>NC_134554.1:37260045-37633542 GCF_025594145.1 Primulina tabacum
CCTCATTCTTATCTGAGATGTTTTGGTGGGTGAGTGATATGGTTGTCACTCAGTAAGCGGGGGAGGGAATAACTCTCAGTTTTCAAAATCATTTTCAACAGAAACAGTAATACAAATAATATACAGAAATTCTTAGTTTCAGAACAGAAATCAGTATTCAGTAATCAGTATTCGGAACAAAAATAAAAAATTTAGCAAGTAAGCACTGAGCACGTTCGTGAATTTCATGTCTAAACTGATATCAGTCCCCTATATGTTCTCTCCTCTAAGTGATGAGGCCAGTAATCAGTAATGTTCAGAATATATATTTCTATCATTAGTTCACTAAGTTTCAGCGCTTCGAAAATTAGAGATCAAAAATACTTAAAACAGGAATTATCAAACTGATTTCAAGATATTTATACATAAGCCACTTACTGTAATTTGCTAGAAAGTGTTTCGGTTGAAGTCTGGAATTTGTTTGTTCTTGCTACTGGTTTCTACTGCTCGAAAATAAGCATTCTCTTAGCTCGAAAATTCAAGTGATAACTCAAGATTTGTGTGACACTAATCAGAGATTTGAGGGTGTTATTTATAGGCAAATTTCTGACTGTTAGCCTCCCCCTTAATGGCCATAATCTGACATTATGTGCCATTACAGCTTTTATTTCTTGTTAAATGCTTATGTTACAAGTCTAAGCTGAATCAGGAGTTGTCTGCTGGAATATCGCTACTGAACTCTTCTGCTGCTGGATTCTGTCTGCTGAAAAATACAATATGCTGAAATATTAGCTTTTGCTGGAAATTTTTTGCATGGCTGCTATTATATTTCTAGTTGCTGCAGAATACTAACGACTGCTGGAAATTCGGGTTCTCACAGACAAGACTGGATAAAATAGAAAGACTTCATCCAGGTTGAATTGGATTCGCTAAATAAACGTAACGTTTTTGGGCCTATAGTCCTTACACCTGAAGGTATAAAACCTGTTGGGTACAAATGGATCTTTATTCGAAAGCGAAATGAGAAAAATGAAATAGTAAGATATAAAGCTCGACTTGTTGCACAAGGTTTTTCTTAAAGACCTGGAATTGATTATGAAGAAACATATTCTCCTGTTATGGATATAATCACGTTTCGGTATTTGATAGTTTGGCGATATCCGAAAATTTAGAAATGTGTCTTATGGATGTTGTCACAGCTTACTTATATGGATCACTTGATAGTAATATATATATGAAAATCCCTGAAGGGTTTAAGATGCCTGAAGCACAAAGTTCAAAATCCAGAGAATGTTATTCTGTGAAATTGCAAAGATCATTATATGGGTTAAAGCAATCCGACCGAATGTGGTATAATCGGCTAAGTGAACACTTAATGAAAAAAGGATATTTAAACAATTCAATATGCCCTTGTGTTTTCATTAAGAAAACAACATCCGGATGCGTAATTATTGCTGTATATGTTGATGATTTAAATATCATTGGAACAAATAAGGAAATTCAAGAAGTTGTGTCGTACTTGAAGGAAGAATTTGAAATGAAAGACCTTGGAAAAATAAAGTATTGTTTGGGTTTGCAAATTGAACATAAAGAATGTGGAATATTTGTTCACCGGTCAAATTATACAGAAAAGGTCCTTAAACGTTTTAATATGGATAAATCAAATCATTTAAGTACTCCAATAATTGTTAGATCATTAAACATAGAAAAAGATCCATTCCGTCCATGTGAAGATGATGAAGTTATTCTTGGTCCAGAAGTATCATATCTAAGTGCTATTGGTACCCTTATGTATCTTGCAAATTGCACAAGACCTGATATAATTTATTGGCAAGATTTAGCTCATATCCAACAAAAAGACACTGGAACGGAATTAAAAATATATTCAGTTATCTACGAGGATCGACAGACTTAGGACTTTTGTATTCAAAAAATACCAATCAAAGCATAATTGGTTATGCTGATGCTGGGTATTTATCTGATCCACACAAGGCACATTCCCAAACATGATATGTATTTACTCGTGGAGGCACTGCAATTTCTTGGCGTTCACAGAAACAAACACTTGTAACAACTTAATCAAATCATGCCGAGATTATTGCACTACATGAAGCAAGCCGTGAATGTGTGTGGCTAAAAAATCAATGACCGAACATATCCAAACCTCATGCGGATTATCATTCGACAAGAAGCCCGTGACACTATATGAAGATAATGCTGCATATGTTGCTCAAACAAAAAAAAAGATACATAAAAAGCGACAGAACTAAACATATTCCCCCTAAGTTCTTCGCATTCACACAAGAGCTTGAGAATAATAAAGATATTGATATTCGTTACATTCAATCAAGTAAAAACTCATCAGATCTCTTCACAAAGGCACTTCCTACGACAATATTCAGAAAGCATCTATATAACATTGGGATGCGCAATCTACGAAATTTGTGAAGAATCGTTCGTGTTAACATGAGTGAGAGTTTACGTGACTGCACTCTTTTTCCCTTAATATGGTTTTTATCCCAACGGGTTTTTACTCGTAAGGTTTTTAACGAGGCAGTATAAAACACATAATGAAGAAAATTATTATATCATGATCATCATAACAATGGGGAGTGTTGAAAAATATGAGTTGTAATATTTGAATGTTGAAAATAAGAAAGTTGAATGTTGAAAATAAGAGTTGTAAATATTTAAAATTAGTGTGTGATGATGTATGTAATGATATATTTATTTTTGGATTATTTTTAAAGAAATCCTATAAATAGGTCTATCAATGTGTGAAAAAAATCACAATTGAGTAGAGAGAAAATTTTATAAAATGGATAGATGATACTATTTGAAGCATTTTTTTGGAATGATTGAAAACGTTTTAACAATATCATGTACAGAAAAAAAACAGTAAAAAAGAAGCCAATAATTTAAGAAACCATAATTATATTTTCCACAAGTTCACACCGCAAGTCTTGGTCCTCCCCCTCGAAACCAATTAATTATTGAAGGAATTCAAAAAATCAGGTGTGAATGGAAGACTTCTTAACCAATTCCAACACGTTTTTTTGTTATTACGCGAATTCCAATATAAGGTACTTCTATTTATTAAGAATAATTTTGGCAGATGAAGGGGAGATTTGTAATTTCGCAACTATTTTCATGTATCTTCAAGTGATTTTTTGTAGAAAAAAAACCTGTTTGAGACGGTCTCACGTATCGTATTTTGTGAGATATATATCTTATTTGGTCATTCATAAAAAATTATTAATTTTTATGCTCAGAGTATTATTTTTTATTGTGAATATCGATAGGATTGACCTGTCTCACAGATAAAGATTCATGAATGTGTATCGCATTATACCTTTTTTTTTAATATCCTAATGCAAGAAAGAAGGGGAGTAGAAGTAGAACCAAAATAAAAGATAAATCAAGTCTCTCTCGGTTTCACGTGAAATTAAAGTCCTTGGAATTGTTGGATTTAAATTGCATAACACCCCCTATTCTTATCTAATTTACCAAACATGTGGTTGCCTCGTACCATAACATGTATTCAGTTACCCACAAGTCATTTGCACACAATTGTCAATTCATATGTATTGTTAGTAAAGAGTGAGTGTCATTTTTTTAAGCAAATCACCAAATATGATTTGTTTAAAATACAATTATTTTTAAAAATTTGGGATTTTATTTTTATATTTTAACATCTATGGGCGTTTTTTATATTTTCAAGACTAAACAGTGGTTTTTATAAAACTCAATAACTCAAGGGGCTGGACTGCAATTGTCTAATCCCGTACAATAACATTTTCATATAAGGATTTGTATTCAACGAACGAAGTCATACTTTTCCCCGTCGCGGCTGAGCCGAGCTCCAAATGGCGGAGCCCGTAGTTTCCATTGCCCTCGAAACAATCCGCAGTCTCCTCGTACAAGAAGTGAAGTTCTACTACGGAGTGAGGTCTCAGGTCGAGGAGATCCAGTTAGAGCTGCAGCGCATGCGATCTTTCTTGAAAGATGCGGATACGAAGCAAGAAACCGACGAGCGAGTCCGCAACTGGGTCGCTGAAGTTCGGGAAGCTGCTTACGATATTGAAGACAACATTCTTATTTTCTTTGCCTCTAAGATTGCGTCACGAAATTACTCAAGAAAGTCGAGATTCAATGTTTTCAAGAAAATGAGTTTTTTCTTCAAGGAATTTGTTACCACTCACATGGTTGGATACAAGATAGCTGATATTAAGAGCAAGATTATCGGGCTAAGAGAGAGTTTGCATACTTTTGGGATACAGTCCATTGGTGATCGAGGAGACGGGTTTGGTGTTAGAAATGCAAGAAATGGTGAATTTAGGAGGGCATACTCACATGTAGTGGAAGAAGATTTTGTGGGGTTAGAGGAAGATATAAATATGTTGGTTGCTCATTTGATTGATGAGGAAGAAGATGGAGCGGTATCTATTTATGGGATGGGGGGTTTGGGGAAAACAACAATAGCTAGGAAGTTGTATAATCATAGGATTGTGAGGCGGCATTTCGATGGATTTTCTTGGGTTTGTGTATCTCAGCAGTGGGATAAGAAGGATATTTTGCAGGGATTATTGATAAAACTTGTGCCTGAGAAGAGAAATGAGATTCTTGGTATGAGGGATGAGGAGCTAGTGAGGCAGCTACATGATGTGCAGATGAAGAAGAGATGTTTAGTGGTACTTGATGACATTTGGTCCAGCCAAGCTTGGGAAAGCTTAAAACCCGCCTTTCCGAACTCGAGAGTGGGTGCCGGTAGCAAAATACTTCTCACATCTCGCATTAGAGATGTTGCTACTTATGTCTGTCCCAGTGGTTATTTGTATGAACCTAGATTTTTAACCTTGGATGAAAGTTGGGAGCTGCTTTCCAGGAAAGTGTTTCCTAGAAGGCAAGATGATGCTGATGGTGAGTTTATAATTTGGGTGCACTATTTGGTGTGTTTCATACTTTTGAATATGCTGCTCAGGTTGCAGGTCTTTGTTTTAAAGATTTAACTTTGATGCTTGTTGTAACAACCTTGTGGTTTAAGTCAGTCTTGGTTGCTTTCATTGATTTGCTGGAATATTTCGTAGGCTTAAGTTAGCTTAGTTTCCTCTTACATGTTCGGCCATAGTTGCAGAATACTGACTGTTATAGTTTCCATTCAGTGTTTCTACTTGGAGGTGCTCTTGTAATGCATAATGTTCCTTTTTTTTCCTGGTTTAACACCTGTATCTACGGCAGAAGAATACTTCAGTCTTGGTCAGGCATTATCAACATAATAACTTGATTCTCTCCTTAGAAGCTATACATATCACTTATTCTTTAACAGAGTGTTTGACAAAGAGACATAATTGAAAGATATTCAAGCTTAGTGGAAAAGTTATTATGCTTTTGCTGACACCTTTTTTAGATAGTGTCTTAGAATTTGTTTCTGTTACTGCAATAAAACCAATTAGCTACTGTTTGGTTGCTGCAAAACCCGATTACCTATTATTCCATGAGAAAATACTATGGATGAGACCATGTTTTGTTTCTTCTCATTTTTCAGGATTTAGAACGGATCCAGACATGGAGACACTAGGGAAGGAGATGGTGGGGAAGTGTTGTGGTTTGCCTTTAGCTATTCTTGTACTCGGTGGACTTCTCATTATGAAGAATACGTCAAGAGACTGGCAAATGGTATATGATAATATCAACTGGTATTTAGCTAGGGGCAAAAGTCACGGACAACAAAAAGCCGTATCGGAGGTTTTAGGCTTCAGTTACCATGACTTGCCTTACCCATTCAAGCAATGCTTTCTTTACTTGGCAAATTTCCCTGAGGATTTCGAGATAGAAGCTGAGAAGTTATACCAATTATGGCTGGCCGAAGGTATTATATCACCGGAGGAGAGGGCCGAAGAAGAAACAATGATGGATGTTGCTGAACGGTACTTAGCTGAACTGGCTCAAAGGTGTATGGTGCAAGTGAGCGTGAAGGAAACAGCTGGCGGGTTCAAGAATTGTCGTCTTCATGATCTTATGCGGGATCTTTGTATATCTAAAGCAAAAGATGAAAACTTCGCAAAGATCGTCGATTTTAGACGCGATAAGAAACCACTGGAATCATATTCATCTGGTTGCGAAACACGAAGAGTTTCTGTGTATTTCAATCCAAACGGTAAGCATAATCCGGTTTCTTGGTGCGAAAATCGTCAATTAAGGTCGGCATTCTTTTACGCCCATGATTGTAGCAAAGAGTTCTTACGAGATGAAATGAAATCCCACCTCGGGAGCTTCAAATTTCTTAGAGTTCTGGAACTTCAGGGATATCACAATGTTGACGAGTTGCCTAAAAGTATTGGAGATTTGATACACCTGAGGTACTTGAATTTGAGCCTATTCTATGTTCAAGAAGTTGCCATCGTCGTTGGAAAATTTAATTTTCTTGCAGACACTTAATTTGGAAGTTGCTACTACGCTGGAAATCCCGAACATCCTCTGGAAATTGGAAAGACTACAACATTTATATCTCCCGGGTACCTTTCGTCCTCGAGATGGTGCAAAGTTGAGATTGGAAGGATTGAATGAACTTGAGATGCTAGTGAACTTCACCACCAGCTTGTGTGATGTAAAAGATCTTGACAAATTGACTAATCTTCGGAAACTAAGAGCTTCAATCAAGGATGAACTTGATGACCTTCCTAACATTATCAAATACATAAGCTTCACTCAGAATAATCTTAAACGGACTTCACTTTCTATTTCCTGTTCACAGTTTTGTTCAGATTCAGAGTTAAGTCTGTTGAGAACGCTGCTGGATTGCCACCGGCTGTACAAGTTATCTCTACGGGGCCGTATAGCTAAGCTTCCAGAACACTACCATTTCTCTTCAAGCATTTCTAAAATCTCATTCAAGGCTTCAGCACTCGAGGAAGATCCCATGGCAACACTCGAAAAGCTACCGAAGTTAAGTAGTCTGACATTGTATGATTCCTCCTACGTGGGAGAGGAAATGGTGTGTTCAGCCAAAGGCTTTCCTCAGCTTTTGTATCTAAAACTGTGGGGTTTACCGAATTTGCAAAAATGGAGGATTGATAAAGGAGCAATGCCAAAGCTCAATCGATTGGTTGTTGCTCATTGTGAAAACCTGCAAATGCTTCCTGATGGACTGAGATTCGTCACAACACTCCAAAAGGTGAACCTTCGTATGATGCCCGAGGAGTTCAAGGATCGGCTCCGAGCTGTGGATGGTGATGAAGGAGATTCCTATAAAGTTCGTCATGTTCCCCATGTCAAACTTGATTGAATCATTTATCTCTTGATGTTGAAGAAATATAGTTTGTGCAATGTATTTGATATTTAGCTCCTGATTTATAGCTTGATGCTATGAAGTGAGGTGCCCAAGTGGTGTTTATTATTTACTTATGTTTAAGTCTTGTTGTAAGAGTTGTCTAATAAATAGTTTTTGTGAAGTATGTAGAGACTACTTTACGTACACAAAAATTCATATGAGATGATATTACGTTTTATTTTTATGATATATATATTCTATTTGAGTCAGTTCTGAGAAAAGTATTAAATTGTTTTTAAAAAATATTATTTTTGTTATAAATATAAATATAGTTAGATTTATTTTACGAACACAGATTCGTGACATATTATCATCAATATTTTATATATAACAATGATACCTGATTAGACCAATTATATAAGTATAAGATGACTTTTCTTTGTTAGAAGTGGAAAATGGATATTATTATTTTAATCACCGATCAAATAATAAATAATTACAATTTTCATTAGGAATTTGATTAAATAGCGCCAATCAGCATTCATCAGCGCCGGGAAATGGATTCGCGCCTCCACTCGATACTTCTCTTTCTGGCAGTCGTCGATTTCCTCGCGTCTGCATACGGAGGCGGCGTTGGTGGCGGTGGAGTGGGGGTGATTGAAGTGACTTACAAATTTCCCGGCTCTGATCGGAGCCTCAGTGCCCTAAGAGCACACGACGTCGTTCGCCACCTCGCGATTCTAGCCGGCGTTGATATTCCGCTTGGAGGAACCGGCCGTCCCGACTCCATTGGGTATGCTATTTTTGGCTTTTCTTTGCTGTTTTTGGTGTTTTCGGTACGGATTGTGGTAGAACGAATTGATGATTAGGAAATCCGGCGTAGTTTTGGGTGTTCCTTTGGATGATCGGACTGGTGGTTTTGTAGAGTTTTCGTTTCCGAACTTGTACAGATGCCGGGGATATGCATTATGTTTGGATAAACCAGTAATTGTGATATTTTGTTTGGTTACATGTAGTGGTGAATATATCTCTTCTGTGATCATATAAAATGCTATCACGAAATGACGCTTTTAATGCTGTGCCAAATATCAGCTTGAATGAATAGTTCGTTGATTCTACGTGCTTAAACATATTGGTTGTGTGATGAATCAACAATGGTGTACACCTTTCTTATTAATCTTAGTTTCTAAAACACACAATTATTTGTTTGAACAAGTAAGTTCAACCGAGGGATCATATACTTAAATCTATGGGCGAATGTTTATCCTGCAGGTAGTGATTGATATATCATGGTGCTTGTACAAAAGTCGTAATTTTTATGCTAGATTGATTGTGCTTAAGATATGGTAGATATATAGGATAAAATGTTCTTAGAGAATGCTAGCATTCAAAAGTATGCAGATTTTTGTGGTTTATTTATTTATTTATTTTCTGATTTTTGGTTTTAGGAATTTGTTATTCTAGGTAGATGCATTTCCCGATAATATTGAAAGTAACTGAGAAGTTAAAACTTTGAGGAATAAATAGGTACAAGGCCCATACAAATAATATTTTACTTAAACCCCCTATACTCAAATGATGTTCATGCATTTGCATTTTTGGAGCCCTTCTATGTTTTTCTGCATTCTTTACTTGCTCTCATAATGACTCAAATGCACCTATTTATCATATTAAAATTGAATGTTCCTTTATTATTCTTTGTTTAGTATAGTATATGGAAAAAAAAATGTAACAAGTAATAGATCATCTTTGTTTATATGTATAATTATGAAAAAAGAAACCTTCAAATTGAATGAGCTATTGAGGTTTGTTTGTCGTTAGAAGCGAGTAAAAAGAGTCAAAATTAATGAAGGAAAGAGTCGCAAAAAATATGCATGCACACCCAAAATTTGAGATTTGAGGTTTTTAGCAACATGCTCAAAATTAGAGTGCGTTCTGCACCAATTATTTTTCTGACAGGGTTTATAGTTACTTTCAAATATTAGGAGACCAAATTAATCTCGCTTAAAGTGCTCATAGTTTCAGTTAGCGCTAATGATTAGCGAATCATTGTGAATGCATAGACAACTAAATTATCTAATTCATTGTGAATGCATAGACAACTAAATTGATTCTTGTTTAATTAATTTAATGAATCAGTTTTTAGATAAAGAATCTTTTATGGTATGGTTATTTCAATGTTAGGTCCACAACGGAGTTGTTTAAAAAACTTGCCAATTTTTCTTTATTTCGTTTGTCGTCTGAGTTCTGACTATGCTTGATTTTCGTATTGTTGTCTGAAAACTTTATGATTGTGAATTGTGAAGGCATGCTGTATAAGGAGTTAGTGTTTCTCTTCTATCGAATCAGTGATGATTTTTTTTTTAAATTAAATAGCAGTATTTGCATGGATTAACGTTGGAATAAACACATAATTATCAAATCAAGGACTGAAATGTAGTGGTTGAATAATTTTTTCACTAGAAATTCAACGACCAGTTTTCATTTTCATAATTCTAGAACCTTCAAGAGATGCCAAATCTTGGGCGGAAATAACATATGAGTTGCGTTGCATTAATAACTAGCGAAAACAATTGGAAACAAATAAGGTATGGATGAATTATGTTGTGCGAGCTGGGGTACAGTGTTGCATTAAACAGTGGATTGAAAGTCTAAAAAATAAATGCACTAATTAGCGAATGCCAAGTCACATTTTTTTTTCTCTCTATATTTTGCCTCATCAAAATTACAGGATGGTTACGGAAAATAATTTATTTATCTTGTGAAAAATCTAGTGCTCCATTGATCTTTATGTGAATTCTGTTAGGGATCATTTAGTAAAAAGTTGACATCTGTGCATGTACCAACTAGACTAATTACATAATAGTTACACGCTATTGTAAGGTCTTCTTTATTTCTTTTGGTGGCTTTGGCCTATTTGTCTGTTGTATAGTTTGTCATTTTTAAATTTTTAAACTATTCACTGGCAAGGAACTGTGCCAAAGCACCACCTAGGCACAAGTGAGTTTTGTTAAAAAAAGAAAAACAAAGTGTCTTATTGGCTTATGTTCAGTTTATCTTTCATCCAGTTTACACAATGGACTTACTGCTATGGTAGACACATTGAAAAGGCGCAACCTTGCATAGTCGTGCATGGTTATCCATTTTTTTCATCTTTTTATTGCTAACTTGACCATACAATAGAGCTCTAGATATGATTTAGAATGCATGAATTGAACCTTACACCTGTTTGTTCATTCTTAATGATAAGAAAATGTATTGTACCAAACTCTTGAGCTGATTTATCTGTTTCATTACATTTGCATTTCTCTTACTATTGTGTTGGGTTTGATCATACAGGCTTTACTACGCTAAAATAGGGATAGGAACGCCTTCAAAGGATTATTATGTTCAAGTTGATACTGGAAGTGATATAACATGGGTTAATTGCATTCAGTGCCATGAGTGCCCCCGAAGAGGCTACCATGGCGTATGATCTTCATCATTTTTGTTGCTTACATCTTTTGTCTTTTGGATGAGGTTTAGAATGCTAGCAAAATTGGTGTATCCTTTGGCTTTATCATCTTTTGTTTATGAAGGTTTTATATTTTGGCAGATAGAACTTACCCTTTACAATCCCAATGGCTCTTCGACTGGGAAACTGGTATCATGTGATCATGATTTTTGTAAAGAGATAGGAGGAGGTTCCTTCTCTGGTTGTACTAAAAATGCTTCATGTTTCTATACCGAGGTTTATGGAGATGGAAGTTATAGTATGGGATACTTTGTAGAGGATGTTGTCATTTATGATCGAGTCTCTGGCGATCTACAAACAACGTCAGCAAATGGGAGTGTTATTTTTGGGTATGTTAATTTCTATTTCCTTCTTTAGTATTTCAAGTGCTTCTGAGGTATATTTTATGCAAAAGACTAACTTTTGCTATTTTTACACACATATCATGTGGGTTAGCTAAAATCAAACAGATTTCTTGGTTACAAATCATGTTTGTATATAGTCCAGAGTCATAATAGTATTAAACCTTGCAAATTTTTGCTATATAAATAATCCTATTGTGATAACAAACCTCCAGACGACGGTGTTCGTGCCATACCCCAACCTTTAGAAATAAAAAAATGATATATAGGTTGGTCAAGTTTAACCTCCGGAGGCAAAATGATTTAAAACAACCACGAACCTGTCCAGAAAACAAATGACTCCTGCGAAGCAAAGAGACACAAGCTTATCCAAGCGGCTTAGTTGGTTCGACAACTTGAAAATATTAGCAAATGTTTGTTTATCCATGAAGCATCTATTTTGAAGTGGAAAAGGTAGAAATTTATCATTCGAATCAAGTTTCATGATATTGTGATGCAGATTGGCAATTGCACATTATTTTTCGATAGACAGTTTAAATTTCGTAACACACTCAATTATCTGTTTACTTTACTGCTGGAGTGCTTAAACTTTGGTGTACTATGTCCCACTTACTTTAACTCAATGTTGCCCGCAATTGTACATTATTTGTACAAGCACATGCAAAGTCAAGATTGCTTTGAAGGTGCCAAATTTGAACTTGTAAGGCAGCTAGATATCTGAGAGTTCAAATATTGTTCCGGTTTTTATTATGTATCTAAATAACCTTTTCATATATTGAACCAGAAGCGGCCCCCCCTCCCCCCCCTATCTTCTCTCATACAATCCGTCTATGGTTTTTTGCTGACCTTTTCCTTAGGATACACTACTTTGAATCAATGTTGATAGTTCTAAATAAGTCTTTTCCTCTCACAGAACATCTTTGGCCAGCATCTTGTTAGCCAAACTTATTATTCTTGATCTTCAACAAAATATCCATAACGGATCATTTAACCTCTAAAATTCTCACATTATTCGTGTAATTTGAGCTATTAACATAAGATTCGAGTTCTTTTCATTTTTGTCCGGTAAAAGTTTTGGAAATTCTAATTGGTGATGTACTCATTTTCTTTAGCCTATCATTAAGTGCAATGTTTTTGGGCAGATGTGGTGCTAGACAATCTGGGGATCTAGGATCATCAGATGATGCACTTGATGGGATACTGGGTTTTGGAAAATCCAATTCCTCAATGATTTCACAGCTAGCTGCATCCAGAAGAGTAAAAAAGATGTTTGCACATTGTTTAGATGGCGTGAATGGTGGAGGCATCTTTGCCATTGGCCATGTTGTTCAACCACAAGTGAATACAACGCCTCTGGTGCCAGACCAGTAAGCCAGATCTTCAAATTCTAATGTGCTACTTTGCTATTTGTCTTGAATCACATTATTTTCATTCGGTTAGAATGCTGATTCTTGTCTTTACCTGAATTTTTCTTTATCAAAGAGAAACTAGAAAATTGTCTCTTATCCTCCAATACCTTGCAGAATACCTAGAAGGCAATGGAGCCAGCGTAGTTTGACAAATGATCATTTCTTTTATTTTATTGAGTTTAAAATTTAGAAGTATGCTTTACTTTAATCTTCTTGAAGTTTCAATATGATGTTTTGAAAAATTGAGTTATTTTTCTTCCTCATGCTGATTCATAAGAGATGCCGCAGAGTCCTTGACTGTATTTTATGGTTTTCCCCATAGCTGTAAGCTAAATGAGATGAAAAGTTCTATGTATGCAATTAAAATAAGCATCCGATGGATTGCGAGGGAAATATCTCAAATTTTAGCAGAGGAGCACTGTGCTAGTTAAAAACCTTTGAACCACGTGGTACTCGTAGAGAAAAAGACAAGTTTATCGCTGAAAGATCAAGTATAGCTCATGCTCAGTGCATGCGAGAGAAACTACTCCATAGATTCAGTTTCCTTTCTACTTTGTTCTTCCGGTTTCCCACAAATAGATATTTCAAATTTGGTATTTTGTATAATTGCTTCCCCTATATTAATTTCAACCTCAAGCCCGTGAACCCTTATCTTTTTTCATTACAATTGCAGGCCCCATTACAGTGTCAATATGACAGCAATTCAAGTAGGGCTCGATATTCTGAATCTTACCACTGATGTCCATATGATTAACGATAAGAAAGGGGCAATTATTGATAGTGGTACTACACTGGCATATCTTCCACAGGAGATTTATGTGCCACTAGTGAAACAGGTATCATTTACAATTGTTTTAATCGACTTTATTAAATTTTTTGTGTTGAAGAGCTGGAAATTTAACGTTCTAGGGCATTATATTTATTAGATACTCTCCTGGCAGCCGGATTTGAATTTACAAATACTTCATGACCAGTACACTTGCTTTGACCATTCAGGAAGGTATGGCTCCTCTTTGATGCTTTTCGAATGAGTTGACGCTGTTTGTTATTATTGCAATAACTTTTCATTAATGATTTAGAGATTATTTGTAGACTTGGGGTTAATATCTTATTTAACTTGCTTTTTTTGCCAATATCCTCCGTCTGAATTTGATTTCAGTCTTCTGATATTTCCACCTTGTTCACTTATGTATTGTTCTAGTGCTCCTGTCTGGTAGATCTCATGGCATTATGATGGTTGATGATACTACCTATGGGTATGGGGATTTCTGATTCTAATGTTATTGGCTAATTATGATCATTACAGTTCTGAAGCCTGCAAATTTATTCGGTTATTACTGCTAGGGTGGCCATACTGGGAAATTGTTTCAAACTGTTTGTGGATCAATTTGAAATCCTTCAGCAAACAAAACATTTTCATAATGCAGCAATGGATCTTTGACTAATGGTGTTGAATTCTCATTTCTTGCTGGAAAAGCTTATCTATTAGTTGATGTGTCAATCTCAGATGTATTGAGAGATTGGACTTTTGTGTATCATTAATAGAGCAACGATCTTATTTAGTTTTTGTTGACAATGGATCACTAGTCCATTGATGGTAATTAACATCTTTTAAATTATTAATAAAATATCATTTCTTACATAAAATAAAGTCTTGCTGTAATCAGGAAACCATAAAATTCATTGCAAGAAAGGCTAGAATCCCATGGTCATGAATGCTCATGAAACTACTTGGTACATTCGAGAGACCCACAGAAGCTTCTTAAGCCCTTTTTAGTTAAGATGTTTTTATACATTATAAAGTAAGTATCTGTGTGATGATACTTTTCCTTGAATGCCATATTTGTTAACTGGAGCAAGAAAGAAAGAAACTCAGGTTTCTATTGCATTGTCCATGTGTTGTGAGCCTGGACAAAATTTGAGAATAATGGCAAATAGTACGTTGATGCAAAAAATTTACCTTTGTCACGGTACATTGCTATTCTAGATGCGACAATTGTTCAATGTTCTAAAGTATGATGTTAAAACATTCTTAAAGAAAGTCATTAGCCTTCATGGATTTTGCCTTCATGGATTTTGAATGACCATTGTATCAGAACTAGATCAAACACAAGTCTGCGAGTTACTTTTGGCAATCTTTGGAATTGCTGAATATGAGGTTCTTTCATCATCTTTCAAACAACAGTAGGACAATCCTAGTTTAGTGATTCTTCGTTTTCATCAACTAATAATATTATTTTGAAGGATCCAATTGATTCTATTGATGATTTATCTTACAATTGTTCTTTGGGGCACTGAGTAGACTAGTGGATAATCTTTTTTTGCAAAAGTATCGTATGCTTCAAGCATGGACACATGATGAAAAGTTTGATTGATATTCGTCTTGGAAGATGCTACCACACCACAAAATGCATACTTCTTGTTACTCCATTAAACCTCTCACTTTTGACTTAAAAAGGCTAATTAGTGTTTCATGCCACTTGGTTGTAAAAAAGAGGACTACCGGATCACATATCAATTTTGCTAAATTTGATAATCACTCTTTTATATTGCAGCTTAGTGCATCATCTTTCTCGTTTGAATGGTATGAGTGAATTGGAGGCCAAAAAAACTAGAAAGGTGATGGTGGCACATGAGGCTCGTGAGAAAATGAAATGGAAATATCATCATCGACAACAATATTAGGCATGGTTGACTTAAAAGCTGACAAGTGTTTTATGCTACTTGGTTGTAAAAAAGAGGTATATGAATCTGTGCTACGTGAAGGTTGATCTGAGAGAGATAGGCCGGGCTTGGGGAGCTTGGTCAAATAGTTGAACCATCAACTTGATGAAGGTTGATCTGAGAGAGGTCAATAGGGATCGGGGAACTCGGCTAAATAGTTGAACCATCAGAGGTCGGCCGAGCTCGGGGAATTCGGTCCAACACAATAAATAATAACCTCGTGAAGGTTAATCTGAGAGAGGTCGGCTGGGCTCAGGGATCTCGGTCCAACACAACAAATAATAATCTCGTGAAGGCTAATCTGAGAGAGGTCGGCCATGCTTAGGAAGCTCGGTCCAACACAACAAATAATAACCTCATGAAGGTTAATCTGAGAGAGGTCGTTGGCTCTTGGAGCTCGGTCCAACACAATAAATACTAACCTCATGAAAGCAAATTCATGTCGGCCGAGCCGGGGGGCTCGGTCCAACACTTAATAAATAATAACCTCCTGGAGGTTAATCTGAGAAAGGTTTGATCGGGCTTGAGGAGCTCTGTCCAACACAATAAATAATAACCTTGTGAAGGCTAATTTGAGTGAGTGGTCGAGCCGAGAAGCTCGGTCCAACATTTAATAAATTATAACCTCTTGAAGGTTAATCTGAGAGAGTTCAGCCAGGCTCGTGGAGCTCGGTCCAACACAATAAATATAACATTGTGAAGGCTAATCTGAGATAGGTCAGCGGAGCTTGGGGAGCTCGGTCCAACACAATAAATAATGACCTCGTGAAGGCTAATCTGAGAGAGGTTGGCCGAGCTCAGGGAGTTTGGTTATCACAATAAATAATAACCTCGTGAAGGCTAATTTGAGAGAGGTCGGCCAGATACACCTATTGTGGAGAGATGGGCTATACTCATTTTGACTTAAGCATTGAGGACTTGCTTTAAGCTCGACCCGAGCTTCTCTCCCTAAGTCCCTTAAAGCTAGACATAACCGAGGCGAGGTGAGCTTGACTTGTTCAGGGCTCTTGAGCTGAGGTCGGGTGAAAACTCTCAGAGCTTGGCGTAAGCGAGACGAGGTGAGCCTAACTGATCAGGACTCATGAGTTGAGGTCGGGTGAAAACTCTTAACGCCTGACGTAAGCAAGGTGAGGCGAGTCTGACTTGATCAAGATTCCTGAGCTGAGGTCGGGTGAAAACCCTTATGGCCTGGCGTAACCGAGGCAAGGTGAGTCTGATGTGATCAGGGTTCCTGAGCTGAGTTCGAGTAAAAACCGTTATGCCCCGGCATAACCTAGGCAAGGTGAGCCTGACGTGATCAGTGTTTTTGAGCTGAGGTCGGTGGAAAACCCTTATGGCCCGGTGTAACCGAGACGAGGTGAGCCTGACATGATCAGGACTCTTGAGCTGAGGTCAAGTGAAAACCTTTATGGCCTGGCATAACCAAGGCGAGGTGAGCTTGACGTGGTCAGGTGAAAACCTAAGTATTCCTGGTTGCAACAATTCAAGATAAAATATGTAATATTATAGAAACAAGAAAATAACTTGTCCAAAAACCAAAGTGCAGTGCTCTGAAAAAATTAAAATAAAAGTATTGAGAGAGAAACTAAGCATAATATTTGCGAAGGTGATATGAATCCCATGGCCTCTTCAGCTTCTTGCCCTAATATACACATGAGTTGGGCTTCTCTAATACCTTGAACGGGCCTTCCCACTTTGGATCTAACTTCCTGACCTCCACCTCTTGTACCTTTTTCAAAATTAGATCTCTCTCTTGAAATCTCTTATGCATGACCCTCCGGTTGTAGGACCGAGTTATCCATCCAGCCTGCAATATATCTTTTCTCTTCTACCAATTCCAGATCATCTGCTCGTATTTCCTCATTCATTTCATTGTAAAACATGACCCTTGATGACCTGAGATCTAGCGGATGCCCTCTAGGATAAGAGTTGGCCGTAGATGACGGCTTGCTAAAGAGGTTGTCGATAATTGGCCCTCGCTGAAGTGCTGGGAGATGGCCTATAGCCAAAGAGGTGGTTGAGAATGATCTTATATCTCTGAAGAGCTCCTGTTGACGAGCCAAGTGTGCCCTGTTATAGAAGAGTTGGTGACGATCTCTGCCTGAGGAGCTGAAGACAACCTCGTACTAAAATGATAAGGATGAGCTTCCATGGAAGATATGTGGATGACCTTTAGGCGCTACTCCACATTATTCTGTTTCTGCTAGTTATATCTATATCTTTGCTCAAATGTTTCCACAAACGATGTCAATTGATGTTGATAAAATAGTGATACCTGCCGAAGGGTCGGGAATATGTTTCGGGAGGTCAGCTCGATTCATCTGATGGTAGCCTGAAAACACAAGCAAGGACGTTAGAAAGGGGTTGGGAGGTTTTTCCGGTATAGTCCTTCTAACGCTCAAATCAGAGAACATGAAAATAGAGAGAAAACTGGAAGTAAGCAATATGAGTGAATGTATAAATAACACCATCGAACCTAGTATTGATAGTAGAAGAGTTACCGTGTGAATAGAGTTTTCTCATGACTAATAGTCTTGATAGGGTTCTAAATCTCGCCGAATTCTTTCTTTGTTGGACTTTAGATTCTCATAATCTTAGATGTGATTGGATCAAATCTTTGTGATACTCCTTTCTTAGACTGTAACCGAACTCTGTTAGCATGTAGTGAGCTTATGTTCGCCTTCCCTAGAGCTAGGCTCGGGAGGTCCGCACATGAACCCCTATTCGAGAAATGAGAATGTATAATTAGGTCGGTTGGGACCTCGGCCACAACTTGCTTAGTCGCCCTCATACTAGATATTAGGAGGTTGGTGGGGAGTTCGGCGGGGAGGTCGGCCATGAGTTGCGTAGTCGCCCTAGTAACGAGTATTTGGGAGGTCGGCCGCTTGGGCTTGGGTATGAGCTCCCAGATGATTACCTGATGAAACCTGTTTATTGGGTCCGAGTTGAGCTCTAGGATGACCTTTAGATGTGATCTGGTTAGTGGGCCAATTAATGGATGAAAGCCAGTTGACGGATGACATTTCATTATCTAAGATGTCGAGATTGAGCTGATCTCGTTCTATGGGGTATCAAATACAATTTATCTCTTTCTCTTCGTCATATTGTATGTTTTAATTGACAAAATTCTAAGATTTTATTTTCGATTCTGGAATTCTAAAGTTTTTGAGAAACAATAATTTTTCTGTTCTCTGTTTGGCAATATTGGCCTTTATGATTTATTGTGCATGAAATATCCTGCAGTACTATATCTTGATTTTGCTGTTTATTTGACATTTATGTATTTTGAATTAGTAAATTTTACTATGATTTATTGCTGGAAGATGGTTCATAGTTTTAGTTTTAAAAATTGTGTTGTTTTGATAGTCTTGTTTGACGTCCTGGTTGTCTAATTCTTGAGGAGTTCATTAGTTATTTCAGTAATCTGCCTCATTTTATGACTCCCATTTGTACAGAATTTTCTGTTTTTTCTTAGAAGTTTTCTAAACCTTTATAACCTCGTCTCTGTCTATTGCAGCCTTGATGACGATTTTCCCCCTGTCGTTTTCCACTTTGAAAATTCGCTCTTGCTGAAGGTTTATCCTCATGAATATCTATTTACTTTTGTAAGTATATTCTGTTACTCATGTCTGGTTCAGCATAATTATTTTGCACAATCTGTTACTGCTCTAAAATCTTTATTCACATTTGGAAAAAAATCTTTTATTCACAAAATTATTTATTTTCCTGAAGTTCTTGTGCTGTTGAGAAAGACAAATGCTATGCGTAGTACATGACGTTCCTTGCTTTTAATAGTTTGCTATTAAAATTAGATCAATATTCAACTTTCGTTTATGCCATCTTTAGAGTATTTGATATTTGGTGTGCACTGCAGAAGCAGCTCCTTGTTTACTTTGCATGAGCAGCCATGGTGCTTGCCATCATTTTGTTGGGACACATATTTAATTTTTCAAGGGCCAGATGATGATTGGTCAGACTAATGCATTACAATCTAGCTTAACAAAATGGATTTTTAAAACCAAAAAAACCAACACTAGTGACAATGTTAGTTTACGAAATCATGGGTTACAAATATTGAAATCCTGAAATACTAGGTATGTTTGATCCTGAAATACTAGGTATGTTTGATCATGCTTACATTATTTCTGGAAATGGTTGATTGGAAATGTATATGGTAATTAAATTGAGAAATGTACAATATGTTTGGTTGTGTCAAAGTAACACATTTTATATTCTGGATGTTGCGACAAGTCTATATTGGGTTGTTTAGATTCTAAAATATGATACGGTTATATCAAAATTTAAAAATATAATTTACTGCATTATAATATACTATAGTGATGGAATCATGCTTGGGAGTGATGAAAAGGTGAATTTGAAATAATTATTGTATCGGCAAATGTAAAATTGAGTTTTATGTGTACTTTAAAGAAAGAATTTTAGCATAATTGATTTATTTTTGTTCTAACTTCTGGGAAATGAAAATATTCCCTGGAAAGATAAACAAACATTGCCCTATCATTTGACTGTCTTACGCTTGGAAAATACATATTATCGAGCTGCCGAAATAATGGACTTAGACTTGAAATTGATCATAGCTTAATATCCTCATTTCCCAATTCCTTGTGTACTTGCCTCTGGGAACTGTGACAGCAAGATAGAGGAGCTGAGTCAGACAGAAGACAGGTAAAATCACGACGAGGACTCAAATGGTGGTTGCCTTTTCTTAGCATTTGGCTTTGTAAGCTTGAGTGTCAAAGCCTACCTTTAGTGCTTTGTTCCAAGTTTGTTAAGGGATGATGTGAAAGGATAATGAAATCAAACATGTTCTAGTCACATTACTAATGTAATGGGGCCTTGGTAGTGGTGGTAGCTGAGCTTTTGATAAATTTTCTGTATGTTAGGTTAACTGTGAGTACAACAAAATGTGAACCCTTCAGTGGTCACAGAGAAGAACTTTTATAGGAAAAATTAGGAACCTGGAAGACATGATATAATGGAGTAGTTACTCTTTTTTAATACTTCAGCATCAGTGTTGATAGTTTTGAAGCAATGCCAGTTTTACCACTTCCTTTCAAAGGCAGAAGTGAATTTGAGAACAAAACATATCAAAGCATTCTATTGTTTCTTTCATTTGACATATGTCTTTGTTCACATCTTTTGTTCTGTGTTACCTATTTTTATTAGGCTCGGGAAATGAATTTAATTTATTTTATTTTCTGACAGGAAGATTTGACCTGTATTGGTTGGCAAAACAGTCGTGAGAAAAGTAATATTACACTTTTGGGAGGTATGGTGCTTATTTTGACTATTTTTCAAGTTGAATCTGAAATTGTTCGAGTTACTTTAGTGGGGAATTAAATAGTAATTCTCTTTGCATGATTTTTTGCATTCATATTAATCAAAGACTTGTTGTTGGGCTAATTGTGCCAGCCCACTCAGTCTAAAAGAAATAAAACCCCCTAAAAAATATTAATATGCTAATTTATCCTCCATTTTTAAAAAACACATTTACTTCATTTGAAAAGAGTGTCATGCCTGATTTTTATAAGGTTTAAATGCAATTAAATTTAAATAGGGAGTTTTTCGTTTTTCGAGTTTTAACAGGGATGCTGATGCAATTTGTGCCTAGCATGCTCTGCTTTTCTGCCTTTCTTCATTCCTGTCACCAATATATATATATATATATTGGGTACATGTATCGGTATATTTGATGTATTGTTCCGATATATAAATATGTACACATGTTGAAATTATCGGGGTTTTGCTTTATTATCCTTTATACCGGATTATTTGAATTGGGGCCTACATTCCTCTACATTTGGGAGAGTTGAAAAGAAGCAATTGTTACTGAGTATCAGTTTATCATCTATTCATCACTTATTCTAGGGCATGATGTTGAGATGTTTAACTTTATATTTTATTTTTTGAACTTCTTATTGTTCAATGTTGGCAGACTTGGTTCTCTCAAATAAGCTGATCCTTTATGATCTTGAAAATCAAGCGATTGGATGGACTGAATATAACTGTAAGTATTGATACATGTATGTACACTTGATCCCTAGTTGATTGTGGTTTGGACTCTTGACTGATCTACAGGTCACTGCAAGCTCAGTTGATGACTGAATGTAATTGTCGTAATGTTAATTTACCTTTTCTTTTCTGCTGGATCCTAATAGCAGTGATGGTCCAAAGTTGATTCACTCATTGTTTTATTGGTTTTAAACTGAATACAGATTTGGTAAAACCATCCGATACATATGAATCGCTCATTCAGACAGATGTATATTTTCATATTTTTCTTGGGTGCACCTAATTTCTGTGCAGTGTTATGTAACATTATGTTACATGATGATGATTACACATAATGAATGCAATTATATGACCAAGTTATAGAGGAAACAAGGCCTTGAAACATCGCAGATATTTTCTTGGTGTTTGACTGCTAATGTGGAGGCTTTTTGCACATTTGTTTTTGCTCCATGAACCTCAAACGATTTGGCATCCGTTTATTAAGAATGGTGCTGCTACTTCTTTTGCGAAGGACTGCACTGGTGCCAACATGAAATGTTAAAGGAATGGACTCATAAAACATCAAATATCAATCTTTTTTCTACGGAATACAAGTATTTTGTGAAACATAAATCTGAGAGATCCCTAATGACTGCAATAACCGACTATTTAAGTGGGCAGCTAGGGATACCATAGACATAAATATTTGGAGTATAGATTCGATTTGATTCCTGCAGTGGTCAAAGTTCCCCGTTTCAATTTCCCTTCTCTACAATGAACAAATACAATGGACACACTGTGATCTTTTCTTTTCGTTTGTTCATGTACTTATTTTTCAGGTCCAATGTCCCTATGTACATGCATATGCATGATTAACTCTGAATGTATATTCTTCATGAAAAATCACTAGTGATTGACTACTCGTTGGCCCCATCAGTATTTTTATTAGCTATTACTTTGAAGCACGAGGAAAATTAAAAGCTGGGCTCCATGATGTTGAGACAGCGCATAAGACAACCATTACTCTGCTGGAGTTGTATGGGATTGAACTATTGTTGCTCGTATGGAGCTTTTCCTATCCTTTGCAAAATTTCTAAAAAATTTACGGTTAAACATTGAAATCCCTCCATCAACTGCATTACCTTTCTGATGTTTTGTTGGGATGCAACAAATAATTTTCAGGTCTCTATTTACCATGAATGATGTTCTTTGAAGTTGTCTACTGACATGGGAATTTTTTATTTTAGTTTTGTTTTTGTTTTTCATTGACTGAATATGGATCGATATAATTTGTTGGTTAGTGCTTTAAAAGCAGAGTAGCAAAATATAGCACCAGGCTCAAAGTTATAAATTGATCTTGCAACTATCATAATATTCAATTTATGAACCCAAAATGGTGAATACTGGTGGCTTATTTTCTTAAAGACCACTCATTGGGCATTAGTGAATGCTCTATGTCACTTACGTATCGACTGATAATATGTGCATAGTTCGTGCTTGATGAACTTTCTGTTATTTTAGTTCTTTTAAGTTTAACTTCCAACAGAGCTCTAAATATTGCTACTAAGAATTATGGTTTGATCGTGGAACTTTAGATATCAGGATCTTCATATCATTTGTGACTATATTTTAAATTTAAATTTTCTTTTATATTTATTTCATCCAACTTTTTGATCTTATATGCTATAAAACCGAAATTCTTAGGAAATGATATGTTTTTTAGTTATTTGATTTTTTGTCTGTCTACTTATTCCATCGAGTTTTTTTGGCAGGCTCTTCCACTATTAAACTGAAGGATGAGCTTACTGGATCAGTACACCTGGTGGGGGCTCACTCTATATCTCACAGTAGCAGTCTCAGCGTGCGAGTTTTATTCTTCTTGCTGATGGCTCTGCTACACAGTTTGCTATTTCCTCCGATATTATAGTCACAATCGACTTAAAGTAGCTCGTCGTATAAAACCTATTGAAGAGGAAGGAATTCATGATGAATATAATCCTTAGATTACATTAAGATGTGCATAATTTCACAACTGGTAAAGCTCACAGTATCATAACTCATTTCAAACTTCATACAGTTTCCAGTTTTGTAGGAATCTCTAAAATGGGATGATATAGATAGTTCCTTGTATATATATATACACACACACTCACATACTGTCGAAAGGCACGTTTTCGCATCATCCATTGGCTGCTGCATATTTTCAATTTTTCTAGTTTTACATTATGTGTATCTGATTTTTTCGGGGTAATCAAGGACAGTTCAAATCATTTGTTGAGTGTTAACCAAACACACCTATTCGAGCCGGATAATGGTTGTGGTGCACGTAGAGAATATCTAACCAGTGTAGTCGAATGTACGACACTTGGTGGACCAAATATGACTCCAGAACAAGTTAGTGTAAACTTCAACATTTTTTTAAAATTTCAAATTCACTTTCTGGCTTGAACTTCAGTCATTTTGTTCTGAAATCTTCCGTCCCTGCATGGGTTGGTGAATTCATAGCCACGGGCAAAGAGAATGAGTCTCTGTCTTCTTTTCGTTTTTCTTTCTCCCATGTAAAGCCAAAATAAAGCATAAAATTAGTAAACCCGAGCATCAGAAGCTACCGTTATTGTTTGTATGTGATTTCTGGTTTGTCCGGTATGTCTAGATCTTGTCTGTGGTGTTGTATGATTGCATGGTGATACTGGAGGCTAATACCTTTGTTTTTCGGCTGCTCGTTTTATTTTTTCCGCCGTGTGTTTCATTTGGTTTGCAGTGTTTTGGTTTGTGGATTTTATCTTGACCATTATGTTGCATCTTATCTATTTCTTCACGTGCGATACACGTGGGTGAGACAGTCTCACGGGTCGTATTTTGTGAGACAGATATCTTATCTGGGTCACCATGAAAAAATATTACTTTTTATGCTAAGAGTATTACTTTTTATTGTGAATATCGATAGGGTTAACCCGTCTCACAGTTAAAGATTCGTGAGACCGTCTCACAAGACACCTACTCTAGAACAAATGACCTACTGATTCAAGACGTGTCATCCCTGCTTACTATTAATCTTCTATATACGCACGTATGTATATTTGTTTCTTTCCACATTTGGCTCAAGTTTTATAATGAATGAAGTTATACATCTTTTTACTATCATATATCTTTTAAATTATTATCTTATATCAAGATTCATTGTATTTTATTTCACGAACCAAATGATATCATAATGTTTTAAATAGTAAACCTTTTATCATACACTGGTTTTATGTGGTTATTTGGAATTTTTTACAGAACTCGGTTTCAAATCTTATATATTGATATGTAATAATATTATTTAATAAATTAAAATTATAATAATATTTAACTCAATTTTTTAAAATTATATTTTGAAAATTGACTAAATTATTTGGTTGATTATGGCTGCTTTATTGATATTAAAATTGGGATGGAAAGATCATTATGTTGCTCGTGTCTTGCCTCATTTGCGGGTCCAATTAATCGATTCGAAATAATCCATTTGAGTAGTTTTGAACCAAAATATGCTAAATAGAAAAACCATTTAAAGATTAACAAAAGAATAAAAACTATTGTAAAGAATTCGAAATTATGGATTTGGTAACGTTTGGTGATGTATAATGATTTCAAGTTCTTGTCGCATAGTATGCATGCATTTGTCAAGATATAACTATCGTTTTGTTTTTGTTTTTTAAATATTATCGACATAACTAGTTTTACGACATTTGGGCATTGATTATTAGATAGGACTGATTTATCTTGTTTACAAGTGTCGAGCCAAAAAATTATTTATGCGTGTGTTGATAATGGGTCTCTCATTTATTATATAGCAACAATGTTTCATATTTTGAGTTAAAGTATATAAAAAATTCGAGTGGATAGAATACATGATTTGGTCAAACTGATAATAGAATATAGAAATAGATTTAAACGTGTGTGTATCATAAATGATTGTGTAAAACCAGATAAATGAATACATGAATTTGTTGCTGGAAGTTCGATGACCCAATTCCTCTTCTTGGAAAGTTCCGCTAGAAGATTTTAATTTATACAAGTATGTTTTACAAACCAACTCAGATTGAAGTCACACTAGTATACTCAGTGAATCAGAACGACTAGCCTAGTGATCTACTACCAATCAATCAGATGACGATATTGGCGATCAAATTTAGCTTCTTCAACAGTTCTTGTTCTCTTTTTAAGTAGAGCCAGTCTTGAAATTTGAGTCTGGGTGCAACAAGAAGTAGAAAAGAGAGCACATTGGTACTTTACGATTTGACAGACATTGAACTTGTGCTCTAATGCTCGAATGTGATATTTGGTTGAGTAGATATGGCGGTGAGGTATGAGCATATATGTGGATGCTTCCTTCTTGTGAGATTACCGTGATTCGAGAACCTTGATGCATTCCTGATCATGTAGATAAGATTTTTTTGTTCTCGATCACCCATTCTTTCTTCATGATTCATCTGTTTCGTATCAGTCGCTTCCAACAATTATTTGATCTTCTCAAGACTTCCTATTGTTGTATGATAAAAGCGATACCCTTTATCCTTGGATTGTAGCCGCAATATATGATTTTGTTATTTGCGTTCAACGACTATATTACAGTTCTAGCTTGTTTGAATCTTTGAAACTTGGAACCAAATGACTTGTCTTGGACATGTTTATGATTTATGTGTTTTTTTTACATCAAAAACATAATCTATCAATATTAATAAAAAATTATTTTAGTATTGATACTCACTGAAAAATTTAGTATCCGATTCCAGCAAGTGACACTAGTCCAGACGCAGGTTTCGAATTTTTCTTGAGCCTGAAATCACGAAAAAGACCATTAGAAGGGGGCCGGGAGGGTGTTCCAACGTAGCCCTTCCGACGCTCAAGTCAGATACTGAGGATATAAGGGGAGAGCAGCTAAGGGTGCTGCTGAAAAACAATATATTGAATGCCTGAATTGAACGCTCAAACCTTGTATTTATAGGAGCGTACCTGGGTCGGATGGGCCGAGGGTCCAGAATCCTGATTAGGCCTAATCTTGATGGGCCTAGTAATGGGGTATCACCAGTCTCTCCCTCCCAAGTCGAACTGAATCGCATGTTCGAAGTTTGATTAATTGTGTTGTTCTCGGGTTACAACATGTGAGTGGTGTATTCTCCTCCAGCCGCTCGTTAGTCCCCAAAAATTTGGAAGCAAATTACATCACATTCCCATTCTGAAGGGCCAGATTTGGTCTAGGCCTCCCCTGTAAATAGAGGTCCCTTTTTCACTTCATTCTAATTTCCTCAACACAGAGCTTTCGCTATACTTCATTCACCGGCTTTCCCTCGCCTGTGCCGCACCCGCGTGCTAGTCCTAGCGCCGCTTCAACCTCGCTTACGCCGCACCAGCCCTAGCAGTCTCGCCCTACAGCCCTGGGCGCTCACCCTAGCCCGCGCCTGCTGCCTAGCCCACCCTTGCCAGCACGTCTCGCTCGCCCAGCCTCCAACAGCCTCGCCCAAGCTCGCCTACATTGCTCGCTCGCCCTTCGGACAGCCTCGCCTACCCAATGCCTCGCCCCTCGCCCTCATCCCTCGCCTAGATCTCGCCAGAGCTCCTTGTACCCAGCCTCCAATAGCCTCGCCTAGCGCCTCGCTCCATCTCGCCTACACAACGCCTCCCCCCTTTCCCAGTTTCCAACAGCCTCGCCCAATCTCGCCTACATCGCCCGCTCGACCCTCACCCAGCCTCGCCAACCCAGCGCCTCGTCTCTCGCCCTCATCCATCGCCTCAGTTCGCACGCCCTGGTGCTCGCGTGCACGCCTGCGCCAGAGCACTCGCCCCGTGCATCAGCCCCTCCGACACTCACTTGCCTCCGCCCACACGCCCTGATGCTCGCCCGCATGCCCATGCAACAGCCCTCACACACTCGCCTCCGCCTACACGCCCTGCCCACGCAATCTCGCCCTCGCATGTCCACCATCGCCCACTGCCCTGCGCGCTCGCCCTACATCAAGAGCTTTTGGGGGCCCACACGAGGTGGCTCTGCTAAGCTTTAGGTAGGAGAAACGAGTATGTCCTCGTCGCCATAATTTTCGCAACAGTAAACATTGTTCGATCCCCGTAATTTTCGCAGCAGTAAACATTATTCGTTATCGACAAACTAAATAATTACGAAAATTTTTCTAAAGTACTTCACTCACCCTCCATACTTCAAACACTTCACTCTCTTTACTTCAAACTCCTCTACCTAAGGTCCAAACTTCACCCAACCACGTCAAGTTCTTTTACTAGGCTCCAACCTTAGCAAGAAAATAAAACTCTCACCTCCTCATCTCGTAACTCCTCTGCTAAGCCGGGCCTTAGCTGAAAAAATGAAAGATATTTACCACATTGCCTCCCCATACAACTCCTCTGTTTGATATAACATTAGCAGGAAATATGAAAGACTCCTTACGATCTCGCCCTCGACCTAACTCCTCTTCTAAGCATAGCCCGCATAATAAAAGTTTCACCTTCTCACCCTTTAGCAGGAAAATAATAAATTTCACCTTCTCACCCCATGACTCCTCTGCTAGGCGATGCCTTAGCAAAAAATTTTAATTTTTCTCCTCCACTCTGTTCCTCTACTAGGCGATACCTTGGTAGAAAATTTTAATTTTTCTCATCCACTCTGATCCTCTACTAAGCGATGCCTTCATAGAAAATTTAATTTTTCTCCTCCACTCTTCTCCTCTACTAGGTGATACCTTAGTAGGAAAAATTTTTTTTTCCTCCCCAACTCTGCTCCTCTGCTAGGAGATGTCTTAACAGAAAAATTTAATTTTTCTCCTCCACTCTAATCCTCTATTAGGCGATGTCTTAGTAGGAAAATTTTAATTTTTCTCCTCCCCAACTCTGCTCCTCTGCTAGGCGATGCTTTAGCAAGAAAATGTAATTTTTTTCCTCCACTATGCTATTCTACTAGGCGATGCCTTAGTAGGAAAATTTTAATTTTTCTCATTCCCAACTCTGCTCCTCTGCTAGGCGATGCCTTAGCAGGAAAATTTAATTTTTCTCCTCCACTCTGCTCCTCTACTAGGCGATGCCTTCGTAGAAAAATTTTAATTTTTCTCCTCCCCAACTCTGCTCTTCTGCTAGACAATGCCTTACCAGGAAAATTTAATTTTTCTCCTCCACTCTGCTCCTCTACTAAGCGATGCCTTAGTAGGAAAATTTCTCCTCCACTCTGCTCCTCTACTAGGCGATGCATTAGTAGGAAAATTTAATTTTTCTCCTCCCCAACTCTGCTCCTCTGCTAGGCGATGTCTTAGCAGGAAAAATTAATTTTTCTCCTCCACTCTGCTCCTCTACTAGGTGATGCCTTAGCAGAAAAATTTGAATTTTTCTTTTCCCCAACTCTGCTCCTCTACTAGGCGATGCCTTAGCAGAAAAACTTAATTTTTCTCCTCCGCTCTACTCCTCTACTAGGCGATGCCTCAGTAGGAAAAATTTAGTCACTCTGCTCCTCTACTAGGCGATGACTTAGTAAGAAAATTTAATTTTTCTCCTTCTTAACTCTGCTCCTCTGCTAGGCGATGCCTTAGTAGGAAAATTTTAGTCACTCAGCTCCTCTACTAGGCGATGCTTTGGTAGGAAAAATTTAATTTATATCACCTTCATAATACAACAACATCCATTAAATGAATAGAAGAACGTGACTTTATTGAATTTCAACTGATTACATATGACAAATTTAAAAATGAAATACCAACGATAAAGTCACGAATGATATTTCCTAAGGTGGAATGCATTCCAGGGCTTCTTTAAAGCCTTGCCTTGAGCATTGTCCAAGTAATATGCTCTAGAATTAAATTTTAGATCACTTTGAAAAGACCCTCCCACTTTGGGTCCAACTTTCCCCTCTACTCTTTTTGTACCTTAACTAGGACCAAGTCACCCATTTCTTCCTTTCCTAATCATATTAACCTCTACACACGCTCTTTTTCCCTCCTCCCTCACTACACCCTCATAACAACGACGTGAGACATCTTTCAGGTCTAGCCGTCCTAGAATTCCTTTATACGCTGACAGGGTATCCACCACGGCGAAGGCTATAATTTTTGTTACCCGCCGAGGATCAATCCCCAACGATAGGGAAAAAACAATCTGACCCAAAAGGCGGGATGATGTGTCCTGCAAACTCGTACAGCTGGGTGGAGACCGGCTCAAACTCAAATCCTTCCACCTTCATTTGATCCAACGTGCTCTTGAACAAGACGTTTACGGGGCTTCCATTATCGATAAATGTCCTCGCCACATCATAATTGGCAATGGTGGCCGTCACCACCAAACATCATTATGTGGAGTCACAACGCCTCGGAGGTCTACGGACCCAAAGCTGATGACATGGTCTTGTGGTAAGCCTGCACCCCTAGATATCTCAAAGTTCTCAACCCTTCTCCCATGTGCCTACCGAGCTCGCCCAGAGTCTCCATCTGTAGCACCCCTCAAGATCATATGAATCATTCATCTCGTAGGAGAGTTGCCTTCATTCATTCTCCTCCTCGGATCGACAGGATCTCGAGGAACATCTTGATCTCGCCCTTCCTTTCTCTATTCCCCAACCCTCTGATCTATCCATGGAGGGCCTCGACCTCGCCCATGGAACGAGCGAGACCTCGGTCGACTTTCGGATGAGGATCCTTCTTGTCTGTCCCGCAGAGACAATCTAGCACTGCTCTCAACCCTTTGTGACTTCTCTACCTTCTTTCTGATTCTCTCACCTCCATCACCTTGTCACGATTCCTATTCAGAGAAACATGGGATGAGAATTGTCTCCTGTCCCTAGCATTATCCTTATCCCTCTCGCCCGCATCTCTCTTCCTACCTCCCTTCTCCACCCCCTCAGCTCTACTTCCCCCAGGCCGCTGCTCCCTCCTCTTATGCCGCTGAGCATCTTCTAGATTTATATATTTGTCCGTCTGAGATAACAGATCATAATAACTTTATGGAGGTTTCTTGACCAGTGACTTGAAAAATTCCCCTCTTCTTAGACCTTGGGTAAAAGCACTGATCATGATGTCAGGGGTAGCCGCTGGTATCTCCAGTGCAACATTGTTGAAGCACTGAACAAATTCTCGCAGAGTTTCAGCTTCTTGCTGCTTCATCACAAACAAGCTAAAATAATTTTTTTGGTGCCTTTTGCTACTTGTGAATTTGTGCAAGAAAGCAGCGGAAAAATCCTCGAAAAATTGTATGGAGTTGGGTTGCAAGGTGTTAAACAATTGCTGGGCTGAGCTCACCAACGTACCCAGAAACACCCTACACTTGACTTCATCTTAATACTGATGCAACAGAGCCGCGTTCTCAAACATTTCATAGCCGTCCTAGAATTCCATTATACGCTGACAGGATATCCACCACGGTGAAGGCTATAATTTTTTTACCCGCCGATGATCAGTCCCCAAGGATAGGGGAAAAACAATATGACCCAAAGGCGGGATGACGTGTCCTGCAAACCCGTACAGCTGGTTGGAGACCGGCTCAAAATCAAATCCTTCCACCTTCATTTGATCCATTGTGTTCTTGAACAAGACGTTTACGGGGCTTCCATTATCGATAAATATCCTCGCCACATCATAATTGGCAATGGTGGCCGTCACCATCAAAACATCATTATGTGGAGTCACAACGCCTCGGAGGTCTTCGGACCCAAAGCTGATGACAGGGTCTTGTGGTAAGCCTGCACCCCTAGATATCTCAAAGTTCTCAACCTTTCTCCCATGTGCCTACCGAGCTCGCCCAAAGTCTCCATCTGTAGCACCCCTCAAGATCATATGAATCATTCATCTCGTAGGAGAGTTTCCTTCATTCATTCTCCTCCTCGGATCGACAGGATCTCGAGGAACATCTTGATCTCGCCCTTCCTTTCTCTATTCCCCAACTCTCTGATCTATCCATGGAGGGCCTCGACCTCGCCCAGGGAACGGGCGAGACCTCGGTCGACTTTCGGATGAGGATCTATCTTGTCTTTCCCGCGGAGACAATCTAGCACTGCTCTCAATCCTTTGTGACTTCTCACCTCCATCACCATGTCACGATTCCTATTCAGAGAAACATGGGATGATAATTGTCTCCTGCCCCTAGCATTATCCTCATCCCTCTCGCCCGCACCTCTCTTCCTACCTCCCTTCTCCACCCCCTCAACTCTACTTCCCCCAAGGCCGCTGCTCCCTCCTCTTATGCCGCTGAGCATCTTCTAGATTTATATATTTGTCCGTCTGAGATAACAGATCATAATAACTTTATGGAGGTTTCTTGACCAGTGACTTGAAAAATTCCCCTCCTCTTAGACCTTGGGTAAAAGCACTGATCATGATGTCAGGGGTAGCCGCTGGTATCTCCAGTGCAGCATTGTTGAAGCGCTGAACAAATTCTCGCAGAGTTTCAGCTTCTTGCTGCTTCATCACAAACAAGCTAAAATAATTTTTTTGGTGCCTTTTGCTACTTGTGAATCTGTGCAAGAAAGCAGCGAAAAAATCCTCGAAAGATTGTATGGAGTTGGGTTGCAAGGTGTTAAACCATTGCTGGGCTGACCTCACCAACGTGCCCAAAAACACCCTACACTTGACTCCATCTTAATACTGATGCAAAAGAGCCGCGTTCTCTAAACTTTCAAAATGTTCTTCTGGGTCATTATGTCCATCGTACTCTCCCACGTTTGACTGTACGAAAATTTGGAGGAAGCCCTTCTTCCAAAATGGCAAGTGAAAATGGACTTCCTCTCTTGGTTGCCGGCGCTCTGCTTCTCAACTGAAATCCTCAACATTCGTATTTCCTTCCACATCTCTCCGATCTCAATATTCTCCCCACTTGGGAGGGGTTGTGTCTCTTCCACCCTACTCTGATGGCCCTCAGCATTTTCTCTTGCTCCTGGCGAGTGGCCTGTTCTTCAGTAAAAATAGACTCTTGGTTTTTATTCATGACTTCGTCTACTGTCCGAGTAATAAATTGGCCCAACTGTTCCAGGGTCAAGTTCCCCACATTCTCATTGGGACGGGGTTGCTCGTCCCTGGTCTCATGACGGGGTTGTTCAGCTCTCGCCTCATGATGAGGTTGTTCCTATCTCGTCTCAAGACGAGGTTGTTCGGGTCCTCCCCGAGGATGCGATGATGCTGAGTTAGTTCTTCTGCTTCCTCTTCTGCCTACCATCTCTACGTCTCAACCAAAATTTTCCACAGACGGCATCAAGTGATACTCACTGCAAAATTTAGTATCTGATTCCCAGCAAATGACACTAGTTTAGACGCAGACTTCGAATTTGCCCTGATCCTGAAATCACGAAGAAGACCGTTAGAAGGGGCCGGGAGGGTGTCCCGGCGTAGCCCCTCCAGCGCTCAGGTCAGAGACTGAGGATATAAGGAGAGAGCAGCTAAGAGTGCTGCTGAAAAACAATAAATTGAATGCTTGAATTGGACGCTCAAACCTGGTATTTATAGGAGCGTACCTGAGCCTGATGAGCCGGGAGTCCAGAATCTTGATTGGGCTTAATCTTGATGAGTCTAGTCATGAGGTATCAAGTATTATGTTACTTCAAAGTTATTAAAACTTATTTGTCATATTTAAAATTTTGAATTACTTAAAATTATTGTTTTTATTCTATTTTCGATATTTACTTCTTTCTCTTAACATTCTCACATTTAATGTGAAACATAATCATGAGAATTATGAAAAGGTCTAAGAATTAATAACAATCAACGAATTAACAAGAATTAAGTAAAAAAAAAATACTACAATCCAATAGATTAATATCATCTCAACATTACTCACAAAAATGTGCACGGTGAATATACAACATATTATATATATATGTATGTATATATACACGTGTCTTTTGAGGTTGGTGTATCACGTTAATTGTACCACAAGACAACACTTGAAGATAAAAAGTTATGAGGAAGTGTAGGGAAAATATATATAATATTTACATGCATTACATTTCATTTTCATCTTTGAGTTTTCAAGAATATCATTAACGTAAGCATCGAAGAATGGGAAACATATTATACAAAACACACTCATGAAATGTGAGCGCATGCATTCGCTATCATTCCCATCTCGCTTCCCCATACCCATTGCCGTTCGCCACCTTCTCTCTTAATCCTTTGCTTTCCGCCATAGCCCACAAGCCAGCTCTCGTTACTAGAGAACGCCTCTCGGTTGAAATTCCGTCCCCACGAACAATTTCATCTGAAAAATCTCACCTTTATGTTGAAAAGTTGAAGAACCCGCTTGGAGTTGTCCGCTCTTTTTCCGTTTTTTGTGAATTGAAAGTGCTGACTCTGCTTTCTCTAGATCTCTCTGCTTGCTGCCAGGTACTTTACCTTTTCTTTTCTCGGTAATCTTTGAATCGTTTTGTAGATAGATGGTTTTTTCGTCAGTTGCATGCAAGAGCAATTGCTGCTTTGTGTTCATGATTTGTTGCTGATTAATGTTACTTTTACAGCGGTGGAGTTGGGTTTTGGTGTAGAAGCGATGGGTGTTTGATTAGTTGTCTGTGTGTCACTTTTGGGTTCAAATGCTGTTTGGTTTTGGTCGATTAAATTTTGGAGCATTTTATTGAAAACAATTTTTGGATGCAATTGGTATACAAACATGGGATATGAGAATTTGAGGATTTTCTGAAGCCAATGATTTATTTTCAGTCATTTTGATCCGGGTTAGTGGCATTTTCACTGTATTTGAGGCTTTAGATTCAAAATTAGCCTCTAATTTCTCCTGGTTTAGAATTAATGATTAGTGAAACCCTACCCCCCACCCACAAGCATTTTTTGCCTTCAAAATTGTGTCATTCTCAATTCTTGCTTGATCGTTCTGTTCAATTGGTTTATTTCTTTCAATATAATTGAAATTGCCTGATATAATTGAAATTGCCTGTATCTTATTTTCATGGACTTTCAAGTGGAATTTGATGTAAAAATCACCGTCTCTTCAGAAGAATTATAGAAATGTTGGTTTTGTTTTTTGGTCTCAAATGTTTCGAGAAATTATTTTATGGGTATTGTGTCAAAGAATGCAATATAAGATGGGTTGTATTTTTTGGAAAATACATCTTTTTGTGTTTTGTTTTGGTTTTTGCGAATGTCATATCAGGTAACCCGTCGGTTCAATGATGTCGTGTGGTAAATTTAGTTACCGGTACACCAATGTTTAGAATTTTAAATCTAAAGTAGTGAGCGAAAATATAGTACTACGATATATTACTTATGGGAAATGGTGAAATGTTGATTTAAAAGAATGATTATGTTGGGAGATGGAAATATTTTTCCAAGAGATTGACAGATTGTGTTAAGGAAAATATGATGGATGGTTGTTTTTATATTTTCGGTTTGGGGGGGGTGGGGGGGATAGAGGCATTTTTAAAGAAGTAACCAAGCATTGCCGTCTCTGTTAATTTTTTGCTTGTGGGTTTAGTCATTGAGTTCGTGAAAAACTAAAATTATCTGGTTCTAGCAACGGGTATTGTCTGGTGGCAGCCTACATTTTCTGTTTTGTTATCATACTTTATCATGCAAGTAAACACTCATGAAATTAATAAAACATCCCCATAGACATATGGTAGGCATTAGAATTGCTTTAGTTTACAAGTTCCAGGTTTTGTAATGATATAATCAAGTGTTGCAGGCATTGAAGAAAAAAGAAAAATGTCATATTATGAGGTTGGTCAGGTGGAATATATGGTGGATGATGGTGATGTCACCGATTCTGTAGATACAATTGATGAGGAATATTATCCAGCTGAAGATGCAAATCTTGATGAGTATGATATGGTTAGTGGATGTTCAAAGCATTTCTTGAGATATTTTTCACCTTTTAGTAATATTATGTTATTACAAATTAAAAATAAAATGTACCCACGTTAGGTAGTGTTTGGAAAGCGGATACTCTTATGTTTGTATATGCGTAAAATATTTTACCTTGTATATGCATGTGCATTTAACGTGGGTAATGTGGTGTTAATTATAAGTTTGTTCAATTTGATTGTAATTGTTTTTGAGCAGCTAATGAAGGTGACTGATACATCGGCCGCACAAGCAAGAAACGGAAAAGATATACAGGGTATTCCATGGGATAGGTTGAATATTAAAAGGGAAAGTTACAGGCTGACAAGGCTTGAACAGTATAAGAATTATGAGAATTTATCTTCATCTGGTGACTCTGTTGATAAGGTTGGAATTTTGAACAATTCTCATGTTTTTTGTTATCTCTTCAAATACAATCATATAAATTCGATACAGGTTCTTTGTGTGATTCCTTTGTCGAATCTTTGAAGGGATATAGACTGACAGAGAAAGGAGACAAATACTTTGATTTCTTTCATAATACAAGATTAGTAAAGCCTACAATCCTTCATTTTCAGGTGTGTTATTTTTGTTTTCAAGACTTGCCATCAATTTTCACATGCATTTAATTATGGTTTTAATTTTTATGTGATTATCTTTATATTTTGTCTTGGAATGGGAATTTAGCCATTTATATATTGTCAATTTTGAGGAATCAACAGAACTTGGAAACTTTTTTTTTATAAGAGCTGCATTGCTGGTTTTGGCTTGTGCAACATGAAGTCATCACGGACAACATACTTGAAATTAATTTGCCTTTTAATCATACCAGGAGTTAGATTGAATTTGATGATCCAATGTATTTTACTTTTAAGGTGGTGGATCCAACCTTAAAACTAAACTGAAGCCTGAATGTGATCATGAGATAGTATGTGGCGACCATCGTGGAATTACTTGGTGGTTTGAATTTTCAATCCAATGGCGGAGTCAATAGTTCTTTTGTTGGCATTTGGTGATTCTATGGCCAGTGGAGCTATTGATTTCATAGAACCTTCTTTTCTTTTTTGTCTAATAGCACACTGAATTGGCGAGTATGACTAATGATAAGAACTCAATATCCAAACATATTTGTGTGCGTAAATAATAATGAAAAACATATTCTCATCTTTGATCTTCACTGTTATAGCTTTCATACTACCTCAAGAATGAAATTTTGGATTCAATCGCATTATTGGACCTTGTGCTCATGTATTTGTTTTTTGAATTTGTGCTTTATTCCCATCTGCGCAAGAGTGAAATGATTGTATACTACCTGAGTTCTTTTTTGTTTTCCTCTTGCCTTTTTTCCCTTGCTCCACAATCTGACTTGTTTTGAATTATTTGGGTTCTTATCAAAGATTCATTTTGATTGATTTCGTGAATAATAAATATTTTGTATTTATCTAGTTATTTTGTTCTTTACTCCTAACCTATGAAATTGTGCTTTATTCTATCTTTGCATCAATTTGATAATTCATACCACTTGATTTGTTTTTAATTTTTTATCTGTTTATTTAATTTCTGTGTTCTTACTTTTCAAACAAGACTTATAAGTCTTATATCTGGTTGGTTGTGGGTGTTTTCTTGTATATTTGGAAGTGTATTACCTGTATTTTCTTTTACTTGCTTTAGTGGATACTTTTTCAAATTTTCTAGTTGCTTTTGCGTTGCTTTTAATTGTAGGAAACCCTGTTTAACATAATATTGCAAAAAAAAAAATAAAAATTTCTTGAATAGGCGTATTTCTTTACTTTGTCTTGCCCTGCATTATTAAATCAGTATACCACAACTGCTGATATGTTGAATGTTACGTGCAGCTAAGGAATTTGGTATGGGCTACGTCAAAACATGATGTATATCTTATTTCAAATTATTCGATTATGCATTGGTCATCTTTATGCAACAACTTGACTGAAGTCCTCAACTTCTCGGGGCAAATTGTGCCAACAGAGGTACTTCAATCATATCCACTGGTCCTTTTCATGCTTCAAAAAAGGAAGGGAAGCATGATTCTTCCTGCCTCATATCTTATGGTTAAATATTTTCTTATTTTTTTTCATGGTCATTCATCTTATTTCTCTTTTTTATGATTTTATCGGTTTTCCTCATTCTTGTTAATATAGAGAATTCCAGGAACCTTATTTGAAGGGTTCACCCAAATGCAGTTGAGCACTTTGGCTGTGAAGGATCGTTTTATGGTGGTAGGTGGCTTCCATGGAGAACTTGTCTGCAAGGTTAGCAGACATACATGAATTATGTATAAGCTAATAATTGACTGCTTATTGTTTTTCCCCTCACTTGGCATGCATAAGTGTTCTTGATTTTGGATCTTTGAGTTGACATTTTAACAATCTTTTGGAAATATTTGATGCATTGAGGGATATAACTAACTGAGGACTCACAGTGATGGAAATTTCATGACTAATTAGCTGTAACCCATGTCATAATTGTTTTTTTTATATTTTATTTAAATAAAACAGTCCTATCATTAAGGTAAAAAAATAGGGATACAAATACACTAGGGCTGCCCATGAGATCTACAAGAACATTAACTCTTGAACCAACAACTAACCACCTGACATCTAACATACACAGTACTCAAAACCTCATACAATGATCATCAACTCTCTGTTCTTCATTCTCAAATAGCCAATGGTTTATTGCACTCCAAATGTGAAACATGACAGCTGCCATAACCATATACCTCATCTTTGCCAAGGAGGAAGTCCCTCGGTAAATCCCTGTGAAGGCCTTTAGCAGACCTTGATGAGAACCCATGAATTTGTTCATACCTAGCTATTCTCGAATTTTGGTCCATAGAGAATTCGAGAAGTGGCAGCGGAAAACAAATGATCAAAACATTCGATAAAATTACCATAAAGAATACGTTTCTTCTCCACCACATAAAGCTATCTATCTTTAGTCAAAAACTTCCGATGAACAAACAACCATGCATAGAGTGATATAACTTGTGTTTAGGAATGAGGAAATTCTTCCACACCAGTCTAGTTTCCATAATTTGGGGCACTCAACAGAGCTATAGAATCATCCACCGAGCCATGAACCAGGATCTCATCACTTATCGAAAAAATTTTCGTAACAAGACAAGAGTCATTTTTACGTATCACATCCAGTGCATGTGATATAGAACACAGTTCCTACATCCAATCCTAAGCATCTTCTCTTTGTTCTACCTGGTGCAGAATATCCAAACAAAAAATGGAACAAAATCAACATCCCTGAAGGGTTAGCAGTAGCACATATGGGTGTGAAACAATTGCAATAAAAACATGGGACTAGAATATGAAGAGTGATATTGAATAAATGAAATGTAAATCATAATGCATGAGACTCTAAATACTTGGTAGTTGGAATCAGGATAAGTCTAGAGGCCTGATCATCTCTCGTGGTGATATGCTTATAACCAAGGTTCTAAAAAGCGTGAAGCATGACAAAATGTCTAGGTCAAGCTTCGAGCTTTATGTGTTTAAGTGGGTTTAGTACGAGAATAAACGTGGAAAAATATGTTTTTAGTTTTTAATAGAATTTCAATTGTATCAAATCAATAAATAGATTGAACACATAAACATACAAATTTAAAATAAATTTATAAATTTTGGAAATTGTTTTGCTACCAAGAGCAACCACTGAAGAATATTTTGGTGTCTTTAAGGGTTTTTTTTTTAAACTATCAAATATTTAATATTTAAAATCTAACCTATAAAAATAATAAAGTTTTTCGTTAACCAAAAATACTAGCAGCACGCCTTGAATTAATGGTTATGCAGAAGGTTTCAGCATTTGCATTGGATAGACCAATAGTGGTTGTGGAGTATATGAAAGTGGAAACTGCTAATATATTGTGGTGAGTCATGGTAGCTCGTCAGATGATTTGAGTGCAAGAATTAGATATTTCAAGAAGTAGAGAGTTCATAGGAATGTAACATTTTGAAAAATCTTGTGTCATAACGCACTTTATTTAGATTTCTTGTCAAGTAATTGGTGCACTGGTGGAACAGTTTGATTTCTCAAGACTTTCTTGGTTCAAGAAACACTAAGAACATGTGTAAAAATTCCTAATCCTAGAAGAAGCATCTGAACAAATATAGAAAATGTTTCAGTTCAAAGTTAATATACACTCTTCCCCTTGATTACCTCGACTGCGTCCTCGAGTTTTTGATCAGCAAAATGCCACTGAGAATTGCACCTTTAGCTCCAATTGTTGTGAAATACTGTTCTGGTAAATTGTGATACGGTTGGCATTTCCAAATTGCCATGAGAGAATTTATATGGTGAACATTTCAGAATGTTGATAAACCAGGCGTAAGCTTTTGCGCAAGGACCACATATGAGGAGAATGCTATTACAAATGCCATCGAAATATTTGACTGCTCCAGGTATTCTTGTGATTTGATGTCCTTTATTTGTTGACTTGTTTGCACTGTTTAATTTACTCATTTTATAGTGGTGGACTCCATTTCATGGTATCCAACAATGACTGTGGTGTAAGAGAATATGACATGGAAAGGTTTCAGCTCTTAAACCACTTCTGTTTCCCATGGCCAGTTAATGTGAGTTTTCTTTCTGCAATGCATTTTTTTCTCTCCTTTTACTCGGTTCTGCATGCTTACTGGTTTTAAATCGTTCCATTGGATCCGTCCTTCGGGTCACAAAGTGGTCTAATAGATGGTAAATTCAACTTTATCAAGTCTTTTAAGTTATTAAAGTTTATTTCTGGAACTTTCAAATTTTTGTTGCTTCATATGATTGATCATTAGAGCATCTGCTACTTAAATGATCTTGTAAATTTTTTTAGAAAATAGTAAAATACCACCTATGCCTATGTGGTGCTCAGGGGTTCTCACGGTTATGCAAGCAGACACGAGCCACATACTTGCTGTACTTTTGAACGTAAAGCAAAACGTGCATACCTTCAAAAGAACAAAAGTAAAACATGTGCATGCTATTAAAACCTAATGGTCCACAATTAAAAGTTGTGTTTAATCTTTCAAGTCATTTCAAAATAAAACCTTAAAAAACATTCTTACTGAGGTGAATAAAATAGAATAACATTTTAACGCATTCTCAAAAGAAATCTCAGGTAATATATTCTCTAACAGGTTAAATATCAACATAGATTACGCGGAGACATCCCTCTAAGTAGCTGGAATAATTTTATTTTGCTATGAAAATAAGTACAAGTTATATAATGCCATGTTCGAGTGGCTCGTTGCTCCCCGTCTCCTTTCTTTCCAAATCTATCACAATAACCTTCAACAAAGAGGTATTTCTTTTCACAGCGAAAAGATATCCCCTTCGACAAAAACTTTGAAAAGCCCGGATAAGTTTGCCGATGTGGCCTCTAAACACCCCCTTCATGTTTGAATGATTAGGACTATAGTTATTTGAGGCGAAAGACGCACTAAAGCGCTACGATTCCTTGGGGTCTGAAGTGCAAGCTGAAGTAAATAACATTTGGCATAAATTTAAAAAAGTCACGTATAAAGTGATTCATACTATAATATTACTTAAATTAAATTAAATATATTTTACAAATATATCAAACTATGTAAATAAAAAATTCATTAATAAATAATTTTGCGTAAATCATAACTAAAGAATAACTTCAATGTGTCTCACAAGTGCATAGTATACTAAGGAATAAAACTTCAATAAGGGCCGGCGACTGTCTGATTGGAATCAATAGAAAGCTAGAAATGAAACTTGTTTTTTTGCTCTTAGTATTTCTGATTTTCTGCTGTTGTGTAATGGTGTAATTATAGTCTGAAGTTTGAGGGAGACTGGGGGAGATCAAGAGTTTACATGCCAATAAATGGACGCAAGGTTTTCCCGTTATTTAATAGTCATGGGCTTTAGTAATCGGACTTCAAAGTTGGTTGGGCTTGGCTTTATTAATTGTACAACGATTTATACATTCATAAGGCGCGCTTTTCTGCGCATTGCACGCTCAAAGCGCGCTTGTCTTAAGCCATGACCCTGGAAGGTTACGAGGTGCGACTGGGTTGCGTCTGTCGCCTAGGCGCAGCCAGCCGCTCGCTTTTAACAACTATGAATTTAGGACTGTCAATAAGTTTGAGTTCGCTCTTTGTTCCTATCATATCTTTTTTTCCAAATCTATCACCTGTACCTTTTCAATAGAGGTGTTTCTTTCCACACCTGTACCTTTTCAACAGAGGTATTTCTTTCCACAGCGAAAAGTTGGAAAAGATATTCCCTCTTAGGCAAGAACTCCTTGAAAAGCCAGGGTAAGTTTCCCGGTGTGGCCTCCAACCATCCCTTTTATGTATGAATAATTTGGACAATCTTTAGCATGACGAGTCGCAAAATATTAACCAACCCATAAACTTTCTATTCGTGTGGAAAATGAGGTAAAAAAAGTACTAATCAGATGTCATGATGTGTGCTTGTATAGAAAATACCACCTATGCCTGTGTGGTGCCCTGGAGGGGAATATTGAAACTGAAGAAACTTGAAACATACAGACCTTTCAGATGATTCTGATTGTGCGATAATTTTTATAAGACAGTATAATGTCCCCTCGAAATTGATGGAAATTCCACATGATACAGCACACATCCATGAACCCAGACGGCAAGCTTCTGACGGTAGTTGGAGACGATTGCGATGGAATACTTTTTGACACTCACAATAGGAAGGTATTCAAGTATTTTCGAGTAGATTTTCACTCAGCTTCATCACATAACTTAGTAATATTACGTTTTAGGTGCAAAATATCAACCTTACTATTTAGCATACTTCCCATGTGTGTTATTATTTGCAGAAAATCGCCTCAATAGTTGGCCACCTAGACTACTCGTTCGCTTGTGCATGGCACCCAAATGGGAGGATCTTTGCCACAGGAAATCAAGATAAGACGTGCCGAGTGTGGGACTTGAGGAAACTTTCCATGCCTGTAGCAATCCTCAAAGGAAATATCGGTGCATTTAGATCGATCCATTTCTCTAAAGACGGGAAATTTATGGTTGTAGCCGAAGCTGCAGATTTCGTGCATGTGTACAATACCCATGAAAACTTCGAGAAGAGGCAAGAGATTGATTTGTTCGGGGAGATAACTGGTGCATCCCTAAGTCCAGACGATGAATCTCTCTATATTGGAGTCTGGGACCGAACATACGCAAGCTTGCTACAGTACAATCGAAGACACTCCTATGGATATCTCGATTCCCTCGTGTGATCGATCATGTCTGATCACATAGTCATAATTATTGTACAATCTTTTGTCTGAAACATGTAGAGATTGAATATATGAATCTTGTTTCGTATTTATATAGTAGAAATAAAAAAGGAAACCATCACTTTGGGTTGAAGTAGTACATGCTAGCTGGAGGGAAGCGAGTTGTATAAACAGTTCTAAATTTGGTGTTTAATTTTGTAAGAGATGATTTTTGTGTTGGAAATTTGAAGTTTGAATAAAAACTATGTTTCATGAATGTGGGAGTGTCTTTTGGCTTTCCACATTCTTGAGTTAATTGAAGAGTTTTGGTTTTTCATATTCTTGAGTTAATTAATCTTGCATGACTCTTGGTGTGCATTTTGGGGTTTATAAATAGTATGTTCATTTCTTCATTTCAAATACATGAAAATTTTATCTCTTTCAAGCACTCTCTTGCATTTCATATTGTTATCTTTCCATTTGGCATCCGTTAAATCTTGGTGATAAAGTAAATATACGTTTTCAGTTCGCCATAGTAGTGTCTCGTGCTAAGTCACTGCTGGTTGTTCCGTTGTATCCTGGGAAACAGACGTTCGCTGAAACCTCAAAGCACACATACTGGAGATGGCGAATCTGTTTTAAGGAAACTGCACACGCTACACGCCTCGGTTTGGATTTGCTTTCTTTTACACAATAGTCATACTGTAAATATCACACTTGTTTCAGTTATTGCTTTATCTCTACAAGTTCGTTTATACGCTACTGTTATTAGCATTTTTTTCTAACAAACTTAAAACAGATTACTCATTACGTGATTTGTTTCAGATATGGCTACTGAAACCAGCGTGCAAAGGGAAACTGGTTATGTTGTCCCTACTGTGGCTCAAGTTGTCCCTCATGTTCCCCCACGTGCTGCTGCGGTTGCTGTCCCAGCCAGTCATGGTGAAAAGCCTGAAAAGTTCACTAGGTGTGGACTTTCAAAAGGTGGCAGCAGAAGATGTTGTTCTACTTGACGATGCTGAACCTGGCCAGATTCCTGTCTGAGGATGCTCCTAAACTCGAGGAGGGTGAGGGAGATGTTGAATCTGTTAGTGCTGTGGAGGCATGGAATCGTTCTGATTTCTTATGCCGAAACTATGTACTAAACGGATTGGCCGATTCGCTCTACAACGTGTTTTGCGAGAAAGAAAACGGCTAAAGAGCTGTGGGAATCCCTTCATAGAAAGTACAAAACCGAGGATGCCGGGGCCAAGAAGTTTCTTGTTGGCCGCTTTCTGGACTTTAAAATGGTGGATTCAAAGCCGTTTATCAGCCAAGTTCAAGAGCTCCAAGTGATTCTTCACGAGATTCACGGTGAGGGGATGACTTTGAGCGAATCATTCCAAGTGACTGCTATTGTTGAGAAGCTACCACCAGCTTGGAAGGATTTCAAAAATTATTTGAAGCACAATCGCAAGGAGATGAATGTTGAAGAGCTCATTGTTTGACTTCGCATCGAGGAAGACAACAAGAGTTCGGAAAGACGATTGTTTTCTCCTGTTGCCGCTAAGGCAAATGTAGTCGAGCATGGTCAAAGCTCGAAAAAGAAAAATTTCTTCTCCTCCTACAAAATGTTGAACATGGGACCCAAGAGAGGCATTTCGAAGAAAAATTTCTCCGGAAAATGCTACAACTGTGATGGCATGGGTCACAAGGCATCTGAATGTAAGATGCCAAAGAGAAACCGAGAGGTAAATGTGGTAGAGAACATTTCTCAGGAGGTTTCTAACATGAATCTCTGTGCTGTAATATCATAAGTCAATCTAGTGGGTTCTAACCCAAGGGAGTGGTGGATCGACACTGGTGCCACTAGCCATGTTTGCTCCGACAAGGAGATGTTTGCTACTCTTGAGGAATCTATGAATGAGAAAAAGCTATTCATGGGAAATTCCGCCACTTCCGAGATCAAGGGTCAAGGAAAAGTTGTCCTAAAGATGACATCTGGAAAAGAACTGACTTTGAACAATGTGCTGTATGTGCCTGACATCTGCAAGAACTTGGTGTCAGGGTCGTTCTTAACAAGCATGGTTTCCGCATTGTCTTCGAGTCAGATAAGGTGGTTTTGTCGAAAAGTGGAATGCTTGTTGGTAAAGGACATGTTTGTAATGATTTATTCAAACTCAATGTAATGGCTATTAAGCATGTGATGAATAAAGTTAATATTTTTGCTTATTTGCTTGAGTCTTCTTGTTTATGGCATGGTAGACTTGGACACGTTAATTACGATACAATTCGTAGACTAATTAACATGAAAAGCATTCCTGCATTCCAAATTGATAAACAACACAAATGTGAAACTTGTGTTGAGGTAAAACTAACAAGATCATCTTTTCGAACTATTGAAAGAAATAGTGAACCACTTGATCTAATTCACAGTGATATATGTGATCTAAAAAATGTGCAAACTCGTGGTGGAAATAAATACTTCATCACTTTTGTTGATGATAGCACAAAATTTTGTTATGTGTATCTTTTTAAAAGTAAGGATGAAACTATTGACAAATTTGTCCAATATAAGAGTGAAGTTGAAAATCAACTTAGCAAGAAAATTAAGGTGCTAAGAAGTGATCGTGGAGGTGAATATGAATCACCATTTGCTGAGTTTTGTGATCAACACGGTATCAAACATGAAAGAACTGCACCTTATTCTCCTCAGCAAAATGGCATTGCAGAGAGAAAGAATCGCACATTGAAAGAAATGATGAATGCGTTGCTATTAAGTTATGGTTCACCTCAGAACATGTGGGGAAGCTGTTCTAACAGCAAATTACCTTTTAAATAAGGTGCCCCGAAAAAAACAAGATAAGAGTCCATACAAGTTATGGAAAGGTAGAAGTCCATCCTACCAATACTTGCGAGTGTGGGGCCGGGTGTCTTGCCAAGGTATCAGTACCCACTCCAAAGAAAGTAAAGATAAGACCAAAAACTGTTGATTGCATTTTCATTGGATATGCTCAAAATAGTAGCGCATATCGTTTTCTTGTACATGAATCTCAAATACATGATATTCACAAGAATACGACAATGGAATCAAGAAATGCTTCGTTATTTGAACACATGTTTCCATGCAAATATAAGGAAGAACCAAGTTCATCCAAAAGATTATATGAGAATTGAAAAGAAATAAGAGCTTGATCAAGATATTGAACCTAGACGTAGCAAGAGAGCTGGGACTGAGAAATCATTTGGTCTGTATTTCATCACTTTCATGATGGAAAGTGAACCTCAAAGCTTCAAGGAAATCAATTTATCTGAGGGACCTCTATGGAAAGAGGCTATCAATTCCGAAATGGAATCCATTTTACAAAACCATACGTGGGAATTAGTAAATCTTCCTCCAGGAAGCAAACCATTAGGCTGTAAATGGGTTTTCAAAAGGAAAATGAAATCAGATGGAACCATAGATAAGTATAAATCCAGATTGGTAATTAAAGGTTACCATCAACGTGAAGGGCTTGATTACTTTGATACATATTCTCTGTATCGAGAATAACCTCTATTCGCGTGATACTTGCGATTGCCGCCTTGCGGAATCTTGAAGTACACCAAATGAACGTAAAGACAGCTTTTCTAAATGGAGATTTAGAAGAGAAAATTTACATGGAACAACCTGAGGGATTTTTCTGCGACTGGGCAAAAAAATAAGGTTTGTAAACTGGTGAAGTCTCTGTATGGCTTAAAACAAGCACCAAAGCAATGTCACGAAAAATTTGATAAAGCCACGATAGAAAGTGGATTTAAATTCAGTGAATGCGACAAATATGTATACATAAAAACCACTGAAAATGGATATGTCATTTTATGCCTTTACTGTAGATGACATACTTATCATTGGTAGTAATGATAAGATGATCAAATCCATCAAGAAGTTATTGAACTCAAGATTTGACACGAAAGATTTGGGCTTAGCCGATGTAATCCTTGAAATAAAAATTCATAGAACATCAGAAGAGCTAGTTCTAAGTAAGTCACATTATGTCGACAAAATACTTGAGAAATTCAATAAGGATGACTCTGCATTGGCTAGAACCCCGATAGATACTAGTCAACATCATCAAAGAATCGAGGTGAGAGTATAGTCTCAATTAGAATACTCTCGAATCATTGGAAGTCTGATGTACTTAATGAGTTGTACAAGATCAGACATAGCTTATGCAGTAAGCAAATTGAGTAGATTCACGAGTAATCCAGGAGTTGAACACTGGAAAGCAATTATCAGATTGCTAAGATACTTAAGGTTCATTCGTGATCATAGGCTATACTATACCAGATATCCTGCTGTTATTGAAGGATACAATGATGTAAATTGGATATCTGATATGAAAGACTCAAAATCTATAAATGGATTTGTATTCACTTTAGGAGGTGCAGCAATTGCGTGAAAATCTTCTAAACAAAATGTAATAGCCAGATCCACAATGGAATTTGAGTTTATAGCTCTTGACAAGTGTGCTAAAGAGGCTGAATGGCTGCGTCACTTTTTAGAAGATGTTCCAGGATGGGAAAAATCAGTGCCGGCTATATGCATACATTGTGATAGCCAATCTGCGATGTAAGGACACAAAATAAAATGTATAATGGTAAGTCTAGGCATATACATCGTAGACACAATATCATTAGACAACTACTCTCAACTGCAGTTATCTCTATTGACTATGTAAAGTCAAATGATAATATAGCGGATTCGCTAATCAATGGATTAAACAAAGAGTTAGTTGCGAAAATGTCAAAGGGAATGAGGCTCAAGCCTATAGAATAAATTAGGTGTGAAGGAAAACCCAACCTACGCTGACTGGAGATCCCAAGAACTAGGTTCAATGGGACAACCTAATCACACTGATTTGGTATATCACTGTGGGGGTTATCCCTATCTCATTCCTATTATGAAACAATGAATGTTGATGATAAGCGTTCGGATTTTAATGATTCTGATGAAAAGAAGATAGAATCACCTATGTGAGAGAGAAGTGGGGCCGCTTTGAAGGAATTGTAAGGCTCAATTCTAGAACCTCTCGCAGAACCAGGCGTGTGTTCATGGCCAAAACAAACACAATCATGAGAACTGAATAGTACCAGAGAGAGTCTTGTGTGAAGTATATCTTAATTTACATAAACGACAGAACAGTTCAAGGGCTTCATGTCTACTGGTCAGCTAGTAAAGCAAATATATTTCATGAGGAAAGGTTCAAAGGGTAACACCTACCTATCCTATGCAAGATTCAACTGTAGAACTTTGTCACCAAGATTTGTATCAATTTTCATTCATGTGGGGGATTGTTGGAAATTTGAGATTTGAATAAAAATTATGTCTCATGAATGTGGGAGTGTCTTTTGGCTCTCCACATTCTTGAGTTAATTGAAGAGCTTTGGCTCTTCATATTCTTGAATTACTGGGAAGATTAATTGAGTTAATTAATCTTGCATGACTCTTGGTGTGCATTTTGGGGCTTATAAATAGCATGTTCATTTCAAATACATGAAAATTTTATCTCTTTCAGGCACTCTCTTGCATTTCATATTGTTATCTTTTCATTTGACCTTCGTTAAATCTTGGTGATAAATTAAAGGTACGTTTTCAGTTCGCCGTAGTAGTAGTCTCGTGCTAAGTCACTGCTGGTTGTTCCGTTGTATCCTGGGAAACAGACATCCGCTGAAACCTCGAAGCACATACCGGAGAGGGCGAATCTGTTTTAAGGAAACTGTACATGCTACAGACCTCGGTTTGGTTTTGCTTTATTTTACACAATAGTCATACTGTAAACATCACACTTGTTTCGGTTATTGCTTTATCTCTACAAGTTCGTTTCTACGCTACTGTTATTATCATTTTTTTCTAACATTTTGCTCCTCTCGAAGTAGTACTGAACCACTTGCCTCGGCCTTGATTATGAGTAATAATTGTATAAAATAAGAAAATAAATGTTGAGCTTTATTGTATTATTATTCTGTTCATGTTCTTGTAGAATTGTTACTGATTTTGAAATTTTAAAATAAAATTAATTAACGAATAAACTTATACGATAATTATGAAAATAAATATAATCTATGCAGTGTTGATTATCTGATTTCTCCAATTTAGTTTTATACAATTGATTTTTAAGTGGGACACGATAATCAACTATGGAAAAAAAAATTGAAGGTTCGAAATCGATTATAAATTTGAGTAATTTAAAGATTTGTGCTCGACTTGGAGCTTGAGTTTGAGTTCAACTCAAAAGATTCTAACATGTCTGTGAGTCATTTGAATTATTGTTAAAAAATAAATATTTGAGATTGAATTTAGTTCGAAAAAAGTTCGATAATGTTTGAATTTGATCCAAAATCAATAATTTTAAATATGTGGCTCAAAATCAATAATTTTGAATAAAATCAAATAATTTGTTTCCTTATATGAACTATCATAATGAATTTTTGTCCTAAATCAAATTAAATTTTCACATTAGTCTTTAAATTATAAAATTCCAAATATATACTCGAAACCCCCTTGCTTTCTCGTCACGTTACCTCATCCTTGATGAATTTTATTTATGTATAAGGTTGTAGTTTGATTGATTTGATTTGGAGAATGATTTGAGAAATAAATTCCAAATACAATTTGAATTTTTTTATTTAATCTAAAAAATATTTGAAATTCACTTGAATTTTGTCTATGCAAACGAATTAAAGAATTTAAATCCATTACTTCAAATCAATCTATCCATTCTTAAAAAAAATCAATATATCCGAACACAACCTAAGATTCATGAATTTGATTTGGAGAAGATTCGCAATTAGATTGATAAATTTCAAATGTATTTTTGTTGTTTTAGAGAAATAAGACCATGAACTTCAAATTCACATTTGTATATTTATACAATGTTTCATGTTAATTATGATTAATTTCAGTTTCACCAAATAATAATGTTATCTAAAATTCATTCTAATTTGTGTCATTAATATGTAAATAAGTAAGTTATGAATTTAAGATATGATTTATTGTTTTATTATTTAAAATATAATCAAAATTCATTTATTTCAAATCCATCTTTTAAATGTATCACAAATAGAGAATTTGAAATTCACCACAATTATTATTGAAATTGCATAACTTAATATGAAATTCACTTCAGTTTTGTTTGCAAGTCAATGAATTTAAAAGCAATGGATTTGAAATCCATCGTATCAGATCCATCAATACAAACACAACATTAAACAATTTCACTAGAAATTGTTATGGATTTCAAATGCATATATAATTTGAAATCATTCCTCAAATCTTCTTCAAATTAATTCCCTCCCCAAATCAAATCTATAAACAAAGGTATTTTCATTTCCCTGTGCGTATGTTGTTTTAATTATTTTTTTTAATAATAATAAAAATCAAGACAATAAATTAATAATAACACTGAAACTAGTGGCGAATAAAATTTATGCTAAACCTAAAATAATCAACTCCACCGATTTAATTAGGAAATTTGATTCGTTTTATTTTTTAAAAAATTGAATAAATTGGTTTAGTCGATTTGGTTTCAATTACGTTTTATAAACAATGGTTAAATGGTGATTGCACATTTTATATTTTTGGTCATGTTAGTAAAATTTAAAGCCTAGTCCACACTAACTTGTACATTTTTCAATTTTAGTCATATTTTAGCAAAATGCTGATTTGACATTGGTTAATGATGACGTGTGTAATGCCCGAATTTGGAAAAAAAAAAAATTACTGTCCATCGGCACTATTCAAGCGCTGCGGTGCTAGAATAGTAGCGCCTAAATTTTGAAAAAAAAAATTTACTGTTCATCGGCACTATTCAAGCGCTGCGGTGCTAATAGTAGCGCCTAGGCACTAGTTTTGCGCAAATTTGGCGCTGAGGCGCTACAGATGCGAAAAATCAATATTTAAGTCAACTTTCACCTCCTCCAATCATTTCTCCTCCACCGAAACCCTTTTTCTTCCATTTTCTACATTTCTTTCTTCAATCTATGAGAGATTTGTTCAATTTAATTATGACATATTGCATTCTATTTTATTTTCTTAAATATTTTTTATTTCATTCAATATTTATATATATATTATATAAAAGTGTGGATCACGAGCTTTGTTTTTCAATAATGAAAAGATAAAAATGACCTCATTATCAATACACATTCAAAAATTCAATAATCATATATATGTAAAATTATAAATATCAAATTTTATAATTATTCCACCTAGTATATAATTAATAGTTAATGAATTATCACAACAATATAAATGATCAAAGTAATTTATGTCATTTCAAGAATAAAATGTAACTCTTATATTAATTTTATCAAATAATCTATCTTTATACTAGATTTAAATGTTTTATCCTTTTAATTTTCTCTCTACATGTTTTTTTATATAATTTTAGTGAAAATTTGTAATTATATTTTTAGTGCAATTTTTGATTAAGTAATAAATTATATTACCACAAGAAGATATATCAAAATATTAATTGCAATAGTAGAATAACATGATACGTAAAGAATAATATGATAATATCAAATTTAATACTAACATATTTTATGGTTTTTTAAAAACTAAGAACTGAAAGTAAAGATTTTAATAAATTAGTTAGGAAAATATATATCAATAATTATGAATGTTAATATATTAATAATCTCATAAAATATGAATCTCGTAGAAGAATTCGTAGATTTTGCTATAATAAGGAATTTAAAGATTTTAGTAATATTTACAAAAAAAAAACACACACACACACACACACATATATATATGTATATATCAGATAAATTTATAAATTCAATGAACAAAATTTGGTAGTATTTGAAATATTTACTAAGCTTGTTTAAGATTTAGATAATAATGGTCTAGAAGTAAACCCAACCATGATTCTCAAGAATAGTGAAAGAAAAATTATAACTAAAATATTTTATTGGTTTAAATTATAAAATCAGCTCTCATAATATATAAATTTTAAGGCATAATTATTAAACAATTATTTTAAAATTGTATTTAACAATAAATTAATATTAATCAATGTTAGTTTACAAAAATACATTCTGATATAAAATTAATTATATGCGATATAGAATTCTAAAAACAAAAGGTAAAAAAATTTCCATATGAGATTATTTATTATTTAAATTGAATATTATGTGTTATATTTTACTATCAATATTATTATTTCCTTAGTTTTGATGAGTTAGTGGCGAGAATTTTAAATTGATAATTATTTGTTCATAATATGTTTCACTTATGCAAATTATGATTCATGCGCTGATAAAATCCATAATTTGGTTGATTTTTAAGTTATTCTGGTATATACGTAGAATTTGGATATATAACTTTTTTTTAACATTTGTTTAAGTTCATTTGCGTTCTATATATTATATTTGCCATAAGTAATTATATAACATAAAATCAACACTTTGAATTTTTATTTGAGAAATAATTTTGAAAATAAGTTGTTTGATTTTTTAATTAATTTATTCATCTAATATCACAAGAAATTAAACTGAAATAAATAACAAAATTATCCAAATTATTTTTTAAAAAGTTAATATTTTTTAATTTTTATTATATTCGCACTAACTTCATGTAAAAAAAAAAACGGGCTAATGAATGGAGAGCCAGATGGATATCGGTTTCATAGTCAGGTCCCACGAGACCCTCTTTCCCATAAACCAATGTTCAAAATCCAATGTTCAAAATTTTGAACATAAAAACTCTTCTTTCCCGATGGCAGTGGCAGTGTGTCTTGGCTCTGTTGTGTCAGCAAAAGAGTGAAAATGCATTTAATGCATTAAAGAAGATGGTTGGTTGAATTTGTTGAATAAAAACGTAGGTTGACAAAGTTGAATTCAGACGACGTGTTTTATACGCGTCTTCACACGGATAAGGGGCTCTATAAATAGAGCTCTTTCCCCTCATTCTGATATCATCCATTCTTCGAATTTTTCTCTCATATTATAGCATTTAAGTGCTTAGTTCTATAATATTTGTGAGGTTTTTGTTCTCTTGTATTAAGAGAGTGTATATTCTCTTTGGAAACACAGTAAGTGGTTGTACATCATAAAAATTATAGTGGAATTTTTTTCATCTTGTCCGTGGTTTTTACCCTAATAATTTTTAGGGGTTTTCCATGTAAATCTCGGTGTCCATTTTATTCTTTATTTTCATATTTATTATCTCAAATTACCACACGTGAGACCAATAAGTGGTATCAGAGCATTGGTTTAAAATTTCTTAAAATTCTGAATATGCTATGTGGTTGTAGCCTATACTGATCTTCCACATCAAAAAGTTTTTTAAAGATTTCTTATTAAGGCGAGATTATTTTGTCCAGTCTACTAATTGTTGTAGACATAATGACGAACATGTACGAGATAACAAAGTTCAATGGAATCAATTTTATGTTATGGAAAATAAAAATACAAGCAGTTTTAAGAAAAGAGAATTACTTGGAGGCTACTGGAGATAAACCGGTGGAAATTACGGACGATGAAAAGTGGAATGAGATGAATGACAATGTTGTTGCCAATTTACACTTGGCTATAACATACAAAGTATTTCAAGTATCTCTGAGATAAAAACAACAAAAGTTATTTGAGATACTCTGACAAAGATGTACGAGGTCAAGTCGCTACACAACATGATTTTGCTAAAGAGAAAGCTTTATACTCTTCGGATGGTGGAATCCTCATCGATGACCGACCATATCAACACAATAAATACTCTATTTTCCCAACTCACTTCCACATGGTATAAAATAGGGGAAAATAAATGTGCGGAACTTTTACTTCAAAGTCTACCAGATTCATAAGATCAGCTTATCATCAACATAACCTACAAGATTCTTATGGGCTTTTTAAAATTCGACGATGTCTTATCTGCGTTTCTCGATGAAGAAAGTCGGGGCAATAATAAGGAAGATAGGTTGGTAACTTCGAAGCGGGCAGAGACTTTGTCGATGATAAGAGGAAAATTTATAGACCGTGACTCTAGTGGGAGCCAAAGACGAAGTAGATCAAAGTCGAGAAGTAAAAAGAAAAATATTTACTTGCTTTAAATGTGGCGATAAAGGATACTTCAAGAAAGATTGTACGAGTATCAAAAAATTTCTCAAAGAAATGTGGCCAGTACTTCAGGTGGTAGTGAAATATTATTCAGCGAAGCAGCAATAATTGTAGAAGACATGCAAAAATTTTGTGATACATGAATTATGGATTCAGGAGCGACGTGGCACATAAAGTCTCGGAGAGAATTGTTTGATCATTACGAACCAGTCTCAAGAGAATCTGTATTCATGAGAAATGATCATGCCTTGGAAATCGCTCGGAGTCGGTACTATCAAAATAAAATGTTTGATGACATCATTAGCACCATACATGAGGTACGACATGTGAATGGACTGACGAAAAATCTTTTGTCCTTGGGGAAATTGGATGACATCAGGTGCAAATCCCGTATCGAGAATGAGATCATGAAAATTATGAAGGGGGTGCGCTTGTGGTAATGAATGCGAAAAAAGTTGTTGTAAATCTGTATGTACTTTTGGGAGAAATACACAAAGAGACGGAACTAGCTGTTACATCAATTAGTTCAGGAGAAGATTAACAGTGTTATGGTATAGAAAGCTCGGGCATATGTCAGAACGATGGTTGAAAATTCTCTCGGAACAGAAGCTGTTGCCGGGACTTACAAAAGTGTCACTACCCTTTTGTAAGCATTGTATTACCAGTAAACAACACAGATTAAAGTTTGACACTTCTACTGCCAGGAGCAAAAGCATATTAGAGCTGATTCATTCGAATGTTTGGCAAACACTAGTTGTATCCCTAGGAGGAGCGAGATACTTTGTCTCGTTCATTGATGATTTTTTAAGAGATGTTGGGTGTATCCAATCAAGAAGAAATCAGATGTTTTCCAAGACTTCAAAGATTTTAAAGTGCGGGTTGAACTTGATTCTGAAAAGAAAATCAAGCGTCTTATGACTGACAATGGAAGAGAATATACCAGTGACAAATTTAATGCATATTATCAACATGAGGGCATCAAAAGACGGTTTACGACGGCTTACACACCTCAACAGAATGAAGTGGCAAAGCAGATGAACAGATCTAGTTGGATAGAACAAGAGCTATGTTGAGGACTGCGGGTCTAGACAAGTCATTTTGGGAGGAAGCAGTCAAAACCGCTTGTTATATTATCAACTGTTCTCCTTCAGTGGCGATTGATCTGAAGACTCTGATGGAGTTGTGAACTGGGAAGCTGACAGATTATTCTCATTTGCATACATTTGGAAGTCCTGCGTACGTTCTGTGCAATGAGCAAGAAAGATCAAAGTTGGATTCAAAATCCAGAAAATGTATCTTCTTGGAATATACTGATGGAATTAAGGGGTTTCGCTTGTGGGATCCTACTGTTCACAAGCTTGTCATCAGCATGGATGTTATCTTTGAGGAAGGTAAAGTAAAGGGAGACAAAGGCACACTGAATTCAGAAATTACTATATTTCAGATGAAAAATAAAATGGACGAATGTCGAATTTCTTGTGAAGCAGTACCAGAGCACGAAGAACAAGAGCATGTTAAGTATGAGGTTTCCAATGTGAGGCATTCAACTCGAGACAGAAAACCACCAGGTTGGCTTTCAGATTATGTCATTGAAAGCAATATTGCATATTGTCTATTATCAGAGGATGGAGAGCCATCGAGTTTCCACGAGGCTACTCAAAGCTCGGATGCATCTTTGTGGATGATAGCAATGCAAGAAGGGTTGGAGGCATTAGACAAGAATAAAACTTGGGATCTTGTTACACTACCACGAGGGAGGAAAGCTATTGGCAACAGATGAGTTTATAAGATCAAGCGTGATAGCAATAACCAAGTGGAGCAGGTATCGTGCTAGATTGGTGGTAAAAGATATGCTCAAAAAGAAGACATTGACTTCAATGAGATATTTTCTCGTGTGGTTTGGCTTATAACAGTCAGAGCAGTGTTGGCATTGTGTGCAGTGTTTGAACTACATTTAGAATAGTTAGATATGAAAACGACATTTCTTCATGGAGATCTTGAAGGAGAAATCTATATGCTCCAGCCAGAAGATTTTGAAGAAAAAGGCAAAGAGAACTTGGTTTGCAGGTTGAACAAATCTTTGTATGATCTAAAACAGACGCCGAGGTGTTTGTACAAGAGATTTGATTCATTTATCATGAGTCTTAGTTACAACAGACTGAATGCAGACCCTTGTACATATTTCAAGAGGTCTGTGATGATTATATCATTTGCCTGTTGTATGTGGATGATATGTTGGTAGAAGGCCCCAACAAAGATCAGGTCCAAGGATGAAGGCACGGTTGGCTAGAGAATTTGATGTAAAGGACTTGGAACGAGCAAACAAGATTCTTAGAATGCAAGTTCAACGAGACAGAAGTAACATAAAGATTTGGCTTTCCCATAAAAATTATTTGAAGAAAGTCTTTTAATGCTTCAATATGTAAGATAGTAAGCCAATATCGACTCCTTTTTCTGTTAACTTCAAGTTATCCTCCGAGATGTGTCCTAGGAGTGAAGCAGAGAGGATGGAGATATCTTGAGTACCATATGCATCAGCAGTGGGAAGTTTGATGTTCGTCATGATCTATACAAGACCGGGCATTGTTCAAGCAGTGGGAGCAGTTAGTCGGTATATGGAGAATCCTGAACGAGAGCAGTTGAAGCACGGTTAAGAGGATCCTTAAATACATTAAGGGTACCTCAAATGCTGTATTATGTTATGGAGGATCAGATTTTACACTCAGGGGCTATGTCGATTCAGATTATGCAGATGATCCTGATAAAAGGAAATCTACTACTGGTTATGTGTTTATACTTGCAAGGGAGCAGTAAGCTGTGTTCAAAACTGCAAACAATTGTGGCATTATCTACGATGGAAGCAGAATAATGGCAGCTACTCAAGCTAGCAAGGAGGTAATATGGATTAAAAGGTTATTGGAGGAGATCGGGCATAAACAAGGGAATCCTTTGTTTTGTGACAGTCAGAGTGCCTTGCACATCGTAAAGAATACAGCCTTTCATTCCAGGACAAAACACATTGGAGTCCAATTTCACTTTGTACGAGAAGTAGTAGAAGAAGGAAGCGTGAATATGCAGAAAATCCATACAAAAGATAACATAGCTGATTTTCTGACCAAGCCAGTGAACACTTATAAGTTTGAGTGGTGTAGATCCTCAAGTGGTCTAGCGGAAACGTAAGCACCAGGAATGACAAGACTGAAAAGATGTGTGGAGATGTGTTTGATTCTCAATCAAATCTCCAAGTGGGGGAAATGTCGGCAAAAATAATTGAAGGATTTGGTCAACAAAGTTGAATGAGGTGGGAACATATTCATTTACGTAGAAATTCAAAGAACGTGTTTTATACGCTTCTTCACACATGGACAAGGGGCTCCATAAATAGAGCTCCCTCCCCTCATTCTGATATCATCCCTTCTTCGAGTTTTCTATCATCTTATAGCATTTGAGTGCTTAGTTCTATAATATTTGTTAGGTGTTTGTTCTTCTGTATTAAGAGAGTGTTTGTTCTCTTTGGAAATATAGTGAGTGGTTGTACACCGTAAAATATTATAGTGGAATTTTTTTCATCGTGTCCGTGGTTTTTATCCAAATAATTTTTAGGGGTTTTCCATGTAAATCACGGTGTCCAATTTTTTATTTATTTTCATATTTATTATCTCAAATTACCGCACGTGGGACTAACATGTTAGTGCTACTTTTGCTAGACTGCTCTATGACAATCTAGCCAACTTGGATACAATAACAACTAGCGAGATGATTACCATGATTTCGTCTAATGAAGCATCTGAGATGGATTTTTTATCCCCGGAAATTCGACGAATCGATACTTGGGCATGTGTTACAAGCACATAACTGTGAGGAGAATTGTTTGGGTTGCCAACAGAGAAGCTCCATTGATGAATTCTTCAGGTGTCTTGACGGTTTAGCCAGAGATTCTTGCGGCTACTCAATGACACCAACGTGAAAATGTGGTCATCAAAGGTGTCCAGCCCATACTCGAATGATGGAGCGCCAGAGAATTTTCTTTGGCAAAGTTTCGATTATCCAACGGATACGATGTCACCTGGTATGAAGTTTGGAAGGAAATATGTGGGGCCCTTAGCTCCTAATCGTTATTACAATGCACTTTGATTAGGGTTAACTAAATACAGCGGAAAACGAGTTTAAAATTTCTTTACAATGAGCCCGAAATATTTCTTCTATAATTTAAATACTAAAAATAGTATTTAATCTCACATCATAAACATGCCCACACGAAATCATAACCAATCATATACAAACAACTCATATCCTCGGGACATGCCCCGGTATATAAATACATATACATATATACTGGGAACAAAACATAAACCTCAACTCAACTGTGACTCCCTCCAGAGTACCCTCTCCGGTCTCCTGATATCCTGGAGTACCTGCCATTGTCCACACACAAAGACAACAACAGCCCCCCTTGGGGGTGAGCAAAGCTCCGTATGGAACAACCATCATATATACCACAAGTATCTAAACAATGATATATGGTATGCAATGCATGTATGTCGTGGAGGTATCGGGTCAAATGTCCATCCACTGAGCACATGTCAGAATCAAACGAATCGCTATCAAATCAATGCTCGAGCTGGCACACCGGCATCAATAAGGGATACTCGTATGATAGCGTCGACAAAGCGCCATCAAATCCCAAATCTCATATCCAATCATCGGGGCCACAATTGTCGATGCTTTACGGGTCATATAATACCAACATAGCAATTGTGTTCACAAACCCCAGAATCCAATCAAATCATATCAGGGTATCCAAGGATCATAACTCAACGTGCATGTCATGTATCGATGTATGCATCAAACGATGTGTGTTAACAAATATTTATGTTATACATCGATATTCAAATCACAATGTCATGTATGCCACATAAACTCAACAAATAAGCCATATAGACACATATTCTCAATCCAATCAATCAAACCAATCCAACATATATCATATAATACAGATACCTTTCGTATGTTATCCGGTCGCAACATACCTCAATTCTTCGTTTCCAGTCCGCTGTAGCTTTAGATTTCAGTATAAAAATCTATCTACATCAATAACATATTCATTTCAATTAATAAATTCATTCAAATTCAACACTGATAGCGTATTTGAATGTATTAATTCGTTCTACGCTATTCAATTTAACATTTAAATTATTAAGAGAATTTATATTTTATTGAACCATATATATATATTTGGTGTTTATTAATCGATACTCAAGTATATATATATATATATGCGCACACACACACAAGTCATTCAGAATACAAGAATAGCACAATGAATTTCTTTTAATCTCCTCATACTGTTAATTGTACTCAATAAATCCCTTGATCAACATGTCATTTAACTAATCACATTACTTATCCAATTAGTTAAATTAATATATATTTCCAATTTCATGTTATCACCTTCCCACCTCAACACCACGTGTTTACAGTGTTTCAATTTCCCTATTTATGCGTCTATCACATAAAGATAATAAAAACTTAAAATTGACATAATCATACCTCTTATTTCATCTCGTAGAACCAGAAGGCACTTATCACTTCAAATCGTTGCAAATGTGAAGGAAATATGTTACAGATGTATTTCAAAAGCTTGGTTATATGCTTAGTCATGCAAGCATCGGTCAACACAAGGAAGAGAATGGACATGTGTAACACAATTCCTAGGACACGTTACTACAGGGAAATGGAAGCAAAATTTTAAGTGTTTTATTAATTACAATTTTGCCACCATATCCTTAATTACAAATTTGCCCTTAAATTTTAATTGACTATTTTTAAAATTTAGTAAACTATTTTTCTTTTACAGGAGTTCATATGCAACTCATATCTCTTATCATGATATATTATTTACATTTTCTTATTTCAGTTTTAATTACGATTACATTATGAGTTGCTCTATGACTCATAAGTACATAATTAACATTAATCAATTTACGGGGTCTCACATTTCTCCCCTACTTCAAAGATTTCGTCCTCGAAATCTCAAGCATCTCTATATACATAATATTGACAAACATATAATATGTCATCAGTTATAGTACATATCAAAACTAAAATTAGTAGACGGATCAGTATACATTGAATACAATGGAACATATGGAATAGAATCAAACAAATGCGGATATGACTCTCGCATTTTGCTCTCCAATTCCCACGTCGACTCTTCCACACCATTCCGTGTCCATTGCACTCGAACTAAAGGAATCGATTTATTACGCAATATCTTTTCCTTTCGATCCATAATGCAAACAGGTTGTTCAACATAGGAAAGAGAAGGATCAAGTTCAACCTCATCAAGTGCAAGTACATGTGATGGATCTGGTTCATATTTCCTCAGCATAGAAACATGAAATACATCGTGAATGACAGATAAAGATGGTGGCAATGTCAGTCGATAAGCAAGATCCCCAACTCGATCAAGAATCTCGTATGGACCAACATATCGAGGAGATAATTTTCCTCGCATGCCAAATCGAACCGTGCCTCTAAAGGGAGATATTTTCAAAAACACTTTATCACCTTTCTGGAATTCCAAGGGTCGTCTTCGTTTATTCGCATAACTCGTTTGACGATCCTGAGCAGCTTTCATCCGCTGCTGAATTAACTGAACCTTATCATTCATTTTTTGTATCATTTCAGGTCCAGTCAATTGTCTTTCACCAATTTCATCCCAGAATAATGGTGATCTACTTCGTCTCCCATATAAGGCTTCAAAAGGTGTCATACCAATGCTCGTTTGAAAGCTATTATTGTAAGAAAATTCCACTAATGGTAAGGCATATTGTCATCCCATTCTGAAATCCATCACAATCGTACGTAACATATCTTCTAATGTTTGAATCGTACGCTCGGTTTGGCCATCGATTTGAGGATGATACGCAGTACTCATAGCCAAATGCGTACCCATCGATTCTTGAAAACTACCCCAGAATTTAAAGCAAACCTGGAATCACGATCAGATACAATCGAGACTGGAACACCGTGCAGTCTCACAATATTCTCGATGTATAAACGGGCCATTCTTTTATAAGGATAAGTCCGTTCATACGGAATGAAATGTGCAGATTTCGAAAGCGATCAATAATAACCCAAATAGCATCACAGCCCTTGGGCGAACGAGGTAAATGAGTCACAAAATCCATAGCAATATGTTCTCAATTCCATTTCGGGATTTCGAGACTATGGAGCTATCCTCCCGGTTTCATTCTCTCGGCTTTCACTTGCTGGCAGACAAGACATTTAGAAATAAATTCAGCAATGTCCTTCTTCATACGTTTCCACCAGAATTGAGGTCTCAATGTCAAATACATCTTCCGACCTCCAAGTTGAATACTGTATTTGCTACAATGTGCTTCACGAAGAAGGGCAGATTTCAAATCAAAAGCATCAGGAACTACCAGCCGACCATTAAGTCATAAAGAACCATCAGAATCAATCTGGAATCCAGACTGATGTCCAGCAGATACAAGTTCTTTCGACTTTTGGATCTGAGCATCGCTTCGTTGGGCCTTTCGTATCTTCGATATCAAATTCGGTTCAATTTGCAATGCTGAGACAGTGACAGAATTCCAATTCGAGTGAAAAGTCCAGCCAGAAGTACATATATCCTCGTGTACTTTGGCGACACAAACAGAAGCTAAAACAGAATCATGCACCTTACGACTTAGGGCATCCGCAGTAACATTCACCGATCCAGGGTGATATTGAATCTCACAATCAAAATCCTTCAGGAGATCCATCCATCTGCGTTGCCTCATATTCAAATCAGATTGAGAAAAGAGATATTTCAGACTCTTATGGTCCGAATAGATAACAAACTTTTCTCCGTACAAATAATGGCGCCAGATCTTCAAAGCAAATACAATGGCGGCCAATTCGAGATCATGAACAGGATAACGTGTTTCATGAGATTTCAATTGACGAGACGCATAAGCAACCACTTTGCCATGTTGCATCAGAACACAGCCCAAACCTTTACCAGATGCATTTGTACACACCACAAATCCTCCGGTACCTGAGGAAATAGTAAGCACATGTGCTGTGGTCAATCTCGTCTTCAATTCAAGAAAACTAGCTTCGCATTCATCTGACCAAATGAATTGTTGATTCTTCTGTGTCAGTTGAGTAATAGGTTTAGCTATTTTCGAAAATCCTTCAATAAAACGACGATAATAACCAGCTAAACCCATGAAGCTACGGATCTCAGGAACATTCGTAGGTCTCGGTCCAATTCAGTACAGCTTCGACCTTCGCAGGATCAACAGATATGCCATGTCTCGAGATGACGTGGCCTAAAAACACTACCTTGTCCATCCAGAATTCACATTTGGACAATTTAGCATATAAATGACTAGTACGAAGAATTTGAAGTACCAGTCTCAAATGTTCAGCATGCTCCTTTTTCGATTTCGAATACACAAGAATATCATCAATAAATACAATAACGAATCGGTCAAGATAATCTCGGAAGACCCGATTCATTAAATCCATAAAGATAGCAGGAGCATTCGTAAGACCAAAAGGCATAACCAAGAATTCATAGTGGCCATACCTCGTACGAAAAGCAGTTTTGGGCACATCTTCATCTCGAACTCGTACTTGATGATACCCAGATCGAAGATCAATCTTCGAGTATACAGAAGTACCCTGATGCTGATCAAATAAGTCATCAATACGAGGAAGTGGATACTTATTTTTCACAGTAGCCCGATTCAATTGCCTATAGTTGATACACATTCACATAGTACCATCTTTCTTTCGAACAAATAAAACTGGAGCTCCCCAAGGTGATACACTCAGTCGAATATATCCCTTATCGAGAAGATCCTGTAATTGTTCTTTCAATTCTTTCAATTCCAATGGTGCCATACGATAGGGAGCTTTAGATATGGGAGCAGTCCCCGGCACAAGATCAATACTAAACTCAACTTCTCGATGAGGAGGAAAATCAGGAATCTCATCGGGAAATACATCTGGAAACTCTTTCGCAACAGGAATCTCAGATAAAGAAGGCTCCTTCTTAGAGATATCAATAGCGTAGATAAGATAACCCTCATCTCCGCTAGTCAAAAGTCGAGACATTTCCAAGGAAGATACCAATGAAATTTTGGCTTGGGAACCCTTGCCATAAAAATTTCACTTGGGTCCATCAATCGGTCGAAATCGAACCACTCCATGACAACAATCAACAGTAGCTCGATTTGTCATCAAGATATCCATGCCAACAATACAATCAAAGTCGTGCATTGGGAGGACAATCAAATTCAGAAATACCACATTATCCTCATATATCAATACACAATTATGCACAACGTTCTCAGACAAAATAATCTTCCCTGCAGGCGTGGCTATCGACAAAGTATCATACAACGGGGTACACTCAATATCGTGAGATGCAACAAATGCATGAGATATGAATGAATGAGATGCTCCTGTATCAAATAAAACACGTGCAGGATAATCGCAAAGCGTGCAAATACCTGCAATCACGCCACCAGGAGCTTCTCTCACCTGATCCTCGGTCATGGCGTACACTCTCACTTGAGGAGGAACTTGGGCACTCTGACCACCCGGTCCTCGATATCGTGGGACACTCGACTGCTGAAAGGATGGAGCAGGTACAGTAGGTCTCATCATACTGGGGCCACCTCTAAATCCTGGCTGGGGTTGAGCAGAAGTCGTACCCCTGTTCGGACATACTCGAGAGAAATGGTCTTCCTGCCCACACTGATAACAAGTACCAAACATACCTCGACACTGCTCGATAGTATGTTTACCTCCACAATGACTACAGTAGGGAGCAATCACAGGACTCCCACTCTGGGATCCACTCGAACTCGAAGAAGACGAAGAAACAGAACCAGTCTTCTTGAACTTCTTACCCCTCGGCCGCAAAGTAGGCTGCTGAGCTGACACCGGAGATGGAGGAGTATACTGTGGACCTCCTCTCCTAAGTCCAGCCTCGGCTGCCTTGGCTCGTTCCACTGCCTCTGCGTAGCTGGTAGGCAATCCAGAAACAACATAAGTATATAAAGCAGGATGTAATCCATTTACAAACCTGTTATATTTTGCCCTCGCATTCCCAGCTACGTGAGGTGCATACTTCAATAGAGTAGAAAATTTTGAAGCATACTCCACAACAGACATCGTTCCCTGCTGCAGATTATTAAATTCATTCTCCTGAGCAGTATAATAAGATGGAGGGGAATACTGCTCCAAAAACTGGGCCTTGAAGACATCCCATGTGACTTCAATCCCGGCCTCTTTCAATCCAATCTCAGCGGCTTCCCACCAAGATTTAGCTGGGTCTTTCAACTGATAGAGAGCAAGTTTCAGTCTCCGAGCCTTGGAATACTCAACAATATTAAACAAGTGCTCGATATCCTTTAACCAAGCCTCTGCTCTTTTAGCACTCTCAGTGCCAAAGAACCTCGGTGGTTTCAGATCCTGGAATCGAGCTATCACTACATCCATGGACAATCCTTCAAATTACCCAACTATCCTCTCAGTACTGCTACTCGCAGTTCCATATGTGGGATCCATCTACAAATCAAAAGATGAATATCACATATCAATATCAATTTCACAATACCATCATCTCATATCATCAATCTCATCAGATACTTACTCAAATCAAATCAAGTAAGAGCAAGTAATACAAATAAATCAAACACATACGCACAATTCATTTGTGCCTATTCAAGTGTACAAAAGACTCAATCGAGCATTCCCAGCTATGCTCTGATACCACTCTGTGTGGGGCCCTTAGCTCCTAATCGTTATTACAATGCACTTTGATTAGGGTTAACTAAATACAGCGGAAAACGAGTTTAAAATTTCTTTACAATGAGCCCGAAATATTTCTTCTATAATTTAAATACTAAAAATAGTATTTAATCTCACATCATAAACATGCCCACACGAAATCATAACCAATCATATACAAACAACTCATATTCTCGGGACATGCCCCGGTATATAAATACATATACATATATACTAGGAACAAAACATAAACCTCAACTCAACTGTGACTCCCTCCAGAAGTACCCTCTCCGGTCTCCTGATATCATGGAGTACCTGCCATTGTCCACACACAAAGACAACAACAGCCCCCCTTGGGGGTGAGCAAAGCTCCGTATGGAACAACCATCATATATACCACAAGTATCTAAACAATGATATATGGTATGCAATGCATGTATGTCGTGGAGGTATCGGGTCAAATGCCCATCCACTGAGCACATGTCAGAATCAAACGAATCGCTATCAAATCAATGCTCGAGCTGGCACACCGGCCTCAATAAGGGATACTCGTATGATAGCGTCGACAAAGCGCCATCAAATCCCAAATCTCATATCCAATCATCGGGGCCACAATTGTCTATGCTTTACGGATCATATAATACCAACATAGCAATTGTGTTCACAAACCCCAGAATCCAATCAAATCATATCAGGGTATCCAAGGATCATAACTCAACGTGCATGTCATGTATCGATGTATGCATCAAACGATGTGTGTTAACAAATATTTATGTTATACATCGATATTCAAATCACAATGTCATGTATGCCACATAAACTCAACAAATAAGCCATATAGACACATATTCTCAATCCAATCAATCAAACCAATCCAACATATATCATATAATACAGATACCTTTCGTATGTTATCCGGTCGCAACATACCTCAATTCTTCGCTTCCAGTCCGCTGTAGCTTTAGATTTCAGTATAAAAATCTATCTACATCAATAACATATTCATTTCAATTAATAAATTCATTCAAATTCAACACTGATAGCGTATTTGAATGTATTAATTCGTTCTACGCTATTCAATTTAACATTTAAATTATTAAGAGAATTTATATTTTATTGAACCATATATATATATTTGGTTTTTATTAATCGATACTCAAGTATATATATATATATATACACACACACACACAAGTCATTCAGAATACAAGAATAGCACAATGAATTTCTTTTAATCTCCTCATACTGTTAATTGTACTCAATAAATCCCTTGATCAACATGTCATTTAACTAATCACATTACTTATCCAATTAGTTAAATTAATATATATTTCCAATTTCATGTTATCACCTTCCCACCTCAACACCACGTGTTTACAGTGTTTCAATTTCCCTATTTATGCGTCTATCACATAAAGATAATAAAAACTTAAAATTGACATAATCATACCTCTTATTTCATCTTGTAGAACCAGAAGGCACTTATCACTTCAAATCGTTGCAAATGTGAAGGAAATATGTTACAGATGTATTTCAAAAGCTTGGTTATATGCTTGGTCATGCAAGCATCGGTCAACACAGGGAAGAGAATGGACATGTGTAACACAATTCCTAGGACACGTTACTACAGGGAAATGGAAGCAAAATTTTAAGTGTTTTATTAATTACAATTTTGCCACCATATCCTTAATTACAAATTTGCCCTTAAATTTTAATTGGCTATTTTTAAAATTTAGTAAACTATTTTTCTTTTACAGGAGTTCATATGCAACCCATATCTCTTATCATGATATATTATTTACATTTTCTTATTTCAGTTTTAATTATGATTACTTTATGAGTTGCTCTATGACTCATAAGTACATAATTAACATTAATCAATTTACGGGGTCTCACAAAATATGTCACAGGAGTAAAAATGATATAGCGTCATGGAGAAATGATGATGACCCTGCTCCAGGAGATTTTAGCATGCACTTGGATCTAGTCGGATATCCACAAGTACTCCTTAAGAAAGGTATAGAAATACAATTTAGAGTTGGCCCTTGGAATGGGTTTGGCCTCGGGGGGGCACCAAGTCAACCACAAAATCCTATATTCAGGCTGCAAATTGTGATGAATGAGGAGGAGGTATACCTTTTGCAAGATGGGATTGAAGGTTCAATTGTTACAATAGCCACGATAAATCACAGTGGTTATCTGTTATGTTGGACTTGGGTCGATTGAACTCAAAGTTGGGTGAAGTATCCTATACTCATCTGATCAGTCCATAGTTGAGCCACTTGTAAACTTTGCAGTCCAGTTGTTCATTTTGTGTGGGAGTTGTGTGTTAGTTGTTTCACATCGATTGGATAAAATCTCCGGGAGTGCATACATGGACTTGGATAATCCTCACTCTTTGAACTAGCTTTTGGGATAGAGTTAGGTCCAAGTCTCAATCATAACAAAATCGGAACAACACAGGACCTCCATGACCATTTCGGTGAACCATGCGCATACATATGGCCTTCATACATATGGCCTTTTGCCACATTTTATAGTGAAGTACTGCCTTTTTGATATGACAGAAACAATTGCTGATTCTAATGGAGAGAAGAAAGAGATCAGACTTGCAGTGAATTTGATGTCAGGGATAGTGATGATTCTTGTTGGCATGGGCATCTTTCCATATACAAGAATTGGAACAAAAGTTGAAAAAACCTTGTGTGCCTGTAGGCTCAAGAAATGTAATACTTAGAGAGTATGGATGAATATCCTTCATAATTCATCCTAGTAGGAGATTAAAAAAGAATAGCATCTTTATTTTGGTACCTAAGAATTTTTCCTTCGGCAGGAAAACACTTTGGAAGCAAATAAGCCATTGTTTGATTTATCAACTATTTTGAAAGCTACTAATAACTTTTCAACAAGCTTGGGGAGGGTGGATTTGGGCCAGTTTATAAGGTATGATTTGTTAATTGGAAACTAATGTGATGAAGATGGCAATGGCGTGATTAGAATCCTAACATCATTATATTTCTAGTCATCAAAAGGAAGACAAATAGTGTAGGAAATTCGTTTGACCACTAATGAGAACAGGTGGATCACGTTCTAATTCTCCAAATCACAAGGGTTGTATCATAAGAACATGAGCATTTACAATCAGGATCATTGGATCAAGTAAGAGTTGTATTGTAACGCCCCGAAAATTTAAAGGTCCACGCGAACCACATGCATTTGAATTATTAAATTCTCCTGTATTTTAATTAAATATTTTAATTGCATGAATTAATTATGTTTTGCATACTTGCATATTTAAAATATATTTTTCTACATGATCGCATAAAATTGTATTTTTAAGGAATATTCAAGTGATGATCGAAGAACGGGGACCGAGGGCTGAAAAATAGAAAATATTTTTATTAAATAATTATTTTTAATTATTTAAAATATGGTCAATGCTTTTTAGTATTTTTGAAAATAAGGAGTTTTGAGGTGAATTCATACGCCGGGACGTAATTGTTATCGGTGCGGGATTTTCAACAAAAATACGAGCTTTTAAGCAGTCCGGCTATTTAATTCACGAACTTATTTTTATCAAAACTTTGTTATTATTTTATTTAAATCCTAATTTAACTAATGGGCCTAATTAGATGGCTTAATAGGCCTAATAAGCCTTGTAGGTGCTTAACTATTATTTAAAGTGTAAAATAAATCACAAAACCCTATTCTAGAAACAAACCATCGGCTACCCTATTTTATTTTCTGAAAATACTCTCCCCAACCCTGCAATCACACGGCAGCACACACCATATCACTTTGAAGGATTTATTCGAAGGGTTCAAGTGGGTTTCAAGCCAAAGTCGTCTCCCGTTCTTCGACATCAAAGGTTTTCGTGCGTAAATAACGGAAAGGCACGCTTAAATCTCCCTTTTCTCATCCATTATATCATAATAATGTTTTAATTATCGTATGCATGAAGAACACGATTTTATCTCTGAAATTTTTGGATTTTTGCACGTATGTGTGTTGAACTCATGATTTTGAATCCCAAAAATTGTTTTATGCATGTAAGAGGCTGCCATGATGTTATGACATGATCAAGAGATGTTTCTACATGAATTTAAAAGATGCTAAACTCACGTAAATTGCTGCACCACAAGATGTACACAGAAAAATTGGTTTGCTGTCAAAAAGCTTTAGGGGGACTCGGTGTTCATGTTTTAATAGGAGGGCTGGCCTGGGCCGGGGTTCATGGCTAGCCTAGGGTCTGATGGTGTCAGGGGGAGAGTCCTAGCCATGCTAGGACTCGGTCTGGAAGGGCAGGGAGGAGTCCTTGCCACCCGAGAAGGGATAGCACAGCGCGCCTTGTGCAGCAGCGTGCAGGGACTTGCTCGGTTCAGCCAGGGGTCTCGGGCTGGGCTAGAGGGGTGCACCATGGTCCTAGGAGAGGGCACGGGGGGTGGGTACAGGGGCTGGTTCGGTTGGTCAGGGTTTAGACGTGAAACAAGAGTCCTAGTGCCATTGCAACTCTCGGCCAGCATACTAATCCTTTAGGGGGCTTTCGTTTTTGGCTTTGGGTGAGGTTTCCGTGAGTTTCCTAGGTCCAGTAGGGTACTTCAACATGTTGGGCAAGTTCTGGTTCGTTATGGTCCGAGGGTAACTCGATAAAATTAAGAGATGGCTCGGGGTCGAAGTTTAGGTGTCAAATAGGTTTTTAAAAAAAAAAAGAAAAATTGGAAAACGGTTCACGGGGGTCGAGTCGTGGTCCATAAGGGCTAAAATAATATAAAAAGACTAAATTTAGAATTTAGGAATTTTATATTAAAGTTTGGGATTTTTCGGGATTAAAACACCGTCAAAACCACTAATTTTGAATAAATGAAAAAGTCTAATTTTTAAGCTTAATAAAATTATGGAAAAATTAATTTAAGCTTAAATAATTATTTGGGAGATTTTAGAGTCAATGAATTCAAGAAAAAGTCAATTTCGAGAAATCATACGTCTAGGGGTAAAACGGTCTTTTTACACCTAAAATTAGTAAAGGTCATGGCAGTGCCCTAAATGCTGTTTTTATGATACTATGATTATTTTTAAATGTTTATAAAATGTTCATGATTAATTTATGATTTTTAAATGTCTAAAGGATTTTTATGATTAAAGGAAGACATTTAAAATACGTGTTGCATGCTTGGTTTCAAAAATGGAAAAGGTAAATATTATTCACGATTTTTCTAAGTGATGTGAATGAAAAATGTTGAAGGATGAGAAGTCATTGTGACTAATTCGTTAATGGTGGCGACGTCGTGACGGTTATGGTCCCAGTGGGAGCCCGACGATCGTGTTTCCATCGTTATGAATATGTGGTAACGGTTAAGTGGTAACAGTTTTGTGGGAACGGAAAAATGGGAATGTCGTGAGGGGAAAAGGCCCCAGAGGGAGCTCATTTATGGGAAAAGGCCCCAGAGGGAGCCCCGACGATCGTATTTCTATTCGATTATGATAGGCCAGGGCTCAGTTGACCGGTGAGAGTGTTGCTGGTGTCCCCCGCCGCCCAGTACTGTGGTTTTATGTAGATGGATCCATCGACCCTCATGATCATGATCAGGAAAGTCACAATTAACGATCTGAATTCAACAAAGGAAAAGAAAAAGGAAAAAGGAAAAGAAAAAGGAAAAATGCTTACGATCATGTTAAAATGTTTTATGTCATGAAAAGGAAACAGATTAAGATTATTTATGCATGTCATGAAATGTTATTTTTACCTAAAAGTATTTTCACTGTTGCATGCGATTTTATACGTATTATTTGTTATAAAGATTATGGTGTGTTGAGTCTTTAGACTCACTAGGTGTGATGGATGCAGGTGAGCTTGACGGAGGTCTTGACGGTTGACCTGACTGGACTGAAGGTGCACAAAACCCGAGGACCAGCGCTACATTTTTCGCATTACGTTTTATGATTACTGATTTAAGTTAAAGATTTTTAAGATTATTTACTTATGCTTTTGAGAGATTTCTGAGAGGTTTAGTATGGGCTTTACTTTTCAAATTATTGTTTTAGGTTTGGTAAAACAGTAGACGATGTTGCTTTATGACTATTTCACTTGAATTTTTAAATGCAAGTTGGTTGAGGTATTATTTTAAAAGGGCAAAATATTTTATAAAAATATTTTCATGTGGTATTTATGTTGACCGAAATATAAAAAAAAAATTTACTTTTAAAGCAATAAAAGAACACGGGACGTCTCATGTATTGTTCGACAGATACTAGTAAATAATACAAATATCAGTATGGGATGTAAAATCGTGAATTTGTGTTTTATCAGAATTAAGTGTTGTGTCAAAAGTTACAACATTTGAGACAACATGCAGCGGAAAATTATATTTTATAACGCAAATTCACGTTAAATAAATAGATGGACAAGATTAAATTTGCACAAGTATAAATACTTGTGCGTTGCCTCAGGGCAAAAATTAATCACTAGAAAACTTCATCGTTTACAAAAACCTATCATTAGTGATTTTCTCAACAAGTTGAGAAAAAAAATGCTTTCTAAAACAAATAACAAGAATAAAAACTAAAAGAAGAAAGCAAAACGTGATGCCAAAAAGGAGATCCACGAAAACAGTCTTCAGCCAATTTCTTCACAGATGTTGTCCGCAGATGTTCTCGACATTCACAGCAACATGCTATCACCATTCTTCAAAACTGCAGCACGTCTCTTGAATATGATTTTCTCTGAAATTTTTAACGTGCACACATGAGTGAATATTGACTGAGGAAGAGAGAGCATCAATGATGTCCTTGGTCTCTTATTTATAGATGTAGAGTTTTACCTCCATAAGGAAACCTATAACACAATGGAAGTAAGAGTTTTATTAAGAATAAACTCTTTTTAAACACCAATATCATATCTCATCAATAAATAACATATCTTTAAATATATTTGAATGATTATCTCATTATCTAAGAAAGACAAAATCATATTAAATAATATACTCAATTAGATCAACAAGGAAACATAATATTAGGGAAATAATTTAAATCAATAAAATATATCAATTAAAATCGGAAATAATACTTCCCTTCAATCTCCTCATTTTTGCCTTTCTTGGACAAAATGAGATCAAACACATTTATCCTTGTTTAGTTCAAATCAACCCCCCCTGAGTTAAAGCATTTCTCTCCCCCTGAACAAACTACAGACATCAAACATGTTGTTAGAAATGTTGGCAACACTGGAGACAACATCGGCACCATTTCATTAGCAGTTGAAGAATCAACACATAGACAGAACCATTAGTAAAACAAAAACAACACAGAAAAAACAAACTCTTAACCAAAATACTTAATTCCCCTCATCTCCTTCATCCTTGGTCCCTGAAGGACCAGCTTCGGTTTGATCATCTCCATCTCCTTTTTTTGTCCGGGAAAGACTGCTACATCCAAAAGTAGCCGAAAGTTTCTAGCCAAGGCTTCATAGTAGGCAATTTCCGCTGTGGCTTGTTCAACTGTTTTCATAGCATGATCAATAGCAGCCCTGGCTTGCTCAATCTTTGCCATAGCGTGAGCAATGTGAGCATGTGCTTCTGGGACAGAGATCATGATATAGTCAGTAGGCTGGGAAAGATCAGGAGGGCTTGGTGGTGGCTCTGCAACAGGTGGTGCTTTGGGAGATTCACACCATGGAAGATCAATTTGGCGATTGCCCTTGAAGAATGCAGGAGCAATCTTGAGTGTATCACTGGTGGTGGATAGTTGCTCATCAATGTCTCTAATAAAACCTTGAGAGACAAGCATTCCATAGATCAATGATGGAAATGGTAGCTTGGAAGCTTTGAGTCCCCCTTCGGCATACTGAAGAACCGTCTGGAAAACAAGATTCCCAAATTGAACACTCCAAGTGTCCCAATGGAGTGCAGTACGAACGCCTGATGTCTTGTCACGATGGTGGAATTTGTCGAGGGTGTCCAGTTTCGAATAGCCAGCTTGTGTAATACTGAGTAAAAGGATGTCAACTTGGCAGCTGATAGCTTCTGTGGGTGTGCTGGGAAATGAGTAATAAGACCCCCAGTGAGAGTATAGGTGACCTCATGGATGTCCGGAAGGAGTCCGTCTTCGGAATCAGTTGGTGTGTTTTAAAGCAGATTAACAGCAACAGGATTGAAATCAAAAATTTTGTTACGAACAAATACCTTCCCGTATTTGTCTAACCTCTCATCACCTACTCCGGGTGATAGGTTTGCATAGAATTCCAGAACAGGTTTCCTGCAGAAAGGTGTAACCGCAGAGAAAGTTGAGAGAAGCTGAGCTTGCCTGAGGAATGCGATCAAGTTCTGTCTGTCAAAAGCATATGTATCAATGTTCCTTTCTTCTATGAATTCACGGTGAGCATAAAGGTGCCACTGAGCAACTGCGTGCTCAGTGTAGAATTTGGTAGAAAAGGTAGTGTCCAAGTCATAATCACTAAGGTCAGTGTTGTCCTCAGTGTGGACAACATCCTCTTCCAGAGGCTCGTGTTCTTCAAGGATGTCATTTACCTCAGCAGGGTTATCAGGAGAACTGCTGGATTCAGTAGAACTTTCAGATTCTTGGGAATCCACAGGAACAGCAGAAGTTTCAGGTTTTGGATTTTTCAAGTTAGCCATAAATTGGGCCAACGTGATTTCCTCCTCTCTGGTGGGTGAGGGCTGCCGTGGAGGAACATGGAGTGCTTCCTCATTGGATTCAGTGGCTTCGCTGGAGGAGGTACTTCTGTCCTTTGGTGTAGTGACAGTCTTCTTGCGAGCCACAAATTCGTAATCACCATCATTTGAATCATCTCCTGACGTTTCAGCAGGATCAATCAGCGATGGGCGAGTGGAGGGATGCCCCTTGTAGTGAAATCTCTTCCCAGGAGTAAGATCAGGGTTGTACCCAGCCTGTCACTTTGAACAGCGAACAGGGGAACGTGGAGGATTAAAAACCTGGATGATTGGTGGATTATCAAGATCAATCGCATTTCCAGGTTCTCCTGGGAGAATTAATTCCAGTGGTGTGGGTTGTTCAGCAACAGGGACAATTTCTGTAGGAGAAGCTTCCGGAGGTGTTGCTGAAGATGTTGGCTCTGTGTGGGCAACATCATCCGTGTGACCCATTTCACTCCGTATGTCGTGTGGGTCATATCCCCTTCCTGCCATTAAATCGAGGTGGATTACAGGTGACAAAAAAATATAGAAGGATTGTAGAGCGATGAGAGATTTCACAGATGAAAAATCGAAGGTTTGAAAGACTAATAGTCAGATAATGATGAGTGATGCAAATTAAAAAGATAAGCACGAGTGCACAGTGCAACGGTAAAAAAATTTTGGTAACTGATTTAGTCTAACGGTAATAAAATGAATCGATGGAATCTAGCCGTTAATCAATTGAAGCAATTACTGAGACAATTTTCTGCATAATATTATTTCAAAAATGCCAGAAATAAACCCACATTGAATTTAACTCCACTATACATCGAAGATTACATAAATTAAATATTTTCGCAAAGTCTGGATTTTCACCGAATTTTACTTTATCGAAATACGCATGTCCTTGTGGCACAGCAATATTCATGATGATATGTTTATGTATGACATATTTATGCCTAATAACATAATGTAACAGAAATAGAAACATGAAACAAGTATGAGGTATGTTTACAGATGAGGTGTTGTCACAAATGCTGGCAACATCTTCGGCAACACATCCAATTCCTAAATATTGTTTTTTTTTTCTCTCACACTTAGGAACTTAACCATTTTCAGATCATAGAAGAGGTAGCTTCCACACTAGAAGAACGGTCTTCTTTTGGACTCCTCTAGGTAGCTTTTTTCAATTTCTTCTATTTTGATTTCTGTATTGAATTCAGAAGAGGTAGCTCCCACACTAAAAGCACAGTCTTCATTGGACTCTTTTAGGTAGCTTTTTCCAATCTTTTCTTCTGATACAGAGCATGTTTATAGGTATTTTCAATTTAATCAAATCACCTTTTACATGGGACAAACTCATGATGTACATGATTATCCTTCACTACTTAGTGACTCAATTACAATATTTTGCATGTTCAAGTGTGTTAAATAAGATAGAATAAGGAATTGTAAGTGTAACAGATGATTAAGCAACATCATTCAACATCTCTGAATGATCAGACAGACCACATGCTGAGAGATTTCCTAAGATTGGAGAATCTCTCAAAGTCTAATATTTTGTGAATATGTCAGCCAGTTGTTTATTTGTACCAACAAATTCAATTCGAATCAATCCTTTTTCTACTAAATCTCGAATAAAGTGATGTCTAATGTCAATGTGTTTAGTTCGAGAGTGTTGTACTGGATTTTTTGAAATATTGATTGCACTAGAATTATCACAATACACAATTAATGTTTCACTATTAAGTCCATAGTCTTCTATCATTTGGTTCATCCATAGAAGTTGAGAACAACAACTTCCAGCTGCCACATATTCAGATTCAATAGTTGAAAGTGACACACAATTTTGTTTCCTACTATGCCAAGAGATCAAATTATTGCCATGATAAAAGCAACCTCCAGATGTACTCTTCCTATCATCTAAATCACCAACCCAATCAGCATCAGAAAAACCTACTAAGTTCGAGTTGGTTTCTTGAGTGTACCATAGTCCTAATTCAATTGTGCCTGCTATGTAGCGAAGAATACGCTTCACGGCTTTCAAATGAGAGACCTTAGGATTAGATTGATATATAGCACATAAGCATATACTAAACATGATGTCAGGTTGACTGGCTGTCAAATAAAGGAGGCTACCTATGATGCTGCGGTATAAAGTGTTGTCAACATTTTCGGCAGCATCATCTTTGGATAATTTTTCATTTGAGCCCATAGGTGTCTTCATGTGCTTGGTGTTCTCATTAGCAAATTTCTTTATCAAGTTTTTAGCATGCTTACTTTGACACAGAAAGATGTCATCATGCATTTGTTTGATTTGCAAACCAAGAAAGAAACTTAGCTCACCAACCATGCTCATTTTGAATGTGGATGACATGCACTCAACAAAATTATCAGCATGCTTTTGAGATGAGGAACCAAAGATTATATCATCAACATAAATTTGACAAATAAGAATTTCACCTTTGGATTTCTGAATAAAAAGGGTATTGTCTACCTCACCTCGTTTGAAGCCAGTTTCAAGAAGATATTTTGTTATTCTGTCATACCATGCACGTGGTACTTGCTTCAAACCGTAGAGGGACTTTTTCAACTTGTACACATGATTCAAATTATGTGGATCTTCAAATCTTTTAGGATGTCTGACATATGCTTCCTCACACAAGGTACCATTCAAGAATGCACTTTTGACATCCATTTGAAATAATTTGATTTTCATGTAGCATGCAATGGCTAGCAGAAGCCGGATTGACTCAATGCGGGCAACAGGAGCGAAGGTCTCATCAAAATCAACCCCCTCAAATTGTGTGTACCCTTGAGCAACCAACCTTGCTTTGTTTCGAATGATGTTCCCTGACTCATCAGTTTTATTTTTAAAAATCCATCTAGTTCCAATATATTGACGTGGTCAAGAGGTGGAACCAGATCCCAAACATCATTTCGAACGAATTCATCAAGCTCATCATGCATAGCATTGATCCAAAACTCATCTTTTAAGGCTTCGTCAACATTTTTAGGTTCACATTGAGATACAAAACATGAAAATCTAACCTGTGAGTAAGCCGAGGTCATGCATATAAGTCCAGCCATTTTTCGGTAATCGACTTTCTATTTCTTTCGAGTTTGGACTTCACTTTGCACACTTCCAATTATTTGAGATGATGGATGATTTATCTGAATCTTAGTCGGTATATTCTGTCTATCATCTGCTGTGTCATCATCACTATTTGCTTCGTCCTCAAATTCAGTGACTTCAGTGTCACATGTTGTGCTAGGTGTTGCAACATCTGGGGCAACACCTGCATTTTCCAGTATGGTCGGGTTTTCCAGAAGATCATCAATGTCATCCTCAGCTGTTTTCTTCTTGAGATCTGCACAATCATCAAAAACTACATTAATTGATTCCATAATAGTCCTTGTTCTTAGATTAAACATACGATAGGCTCGACTATTAGTGGCATATCCTAAAAACAGACACTTATCACTCTTTGAATCGAATTTAGCAAGTTGGTCCCTGTCATTTAAAGTGTAACAGATGCATCCAAAAATATGAAAATATTTGAGATTAGGCTTTTTTCCCATGATTATCTCATAAGATGTCATGGTTGAGCCACTTTTAAAATACACTCTGTTTGAGATATGACAAGTCGTATTTAGGGCCTCTGCCCAAAAATGCTTTGATATATTCTTTGAGGTCAGCATCACCCTTGCCATTTCTTGAAATGTTCTATTTTTGCATTCAGCAATTTCATTCTGTTGTGGAGTTTTTGGTGCCGAAAACTCGTGTGAGATACCTTTCCTGTCACAAAATGATGAGAATGAAGAATTCTCAAATTTCTTACCATGGTCAGTCCTGATTCTTTTTACCTTCAAACCATGAAAGTTTGTGATTCTTGTGACCAATTGTTTAAACACACTGAAGGTCTCTGATTTCTCCCTAATAAAACTAACCCATGAAAACCGTGAGAAATCATCAACACGTACGAACCTCTAAAGCTTTCGACTTCAATAGGACCCATAAGATCCATGTGAAGTAACTCCAGACAGCGTGTTGTCCCAGATGTTGCCAACACCGGGTGTGACACGCGAGTCTGTTTACCTTTTTGACACTCACCGCACACATAGGGTATTCCAGATGAAAGATTGGGCATACCTCGCACTGCCTCGTATTTACTCAGATTCTTCAAGGTTTTGAAATTAAAATGGACGAGTTTTTGATGCCAAAGGTCAAGTTAAGTGATTTGTGCCCGTTTGCATGACAGTTTTTCACCAATTTAGTAGCAATTGCCCAAAGACCTTGTACATGTCATGATGCATATGTTAGATTCATCAAAAACTTCACACACATGCTTATTAAACTTAACATGCAAATTATCATCGCATAATTGACTTATGCTTATCAAGTTTGAGTTTAGTTCTTCAACATGGAGCACATTGTGGAGCTTTGGTAGTCCTTCGGCATTCAAAGTTCCCTTTCCAACTATTTTTCCTTTAGCTCCCCCTCCATAGATTACTCTACCACATTTTTGTTCAACATAATCGATGAGATATTCTCTTGACCCTGCCATATGGCGTGAGCTTCCACTATCGAAGTACCAGTAACATGCAGTGTTGGTTTTTAATGAATTATAAACAACATTCCATTGAATTCTTACCTTTGGTACCCACACCTGCCTTACTGTAGGTCGATTCTTGGAGGTGTTGCGAAAAGTGTTGTGCAACATCTGAGGCAACATCCGACTTGACTTTTGGTTCATGCGGTCGTCCCTGAGTTTAAAACAATATGGCCTGATATGTCCAGGCTTAAAGCAGTAATGTCATACATACCTTCGTTTTCTCTTCTTAGGAACAGGTCCAGTGGGTTGTCTTTTCGGTGGAAATCTTTTGGTTGAAGGTGTAGGTTGTGGTGGTGTGAATATTTCAGTTTTTCCTTTCAAAAAGACAGTGGATTTTGAAGATTCACCAGTTTCATGCACACTGTCTTTGAACCCTAGACCCTTCTTGTCATCTCTTCCCATCGAAAGTATGGATTCGAGCTTTGATGTGTTCGAATTAATTTGGACAATGTTTCAGTTGTCTTTTAAAGTTCTTCTTTGATCTTTCCCAGTTCTCAGTATTTTTTGCTCAGAATTACTTCAAGTTTGGCAACCACGGCTGTTAGATCAGTATTTTCCTTTACAAGAGTGGAGTTAAGCTTGTTTCTTTTAGTCCAATCCTCAAACAATTCTTCATAAAGCTTTTGAACACTCTCAAGAGTCATCTCTTCATCATCAACTTCTGATTCATCATCTTCACTCGAATTTCCAGAAGTTGTGGATTTCAAACACACTGATTTTTTGCAGATGTTGCGGCCAGGTGTGGCAACACCTAGGGCAACACCTAAAGGATTCACTTGCAGCCTGCGATTTTCTGCCAATAATGCAGTCAAGGAGGTGTGATTGTCTTCATCATTGGATCTCTCCTTCTCATCAGATTCTTCATCTCTTAGAGATGCATTGTAGCCTTTGTTCTTTCGCAATCTGTTGGCACATTCATTTGCATAGTGTCCAAACCCCTTACACTCTCTACACTACACTGAATCATACTTCCTTGAGTTAAATTGTTCTCTGCCTTCATTCATTGGTTGAGATTGTTGCTTGCCAGAAAACCTTTGTGGTCTTTCAGGTGCAGGAAGACTTGGAAATTTTGAGGGTTGTGCATCCTTCTTCTTATCTCTAATTCTTTTCTAGTAATCCCCGAATTTCTTTGTGATAAAAAAGATGGAGTCCTCACAAAGGTCTGATTCATTGACTTCTTGGTATATTTGAAGGAGATCATTGTAGGTGTCATTTGAAGCTTGGAATGCAATTGTTTTCCCTTTATCCTTCTTCTGCATGTCTATGTTCATCTCAAAAGTCCGAAGTGAACTGATAAGGTCTTCCAAAGCCATTTGCGTTGTATCCTTAGCTTCATCTATCACACAGATTTTTATGTTGAATCTTTCAGGCAAAGAACGGAGAACCTTACTAACTAATCGTTCATTAGAGATGGGTTCTCCAAGACTGAACGCCTCATTAGTAATTTCCCGTAGGCAACGATCATATTCCAATATGTTCTCAGATTCTTCCATCCTCATCATCTCGAACTTGGAAGTGACCATCCTCAGTCTTGTTCGTCGCACACTCTCAGACCCTTCACAGTGTCTTTGTAGAATGTCTCATGCATCCTTGGCCGAGACACAATTAGTAATAAGCCCGAACATGTTCGTATCAACTGAAAAAAAGGTTGTGTTCAGTGCCTTCGAGTTGTAATTTGAAATTTGCACTTCATCGGTAGTCCAGTCTCTTTCCAGTTTTATTAGACTATCACCATCTTCATCTATTCTCCTTGGTGGAGTCCAATCGCTTAGAACTGTTTGCCATGCTCTCTCATCTATGGATTTTATATGAAACCGAATTTTGACCTTCCATAGACCGTAGTTCGTTCCATCTAAGACTGGTGGGCGAAGTGCGGTGTTTGCGAGTGATGGATCCATTTAAAATTTATGTCAAACAAAAAAAACCAGAATCAGCACTTAGTATATCAAGAGTAGGCTCTGATATCACTTGTAAGAGTTGTATTGTTCGACAGATACTAGTAAATAATACAAATATCAGTATGGGATGTAAAATCGTGAATTTGTGTTTTATCAGAATTAAGTGTTGTGTCAAAAGTTACAACATTTAAGACAACATGCAGCGGAAAATTATATTTTGTAACGCAAATTCACGTTAAATAAATAGATGGACAAGATTAAATTTGCACAAGTATAAATACTTGTACGGTGCCTCAGGACAAAAATTAATCACTAGAAAACTTCATCGTTTACAAAAATCTATCACTAGTGATTTTCACACAAATCAATTTCTTCAACAAGTTAAGAAAACAAATGTTTTCTAAAACAAATAACCAGAATAAAAACTAAAAGAAGAAAGCAAAACGTGATGCCAAAAAGGAGATCCACGAAAATAGTCTTCAGCCAACTTCTTCACAGATGTTGATCGCAGATGTTCTCAACATTCACGACAACACGCTATCACCACTCTTCAAAACACAGCACGTCTCTTGAATAGGATTTTCTCTGAAATTCTGAACGTGCACACGTGAGTGAATATTGACCGAGGAAGAGAGAGCATCAATGATGTCCTTGGTCTCTTATTTATAGATGTAGAGTTTTGCCTCCATAAGGAAACCTATAGCACAATGGAAGTAAGAGTTTTATTAGGAATAAACTCTTTTTAAACACAAATATCATATCTCATCAATAAATAACATATCTTTAAATATATTTGAATGATTATCTCATTATCTAAGAAAGTCAAAATCATATTAAATATTATACTCAATTAGATTAATAAGGAAACATAATATTAGGGAAATAATTTAAATCAATAAAATATATCAATTAAAATCGGAAATAAAGCAAAGCGTCGTAAAGCTAGCCTTCAAGAAAAGATGTAATCTAAACCAATAGGTTGCATAAAATGGATAGGAATCATCTAGATTGAAGCTCCGTATTCCTTCATAAAAGGATGCAATCTGTACTACTTGATTGCTACTGAAAGATTCGGATTCAATTGGGTCCAAATAGTAGAAAAAGTTGCTTCCATTTCCAAAAGGGAACCACAACTCTTCAAAAAAGTTAAATAAGACCTCTAAACATTCTGGATTTATTTCATTGGATATAACTTTTTCTTTCATATTGTCCTTCTTGTGTCTACAAAGACATCAAGTTCATATAGACATTTTAAGTTCGATTTTTTGTGTGGTGTGTAATGGTACGCCCGTAAGAAGCAAATTGTTGTGTTCTAGAAGAAGTTCGTGCAATCAATAAATATTATATCATGAGAAATTTTATCTTTGAAAAAGAGTTTTAACTCTTTCCTCGAGTGTAACACAAGACCGAGATAGAGACAACATTTAGCAAAGATAGTCAATTTATTGTCTTCGGAAAACTCAGCTTCTTAGAAAGGTAAAATTCCACAGGAAATGTCATAATGGACAAGGACAACAATGATAGAATAAATTCACATATTTATTTCCAAAAGTTTAAAAGATTGCAACCTTTTTGATGAAGAAGCTGTGATCTTAGGGTGTACCTGAAGATCAACAAGAAATTTATGTGAAACGACCACGTTTGTTCGCACCAGTCTCACATCTTTATCACAGGTTCAAGGGACTCCTAACAAGATCTGCCCTTCTTTCTTTTATCAGAATATGAATGAGATCAAAAAGGCGTCTTGTTCTACATGTCAATACCGGAAACAATGAATCTTACAGTAAGAGGGAAATCATCGCCCCGTGATTTAGATTTTATGATGGATGAGATTATCATTATAATTTACATATATCTTACCTGAATGATCAATACCGATAACTCCAACAGAAGGACTCCGTGAATTCAAGAATGAAATCAATTTTTGTCAAACTACAACATTGAAATCTTGTCAGAGTACTTGCCGACTGTTTTGAATATTTTGAATCTGAATATACCAAACAAGAAGTATGCCACTTGATTTGAAAAAGCACTTTGTTATTATCATTGGGATCTCTAGGGAGCTCTTGTATCTTCATCAAGATTCCCAGTTGAGAATCATCCACAGAGACCTCAAAGCTAGCAACGTATTGCTAGATTCAGATATGAACCCGAGATATCAGACTTTGGGCTGGCCATAAGTTTTGGAAGGAATGATACTGAAGTTATTACACGACGGATTGTTGGAATACTGTATCTCAAGAACTCTCCGCGTCACTTTTTGCCTTTCATTGCTTGCCATGTTGTTTTACGGACGTAATCCATGGCAGTAGCTACATGTCCCTAGAGTATGCAATAGATGGCCTATTTTTCCTTGAAATCCGATGTATTAAGCTTAATTTGGTGTTCTATTGCTAGAAATTGTTAGAGGAATGAGAAACAAAATGTTTTCCCACATCGATCACAATATCAACCTTCTTGGACATGCAAGCAATGTTTTTCTAGAGCTATTATTATGACAGTGTATCTTTTTTGGGGGGAAATCTTACTCGTGAACTGAAATTTACAGGTATGGAAACTTTTTAAAGGAAGGTCATTGGAAATAATTGATCCTTGTCTCGCTTAACATTTTTGAAATGGAAAGAAGTGAAGAAATCAATTGGATTTCATATCTCAACACACAATCCCCAAATACTATTCAATTCTCAAGAAAAAACATATATAATAATCATAATTACCGAAGCGTACCTGAATCAGTCAATTTTCGGTGATGATCTTCAATCTGGAGATTTCATTTAAGCCACATAGTTTTGTTGATGGGATACAAAACTTGAAACGTTGTTATGAAGATTGGGAACATAACCATTGTTTTATAATTAAATAAGTTTTATTATTTCTAATTTGGCCCCTCAACAAACTAGAAATATTATATATGGTATCCACACAATAATATCATGACATTTAAGTCTTCAAGTCAATTATTATTCTAAATTACACTACATAAGTTTACGACTTATTTAATTTATGACATATAAATATTTATAATTACATTTATGGCCCCAAAAATTCCAACAATCTCCCACTGGGCCATATGTATAAACTTATAAATGTGTTAAACTTAACGAGTTCAAAACTTTTGTCATCATAACCATAAGACTTCTTAAACAATCTTGTCCATTAATTATATCGACATAGGATCAATGCAGTCTTTGTTGTATGTATCACAACAGAACTATCAATGGTCACACATATCAATACAATCAAATGACATAGATCAATCATGAATGTGTGGCATGAAAATTACACACAAAGTGATATATTCATGTCAATATTCAACTATTCATTCTTTACCAAAGTGAGATCAAACCTCAACTTAGTTAGATAAAGTGTAAAGTAAACAATGAACTTTATTTCTGATCAGAAAATATCAAAATACATAAGTTTGAACAACATAATCAAACATAAAATGTATAGTACAAACTTCCACTAGATCTAGACTTCATCAAATTGAATAACACTCATATGAGTAGTATGCTCAAGGAAAATATTGGGTGGCAAACCTTTTGTAAAAGGATCTGCTATCATGGAGTTTTTGCCTATGTGTTCTATCAAAATCTGTCCACTTTGTACTCTTTCTTTCACACAAGGAACTTGATGTCGATGTGCTTCGATTTTGTCGAGCTCTTATTATTTTTGGAATACAATACAGCTGATCTATTGTCACAAAACAATTTCAATGGCCTTTCAACCTCTTCTAGAATACGCAGCCCAATGACAAAATTCTTCAGCCATATTGCATGGTTAGATGCCTCGTAACATGCTATAAATTCAGCCGCCATGGTGGAAGAAGCTGTTAGTGCTTTTGGCACTTCTCCAAGAGATAGCTCCGTCTGCCAATAAAAATACATAGCCTAAAGTAGATCTCGTGCTATCTTGGCATCCCGCGAAATCGGAGTCCAAATATCCCATGATCTCAAGATTATTCGACCTCTTATATGTGAACATGTAATCACAAGTTCTCTTTAGATATCTCATTACACGTTTGGCTGCTTTCCAGTGATCCATTCCTAGGTTGCTTAAATATTTGCCCAACATTCCAACAATGTACGCAATATCCGACGTATACATACTTGAGCATACATAAGACTTCCTACAGCCGAAGCATATGGAATCTTTAGCATTTCTTGAATCTCGAGACTTTTTTTAGGGCACTGTTTAAGACTAAACTTGTCTCCTCTAGCGACTGGGGTGTTACCTAGTTTTACAACCTTGCATGCCAAATCTTTTAAGGACTTTATCGATATAGTTCTTTTGCGATAATCCAAGAATACCTCGAGAACGATCTCGGTGTATTTGGATCCCTATTACAAAGGAGGCGTTACCAAGATCTTTCATTTCAAAATGTAGAGAAATTTATTGGTAACATTCAACATACCTATATCGTTTGTGGCAAGCAAAATATCATCCACATATAAAACCAGGAATATATGCTTACTCCCACTGAACTTATGATACACACAATCATCTATTACATTTACCCCAAAACTGAATGAGATAATTATTTGATGAAACTTATGGTACCACTGACGAGAAGCTTGCTTTAACCCATAAATGGATTTTTTAAGTTTGCAAACCATATTCTTTGGATTTCCCAATACAAAGTATTCTGGTTGCACCATATAGATTGTTTCCTCAATGTCCCCATTGAGAAAAGCTGTCTTGACATCTATCTGATGAAGTTCCATATCAAAGTGTGCAACAAGTGTCATGATTGTCCTAAAAGAGTCCTTCGATGAAACTGGAGAGAAGGTCTCTAAAGTCAATCCCATACTTTTTAGTATAGTCTTTAGCTACAAGACGTGCTTTGTACCTCTCCACATTCCCTTTTGAATCCCGTTTGGTTTTGAAAATCCACTTACAACCAATGGGTTTCACACCTTCTGGTAATGGGACAAGTTCCCGAACTTTATTGTCTTGCATTGGCTTATACTCCTCACTCACTGCCTCGGCCCACTTTTGAGAATTTGAATCTTGCATGGCTTGACGAACGTTTATTGGATCATCCTCCGCCATACCATCATTTTCCTCATGTTCTTGGAGAAGCACTATGTAATCATCTGGAATAGCGCTTTTCTTTTCTCTAGTGGACCTCCGTAAAGACACTTGTTCTTTAGACACTGGTTCTTGAGGTTGTTGAGTTTGTTCGACTGGTACTTGATTGACAATGTCTTGTTGTTCTTGTATCATATTCTGATCAATGAAAGGAATACGATCCTGAACATTATTAGTATCAATCATAGGAATATGAACTATTTCCTATTGAAGAGTAGTTGGAACACATTCATCCTCGAAAACAAAGTATGTTACTTTATTATTCCCCCCAAACTCAATATCCTCAAAAATATTGCAGTTCCCGTCTCAAATATTTTCTTTACTTTGGGATCATAAAATTTATAGCCCCTTGATCGCTCATAACACCCAATAAAGTAGCTACTGACTGTTCTGGAGTCCAGTTTCATTTCTTGTGGTTTGTATGACCTAGCCTCAATTGGACATCCCCAAATATGAAAATATTTTAGACTTGGCTTTCGCCCTGTCCAAAGCTCATAAGGTGTTTTAATAGCTGCTTTAGTTGGTACTCAATTTAGAATGTAAGCTGCTGTTTTTAATGCTTCTCCCCAGAATGACTCTGGTAAGGTTGAATGACTGATCATACTCCTTACCATATCCTTAAGAGTCCTATTCCGTCATTCAGCTACACCATTCATGCTTGGTGAGCCTGGCATGGTGTACTGCGGGACGATTCCACATTCCTCTAGGTATTGAGCAAAAGGTCTTGGACGTTGTTCCCCTAAACCGTCATTTCTATCGTAGTATTAACCACAACGATCATATCTGACTTTCTTAATTTTTTGGTCGAGTTGATTCTCGACTACAATCTTGAATGACTTGAAAACGTCCAACGTCTGTGATTTTTCATGAATAAGTATCAGATATGCATATCTAGAGTAATCATCAATGAATGATACAAAAATATTGTTGCCCATTCCAAGAAGGTGTTGGAAATGGTCCACAAATATCAGTGTGTATCAATTCTAATACTTCGGTGGCTCTATATGCACCTTGTTTCTTTATTTTGGTATGTTTGTCTTTGATACATTCAACACAATTATTTAAATCTGTAAAATCAATGGAGTTCAAAATTCCATCTGATACAAGTCGTTCAACTCTATTTCTAGATATGTGTCCTAATCGCTTGTGCCATAATGCACCAGAATTTTCATTATTAAACTTACGCTTAGTACCACGTGATTCCACATTTAGGGTTTCAATATAAGAAGCATTTGTATCAAGCATATATAGACCGTCATAAATTATAAGTGAACCAGATCCAAAAACGTTAGAATTAATTGACAACCTAAACATATTGTTTTCAAATGAACAACAATATCCTAATTTGTCCAAACTAGAAAAAGAAATTACATTCCGTCTAAATGACGGTACAACAAAAGTATCTATTAAGTCCAAATAATAACACTACTTAACAACAATCTAAAATGCCATATTGCTTTCACTTCGACCGACTTGCCATCACCTACATAAATGCATCTTTCAGCATCATTTGGCTTTCGGCAGCTCAGGCAACCCTGCATTTAAACACTTATGTTAGTAGTAGCACTGGAATCTAACCACCAAGTGTTTCTTGGTACTGAAGCTAAATTTACTTCAGAAGATACCAAACTTGAATATGTACCTTTCTTTGCACGCCATGTATGGTACTTAGGACAATCTTTCTTGACATGATCGTCCTTATCACGGAAGAAACAACATTTCTTATCCTTATCTTGCTTGTTATTCTTTGCATATGGACCTTTACCAAACTAATTCATTCTTTTCTTGCCCTTATCTTTAGAGGTGCTCGCATAATGGGCACTTTCAGTCTTGTCTTACTTCAATCTCTCTTCCTCTTGAACACAATAAGAAATGAGCTCATTAAGAGACCATTTTTTCTTTTGACAGTTATAACTGATCTTGAACTGACTAAATTGGTTTGGAAGAGAAATCAGCACTAAATGAACAAGCATGTCTTTCGACAATTCAAGATTAAGTGCCTTCAACTGCGATGCAAGGTGGGACATTTCCATAATATATTCTCGGATATTTCCCTTGCCTTTATACTTCATGGAAATCAAGCTCTTTAGAATCGTGCTTGTTTCCGCCTCATCGCTTTTGGCAAAGCGCTTCTCAATTTCATCGAGATATTCTTTAGCTTTGGTGACTTTGTTGGACACCGCACCTCTAAAAGCCTCAGGTATGCCGCATTTGATGATCATAAGACTCATGCGGTTAGAGCGATCCCACCTCTCATTTACAACCCTCTGTTTAGAGGAACTAGAATCTGTAAGAGCGGTAGGTTGCTCTAGGGGTGGGCGCGGGTCGGGTTTTCGGTTTCGGGTATCCAAAATTTCGGGTACCCGAAAAGTCGGTAGTAAATTTTACTACCCGACACCAACCCGATCATGTTGAGTACCCGACTATCGGGCACCCCAAATGATCGGGTATTTTCGGGTACCCGAAGTCAGGTACCCGAAAAAAAAAATTATTTTTTTGAAAAAATATATATATTTTTAACATTTCATAAAAAATCACGTCATTATATCGAGTTATGACAAATAAGGACAGTTATGACAAAATCATAACCAGAAAATTTGGAATTGAAGTCAAACAATCAAACCAAAACCAATGATTCACCAACCGACACACCGATTCAATTTCATTTTGAAGGAAAACAAAATTTTGATCACATAATCATGTCATTAACCGATTCAATTTCACAACAGTTTTGGGAATTTTTTTTAATTGTTCTCACCGAAACCCATTAATCATGATAAGATATTTAATGCAAAAAATTATCACATGAAATATTCTTAACGAAATAGATTGATTGGACCGAAAAATCAAAAATTGAAATCATGAAATTGTGAAAACAAAACAAAAGATTGAATGGGCCGACAAACCTCAAAAAATTGAAATCATGAAATTGTGGGAACAAAACAAGTTATCATTTCAAAAAAAAAAAAAAACAGAGAAGCACCGATTCAAACATAACATTTGGAAGGAAAACCAAAAACCAATTTTGGTATCACTAATCTTGCCATTAACCAATAATGATGAATATATCCAAAATGTTTGAAAAATTTCCACCATACTTGTCATTCGACCAACGACACCGATTCAATTTCGAAAACAAAATAAACATTCCGGAATTCGTAAGAATTAATTAAAGAACGAACAGTTTCTCAAGAATTTGAAATATATGGCTCTGATATCAATTGAAGAAATCAATTTGATTTCATATCTCAACACACAATCCTCAAATACTATTCAATTCTCAAGAAACAACATATATAATAATTATAATTGCGGAAACGTACCCGAATCCATGATTTTGCAGCCAATTTTCGGTGATGATCTTCAATCTGCAGATTTCCTTTAAGCCAGAGAGTTTTGTTGATGGAATACAAAACTTGTTAAGCAGATTGGGAACATAATCATTATTTTATAATTAAATAAGTTATTGTTTCTATTTTGGCTCCTCAACAAACTAGAAATAATATATATGATATCCACACAATAATATCATGACATTTAAGTCTTCAAGTCAATTATTATTATACATTACACCACATAAGTTTACGACTTATTTAATTGATGACATATATGCATTTATAATTACATTTATGGCCCCAAAAATTCCAACAATCTCCCACTGGGCCATATGTATAAACTTATAAATGTGTTAAACTTAACGAGCTCAAAACTTTTGTCATCACAACAATAAGACTTCTTAAACAATCTCGTCCATTAATTATATCGACATAGAATCAATGCAGTCTTTGTTGTATGTATCACGACAGAACTATCAATGGTCACACATATCAATGCAATCGAATGACATAGATCGATCATGAATGGGTGTGGCATGAAAATTACATGCATGCAAAGTGATCTATTCATGTCAATTTTCACGTGTTCCTTCTTTACCAAAGTGAGATCAAAACCTTAACTTCAGTTAGACAAAGTGTAAAGTAAACAATGAACTTTATTTCTGATCAAAAAATATCCAAATAAATAAGTTTGAACAACATAACCAAACATAAAAAGTATAGTACAAACTCCCACTAGATCTAGACTTCATCAAACTGAATAACACCCATATGAGTAGTATGCTCAAGGAAAACATTGGGTGGGAAACCTTTTGTAAAAGGATCTGTTATCATGGAGTTTGTGCCTATGTGTTCTATCAAAATATGTCCACTTTGTAATCTTTCTTTCACAACAAGGAACTTGATGTCGATGTGCTTCGATTTTGTCGAGCTCCTATTATTGTTGGAATACAATATAGCTGATCTATTGTCACAAAACGATTTCAATGGCCTTTCAACCTTTTCTAGAATACGCAGCCCAATGACAAAATTCTTCAGCCATATTGCATGATTAGATGTCTCGTAACATGCTATAATTCAGCCGCCATGGTGGAAGAAGCTGTTAGTGCTTGTTTGGCACTTCCCAAGAGATAGCTCCGCCAACCAATAGAAATATATAGCCTGAAGTAGATCTCATGCTATCTTGGCATCCCGCAAAATCGGAGTCCGAATATCCCATGATCTCAAGATTATTCGATGGACTGGCTACAACCAAAATCTGCATGGACTAGTATACGCTCGAAGCATTTCCGAAACAAGCATGACCTTGTAGATTACCCCTTCTAATCAAGAACTACTTCTAGTGTAACCAATGCAATGAACAAGACCCTGTGAACTGTGTAATGCTTGTGGTTACTTAGATAATAATTCAAAATCTTTAGATTTCAGAGTAGTTCAGGTATCCTATAATTGCCATCGTCTTCAGCCCAACCACAAGTCCTATGGCGACTCAAACCCGAATTTCATCGTCTTTAGTCCAAACCCAACTCGAGTCACTTGGCTCACAACGACAAAGTGGTCGTATTTTTTTATCGCTTTACGAAAATGATGAACCCAAATTAATATATAAGTCCATTGTAGCTCATTATAAACTTATTTTAAATATTTGATTTTTAACAAGAGATATCACAATTTATGCACTAATAATGAACATAAAGTTACACTCATTTTAAAATTTGAGTACCAGACATTTTAGTAGAGACATTAATTTACGAATCAATAGTACCGATTCGACTCGAATCGGGTATATAAACTAACTTTCGGTTTTCAAGTTCGAAGGGGTTATCTTTGAATATGGGTTTTGATTGATTTCTTATCTAACAAGAACTATCTTTTTATAAGGACTTTCTCAAGCAATTGGATATTGCTTGGAACCAGTTAAAACCAGTTTTTGTCCATCTTACATTAGTTTTTTAAATAATGAACTAGCTTTGAGGACCAAAACTGTTTTGACCCCAAAGTAAAATTATTAACTCTCGGAAATTACATCCAATAATTAATATATGGTAATTTTAGAAACTTAAACAGCATAAAAAAAAATTTAATTTTGTTTTGAGTAGGACAGATAATCCTCCTCCTTTAAATGGGAAATTTTGAAATATTATTTTAAAAGTTTTACGTTCCAATGGCTTTAAAATACATGGAGTCAAGTGGAGATGGTGTGCATACATATCAACATCATTATTCCAACGTATGTGACAGACATCAAACACAAATCATCAAACAAAAGACGACATGATGACTAATAAAAACGACTAAAATTAATAATTAACCCGTCCGCCACGGGGAACACCGGTTCGTTTTAGATGGTCCAGATTTAGCCACATGTGTGATTTTTAAAAAAAATAGTGCAGATTTAGCCACATGTGTGATTTTTTAAAAAAATAGTGGACCTCATGTACTTGTGGCTAAATCTGGACCCTGAATCTACACATGGGACACTGTCCCCACATGTAGGGTGAAATATTCCGGGAACATCACTTCCCGTCCCTCTTTATTTTGATGGGCCCATAATTCAGATTGGCGTCATGATTGTTAATTCTGAGGAAAAACAATTTAATAGATTAAATGTGATCGCATATATAATTCTTGTTAGTTTTCAATCACGATTAATTCTTTTGTGAGACGGTCTCACGAATCTTTATCTGTGAGACGGATCAACCCTACCGATATTCACAATAAAAAATAATATTCTTAGCATAAATAATAATACTTTTTCATTGATAACCAAAATAAGATATATGTCTCATAAAATACGACCCGTGAGATCGTCTCACACAAGTTTTTGCCTTCGATGATATCGTTAAATTGAATTTGTGTTGCTTTATTTAATTGATAAATGTTAGCTAAGATGTTTGTTTCTTAACGCATTGATAATAATACAAGATGAGAATAATTTTATAATGGTAAATATTCGAAAATAATTAACATTATTTTATTGAACGATTTAGGGTTGACCAAAATCATGATTAGTTTTCATTTTATTTTATTTTAATTATTATTTTTATTTTATTTCTTGGGCCATAGCATTGAATAATAGGCCATAAAAAATCCTCAATTAATTCACTTTTCTTCTATTGGATTTTGACCCATCTTCCTTGAGAAATGAGCTCATAAATACAATAAAAAGTTTACAAAAATTATCACAAATCTCAAAACGAAATAACTTGACGTCACTCATTTTGCTTTGTGATGCTGATAAAAACATTTTGAATTCGTTCTTTGGACTATTTAATATTAGTCAGTCATTCGTATCTTCACATACTTCCTGGATCTTCTTGAATCGGGTAATATCAATTTTATATTTGTTTTACTTAATAAATTAATTTGAAAATTAAATATTTCTTTGAATTCTCGATTTCTAAAGTTAAATAATTACATACAAATTATGAATGCATGGGCCAATAATTTTTGTTTTTTGGACAGAGTAATAAAACCAAAGAATTGCTTGTGGTCCCAAAAGTTTCTCTGCTACAGAACAAAGCATGAAGGCCACCCGTGATTTTTCCCCATTTGCATCATGTGAAGTCATTTTAATTTATCTGTCATCACTAAAAATATAATAAAAAAATCAATTTTTCTTACACACACGCAGACGGATCAATTATGTTCGTGGTTACAATAGAAATAAATATTTTTGATATAAAAATTAATATTTTTTCTAGATGATCCAAATAGAATATCAGTTTCACGGAATTTAATTGTGAGACCGTCTCATAAGAGTTTTTGTGATATTTTATTCGTGAGCACAATTTAATTTAATTTTTTTAAAAAAATAAACTTTAAGGCATAGTTTGGTACACATGATAGGATAAACATGTGATATATAATATAAAGATAAATTAATGATAAATAAGATATAGGATATTATATTTAATGTTTGATATTATTTTAATAAGAGTAATTAAATTTATATATTAGATTGTAACGACAAGATTAACCTTATAATTATAAATTTTATAATTTCAAAGTTATTGCTTGAGTTCATATTTCTTATCTGTTCATGCGCCGACAGTGCTTGCATGATTTATTTTTTTTTACCTAATTTTATATATTATATAATATGATAATTGAGCCCTTAATTTTGTGAGTCAAGTCAAGGTTAATCGAGTGATACTAATAATTTTATTGAGATTTATACAAATCATTTGTATAATTATCTCGAGTTCATTTATATAATTATCATATTATATAATATATAAAAATATATAAAAATATTTATTTGATTTTAATTTTTATCTACAAGTGAAATAAGAGAACAATAGGGTTTAAGATTTTTATATATTGAGGGCAATTAAGTCATTTGTGGTGTTTTTATTATTAGATTAAAATTATCACGCCTCATAAAAGAAATATTTTATCATATATAAAATTATTTATCACGGGCCCATGATATTATCATGAACTTTCTAAAAAGGTACCAAACGTGATATAAAGAGGATTATTTATCAATCACTCTCTTATCTCATGTATCAAACTATACCTAAGTCTATAGAACTATGTATAAAATTGATATTTGGGATCGTACCTTATATTCTCATTGGAAGATACTCGGAAAATTTAACATAGTTACAATTAGAAATCTTCATTAGAAAAAATGGTCATAATTCTATACAAAAACAATGAGATAAAATTCGGATAGAGTAACCATATGTTCAGCAGAAAGGGAAATGTGAAGTCCATTTCAAGTGAAAGGGAAAGAACAAAAGATCTGATGCCATTTAAAATGAGACACAAAAAAATTAAAAATGGAAACATATATTATAATAGTAAAATTATTATTCTATAGATAAATAAATAAATAAATGCATATTATCTATATTATATATGAGCTCATTCTCTCTAAACTACACATTCTCCACAATATCATTATGTTTAAATTAAGGCCAAACATAATAAATAAAATTAAAAAATTATATTTAAATAAAAATATTATTTTAATATCGGTATATTTCACACAAAAAATTATTATATATATTTTATGTTAAAATTTAATTTACATTCACATCTCGTTTGCAAAGATATACTGGTTATTATTATTATTCTAACATACATATAAATACATGACTTCTAATTGTGAATTTTTTTAATATACACTTGTTCGTTTAAGTTAACAAAAATTAAGTCAATAGTTTTTTAAATGGGTTCTTTTGTAATGCACTATGCATCTTAAATGGTTTTGAACATTAATACACATTGAATTCATCAATTTACAAACTTTTTTTCTCAATTAAAATTGGATTACTAAAATGAGTGGTTTTTTCATGGTTGCTAATGACTATTTAAAGCTTCTAACTTATCTTTTCTTTATTTTTTTTTCTTTTATTTACACATAAATACATGTAGATTTTGAAATATTTTAAAGATTATTTGTAAACATATTTAAATATTATTTATAAGAATATTTTTTAACGTAATTGAATTATTATGTGATTGCGGTTTTGTAATAATTTTTTTAAGATTAAATTTTTTTAATGAATTATTCTTTAATTATGGTTTTGTTACTTGTATATCTCATTGCACGAGATAAAAAACATGGTGTCATGTATGGATGTAAAACCATGTCTAATTTACTCAATTGTTTTCTTTCACGGGTTTAAGATATTTCACACGCTCTAACTTATATTTGGTAATTAATATACATTGATTATTGTTTGTTTATTTTCATATCTTTCACGTGCATAAATCATTTTGTTTTTGTTACACTGTTTTTTTCATATATATATATATATGAAAAAATTATATGCATAAATAAAATTAAATCATAACATTATATGTTTTTGCGGGTGTTTTTGTGTTTATTGTTTTTATTTACCATGGTGAAAATATTATATGCATAAATAAAATTAAATCATAATGTGTCATTGATAATACATATTAATGTCCAACTATTTTATTTTACAACAATTATAAAATTTTTATTTAATGATTGTTTTAATTTTTAAAATATAACTAATAAAGTTTGTGAGCTCTCAACTCTTTTATTTTTCATTTTTTTCGTACTATTTTAAACACATTATATTATTTTTTATGAAATTTATAATTTTTATATATTTAAATTATTTTTATTAATTAATATCTATAAATTTGTGAAAGTCTTGATATTTTTATTTAGATGATAAAAACGACTAAAAATCTGAAAATTTCTAATAAAATGTTAAATTATTATAAAATAATTGTTTTAGGAACTTATGAATTTTTTATGTATTTAAATTTTTTTTATTAGTTAATATCAAAAAATTTATGAAGCTCTTGATATTTTTATGTAGATGATAAGAAATGTTAAATATTAACAAATCTCAATAAATTGATTTAAGTAATAACAAAATAAATAGTAGCTCAATAATTTAATGATTTCACGTATGATTCATTATGTGTTCTGATAATATTTTATATAATAATGTTTTAAAACTAAATATCTTATTATTTATTTTGTTACACAATTTTCAGTTATGTTCTAAATATGATACAAATTATGATTGTATTAGTATTATTCTACTATGAATAATCATACATACATTGATTTGTTGTCTTATTTGTTCTTTTCAACCTATTAATTAATTTCTCATTATATATGATGAAATTATATACACAAAAATATTTTTTCCTCTTTTTCTACCTATTAATTAATTTATCATTATATATGATGAATTTATATATATAAAAACTATTTTTCACATTTCTAAATAACAAAACAGTTATTTAATATTACTCATATGCTACATTAACTAAATTATGCTTACTAGTTCATTTTGAATTATTATTTTGTCTCCAACAATTATTAATTAAAATAGTTTTGTGCTCGATAAATTATTTGATTATTTGAAATAGATTTGATTTAGAGAAATGATTTCTGGAGTGGAAATAACATTCATATTGGATTTGTTAGGTGCAATAATTGTTCATACTAGGTAAAACAACTGAAACGTGACGTTTGAATTACTTTACGGTTTTAAAAGATTTAATTATTGTTGCATCGTTACAACTGACTATAACATTTGTAAAGCGATAAGCATATCATCCTACAATTGGTATATATTAGGTCATGAGTTTGATTCTCATAGATTGCAATGAATGTAATTATTGAGCTACAATAGCTCGGTTCTTGAAATATTGAACACCGATGAATTAAATCGAGTTTGATGTTCTAACCAAGCGGAAAATACTCAAATAATCCTCCGTAGAAACTGATTAAAGATTTTGTAAAGCATTTAAGATATATGCAAGTTGAATGAGTAAAAATATTTTATTTGAAGCATTGTATCAAACACTTTGTATGTAATATTTTGGTATTTGAAGAACACATAAAATGCTTCAACAATGCATCCTTAAAAACAATGGAAATGATAAGTAAATGCAATAAACAAATAGACACGAATTTGTTTATGGATGTTCGTAGACTTCAAATGCTCCTACGTCACCCCTTCTTCCCCTTGGGAAGGATTCACTAGAAGACTTTGATTTATACAACTCTTTGTACAAACCCACTCAGCTAGGACTTACCCACTGCCTAAACTGAACTTCTAGCACTTAAGATTATAGGCAGCACCTGACAATCAGCATATTGTTTAATGTCTCATATGCAAAGACTACAAACACAATGTTTTATGTCTTTGTGTAAATACTCACTCAACTAATATTTGAGATTCAACTCTCATGTATATGTGTGAGTGATTGTGTGTGAGGAATTTTTCCTTTACAGTGTACATCTCAAATGTATCCTCACACAAGGGCTTGTGCTCTCAAGTAGCTGATTTTATCATGATAACTGCCCATGCTTTGAATCCTCTTCAAAAGCTCTTGTTTGATCTTCAAGATGTTATATTTATAGGCTCCAACAATGATATAACGTTAGATATAAGAATATGACTGTTTGGAAAGTTTCTGTACTGTTTCTGCAATTGCAACGGTCAAATTCGCCTTGCTGGACATTTTCCCGATTGGTCAACTCTGGTTAACTCAACTGGTCGTTCAGTTCAACTGGTCAACAGCTGGTTCGGTTCAATTCAGTTGGTCTGGTTCAGTTCAACTTGTTAGGTTCAGTTTCAGCTGGTCTGGTTCAGGTCAACTGGTTCAGTTTCAATTGATCAGCAGTTGGTTCAGTTCAGTTGGTTGGTCAGCTGGTCAGCAGGTGGTTCAGTTTCAGCTACTGTGATGAAATCATCCTAGCTGATTTCAGTTTGTGCAGAACCAGTAGCTTCATCGTCATTTATCAGCATCTTAAGCTTCGATTCAGACTTTGACTTCTGAAGATGATTTGTAGATCATCGTCTTATCGTTTCAACGCATACTGAATCGCTTCATTTTGAAAATTGAGCTGAGAGATATGACCAAAATACCGCAACTGCTCATACCCAACTGATTGCTGTTTTCGTGGAATCATTTCGGTAATTTAGAGATCAGTTAGACCTTGATAACATTCGATTTTGCCCAATTGACGTGAAATACGACTTGTTTCAAATTGAGTTTTCTGATCAGTCAAGTTGGCAGATTTTCGTTTGGATCATCCAGCTGGGAGATATCATAAAAACACTGAAGCTTGCCAGAAATTCAGTTTGTGCAGAATTCGGTTTCAGTTTGCTTCTTGTGTTAAAAACTTCATACTTGAAAAAATATATTAGAAACACAATAACAAGTTTTGTTAACATCAAAATGAAGATTGCGAACTTGAAAAGTTCTAACAATCTCACCCTTTTTGATGATCACAAAACTTGGAGAAACAATCAACTCAACTAACATATTTCCCCCCCATTTTGTGTGAATCAAAAAATCATATTTTCAAAATATTTTAAACAAAATTTTCTCCCCCTCAATATTTAAAAATAATCAACTCATTAAAATTATAATGAGTTTTTCCCCTATATTTTTGGAATTTTGAAATTTATAAAAGAAGATGGATAACTAACCAATTTTCTCCATGGCTCATTTTCTGCCGCAACACATATGCTTTACCTTCAACGAATAAACTGTATTTTCTCGAGTATAACTAAGCTGCAAATTTTATAACGCTGTAAACCTCTATGAGTCTAGTTTGCAACGCAAAAAGCGGTTTGTTATTTGGACACTCGAGTAAGGAGATATGTCATTTTTCCTACGGTCGCTGCAAACTGCACGAAAATTCAGTTTTGCATATATATATTTAAAAAATCTGAAATTTTTGAATTTTAAACATCAAAATCAGTTTCAATGTTCTTTCAAGAACAACCCGCTCTGATACCAATTGTAGGACCGAGCGCTTGCCGTTTTACCAAAAGCTACAGCTAGTAGTAATGGTGCAACTCAAATCTTTTAAACCGCACAGCATCTCAAGCACCACGATTCGATCGTTCTAGCAAGCAGGGACAATTATTGCACACAACAAAGTCATAGGAAAAAACACGCAAGTATCAAACAAATTAATAATAAACAAATCCGACAATGAAAAAGAAACATGAAAATTAGATATGATTATATGATTGCTGAATTTAATCGAAAAAAGAAGCATGAAAAATTTTAAAAAATAGAAAAAGATATTGAAAGATTCAAAAATTATAAAAGAAAAAAGATTGAATAAACTCAATCATTATTGTTTAAAATAATAGATAAGTTGTGAAATAATAATTGTTATTGCATAATTTGTGAAAGAAATTATGTTTCTACATTCATTTACAAATTTAAGATAAATATTTGTTAGACTTAATTTAATTGTGGTGATGAGAGTCAAAACTAGAAGGTCGCAATAGCTATAATCAGAAGACAGTATAAAAGCAGTACTCTTCAAGTACTTAAACGAATTAGAAAATCAAAAAGAGCACTTAGCTTTAAAAACAGAACTTAGCTTAAGCAGAAGTAACTTAACATTTTTACTTGATCGTTAGAATCTTAAATGTTACCATTACTTTACTTAGTACTAGCATTAATTACATCATTAATGTTGTACAAAGACATTTAACGCTCATTACCAATTTTGATATGAAACAACATTGATTACTCTAAAGCTTTCTGCAGGACCTTTTTTAGGTATTAAAGTTGACTCTACTCAGTAGCATCAGAAACTGTTTTTGATTATAGACGTTGGACTCAAAGTTTTCTATATATATAGGTCAATCTTTTATAGAAAACAACGTTATTATCATTATCAATGCAACGATTATTCCAACGTGAGTTTTGAGCTTTCATCAACTACTTATCTTCTAGCTCAACATACAGAAAAGCAGCACACGCTTTATTATCCATATCCGATCTTCTGAGATCACTTTGTGTTGTTGCTATTTCGAAAACCTCTTCAAGCTAAACATTTTACTATATCATTGAGAATAGTTTGTAAACTGGAAAAGAGTCTTTTCCAGAACTTTGTTGTATTCATTTTACTGAATTGTGTAACTAAGAGTTTCAGTAGGCTAAGGGTAAGCCCTGCTGAAGTGGGTGTGTATAAGTGTTGTATTGTAATATCCAAAGTCTTTTAGTGATACCTTCTGGAAACAGAAGAAGGAGAGACGTAGAAGATTTTATCTTCGAACTTCCAGAAACAACCAGTGTTCAACTTCCTACTGTTTTATTATTTCTCATCGTACTCCATTTGATCGTTTCTGCACTTATCTTGATCTGATGGATTTACATTCGAACAAGACCAGCTATAATCTCTAACAGGATTTTAGCACCCTTTGCAAAATCGTCAGACAAAGGAAAGAGTTTATTCACCTCCCTCTAAACTCCTTATTGATCCCCAACAAGTGGTATCAGAGCATATTTTTCTTGTTCTAATTATTTACAACAGATGTGGCACATTTCAGCAAAGTACCATGTTTTCAAAAAAAGATTTTGATGACTGGAAGATCCGTATGCAAGATCATCTTGCAGCTCAAGACGATGACATTTGGTTTGTCATCACAGATGGTCCACTGAAGATTTTAAAGCCTAACACTGTTATTGCTGTTACTGAGGGAGTACCTCAGATGGTTGAGAAGCACAGAAGTGAATGGACTGGCGAGGATAAAAAGAAAGCCAATCTAGACAATGTTGCGAAGGACATTCTCTACAAAACACTTGATAAGAACACCTTTAGCAAGATCAAGATGTGTTCTACTGCAAAAGAGATTTGGGAAAAACTCATCCATGCTGGGACGTTGCATGTTGAACAAGTTTTCAGTTGCAAGCCTACCAGGTCAGCTGTTCTTCAGAAGAAACTCATCCATGCTGGGACGTTGGTTGATTAAATCACCAGATGTATTCCAGTTGAGCCTAGTCAGAGTCTGCTCGACTAGTTTGTCTATGAAGAAGTCAAGTTCAAGCAGTTTAACTCGTTTCTCTAGCAAATTGAACTCACAACCGATGCAGCAGTTCAAGCAGTCAAGCAACCAGTTGATGGTATATCCAGTTCTGTCGCATAAACCAACTGATATATGATGTTGTTTAAAATATGTTATTGTTGTAGTAATTTTTCTTGTTCAACTGATGTATGTACTCATATGTAAATACAAGGAAATTTAGTTAAATAAACATCATATTTATTCATCTATGTTTCGTTGTGACTGAATGGATATTTACAGATCTCTTGTCTACATTACTTGAATGATTATAATCTCTGAATGAATGATTAATATTTAAATATGTTTCAGATAAGAGTTTTTATTCAGTTTCTGAGGGGAGGGGGAGTTTTTCGTTTTTCTCTTCAAATTGAAATTATTGTCAATCAGTTTTAAAATTCAGTTGTTGAGAGAAATTCTTTCCTTTTCATCAACTGAAAAGTATTTTCTTAATTCTGATTATCTATCTTAAAAGGTTTTCAATTCAGTTTTGGAGAGGGAGTTTTTGTTTGTTCTCAAAACTTCTTTAAATTCAGTTATAAAGGGGGAGATTTTAACGGTGATTGAATGTACTAACCCTTGAGCTGAATATATTACGCTTAGCTGCTCAAATTTTTGTAATCATCAAAAAGTAGGAGATTGTTGGAACTTTTAAAGTTCGTAATCTTGATTTTGATGATAACAAAACTTGTTAATTATGTTACTAATAATCTACCTTAGTGTGCACCATCTAGGAGCCTGGCCAGCCGAAGGAATGTTCAATTGATGAAGAAACCCAGCTGATCAGTTCAACTGAACAGGAGTGAAATCAGTTCAACTGACGAGTCAACTGATTTCACCAGCCCAACTGAAGATCAGTTCAACTGACCAGTTCGAAGCATCAGTCAGAATCTTTCAGTTATGGATGAAGACACTCTTTCAGTGGACTCCAGCTGTACGTGAAGGTACAAAGCTATTGTCCAGTCAAAGGACAATAATGGACGTTGCATCAGAGCATTAAAGACAAAATGTTTCAGCAGGGAAGTCGAAAAGTCGAGACACAAAGTCCAAGAAACAAATTCAAGATGCAACAGATACAATAAATGAGTCTCACTGCACGTTCAGTTTTCCCGCCTATATAAAAAAGAAGATCAGTGAAGACTCAAAAAATACAAGAAGAAGAAACTGAAGAAAAAGAACGAGATACAATACAAAAAGCTTCTTCAAGAGAGAAAAGAAAGGGCACGCACATTGCACATCTGCTTTCAGAAGCATTCAACCCAGAGAGACACTTTAACGTGTTATCTGCTTAGTTTAGAAGCCATTTTTCCCTCAGTGTGTAAGAACATCCTTGTTCAGTTCTTACACAAAAATTCTCTCAACCACTCATATACAGTCTTGCACAAAGACGTTAAACTTGTATATGTAGTCTTTGACACATAGACGTTAAAGAAGTGTTGGCTGGAAGGTGCTGCCTTCAGTCATAGCTAGGAGTTCGGTTTAGGCAGTAGTGTAAGTCCTAGCTGAGTGGGTTTGTACAAAGAGTTGTATAAATCAAAGTCTTCTAGTGGATCCTACCCGAGGCGGTAGAAGGGGTGACGTAGGAGCAGTTGAAGTCTCCGAACATCATAAACATATCTTGTGTATTTAACTGATTAACTGCTGTTTTCAAACTGTTTGGATCAGTTGGAGTATTCGTCAGTTCAGTTGTCACCATAACTGAACTGATGAATGCAAAAACCAATATACCCTTTTTCGGTTATTCAGTTTACATAAGTTAAAATGTTTTCTAATATAACAGTTTTATTCACGAATGATTACTTCGAGTTTCTTCCGCTTGGTTTTAACCAAACTTGATTTAATTTATCGGTGTTAATATTCTTAGAACACGAGCTATTGCAGCTCATTGGAGAATATAGTGTTCAAAATATCTTCGAAGGCACTAGCACACTCGATCCTTCAACTATGTTCTACTGCTTATTTTCTTATTGATTATTTTGCTATCAATTGCTATCTGCTTATTGTTACAATTGCTGTTTTCTAACTTCTAGGTTTTGGCATCACCACAAAGGGGGAAATTGTTAGACTTAATTTAATTGTGGTGATGAGAGTCAAAACCAGTAGATCGCAATAGCTATAATCAGAAGACAGTATAAAACAGTACTCTTCAAGTACTTAAACAGCTTAGAAAATCAGAAGCAGCACTTAGCTTTAAAAGCAGAATTCAGCTTAAGCAGAAGTAACTTAACGTTTTTACTTGATCGTTACAATCTTAAATGTTACCGTTACTTTACCTAGTACTAGCATTAAATTACACCATTAATGGTGTACAAAGATATTTAACGCTCCTTACCAATTTTTGTATGAAACAAGACTGATTACTCTAAAGCTTTCTGCATGACATTTTTTAGGTATTAAAGCTGACTCTACTCAGGAGCATCAGAAGCTGTTTTTGATTATAGACGTTGGACTCAAAGTTTTCTATATATATAGAGGTCAATCCTTTATAGAAAACAACGTTATTATCATTATCAACGCAACGATTATTCCAACGTGAGTTTTGAGCTTTCATCAACTACTTATCTTCTAGCTCAACATACAGAAAAGCAGCACACGCTTTATTATCCATATCCGATCTTCTGAGATCAATTTGTGCTGTTGCTGTTTCGAAAACCTCTTCAAGCTAAACATTTTACTATATCATTGAGAATAGTTTGTAAACTGGAAAAGAGTCTTTTCCAGAACTTTGTTGTATTCATTTTACTGAGTTGTGTAACTAAGAGTTTCAGTAGGCTAAGGGTAATCCCTGCTGAAGTGGGTGTGTATAAGTGTTGTATTGTAATATCCAAAGTCTTTTAGTGATACCTTCTGGAAACAGAAGAAGGAGAGACGTAGAAGATTTTATCTTCGAACTTCCAGAAACAACCACTGTTCAACTGCCTACTGTTTAATTATTTCTCATCGTACTCCATTGGATCGTTTTCGCACTTATTGTGATCTGCTGGATTTACATTCGAACAAGACCAGCTATAATCTCTAACAGGATTCTAGCACCCTTTGCAAAATCGTCAGACAAAGGAAATAGTTTATTAACCCTTCTCTAAATTTTTTATCGATCCCCAACAATATTCATATTGCACTTAAGTTCGTTACTCACGTACAACTCATGTGTTTTGCAGTTAGTTATATATAAATATATATAATATTGTGAGCGTCGGGAAAGTGAAGGGTATGTATCAGAAAGTTTATTTATTGGATTAATAAATTTGTGATTTTATTTAAATCCTCATACTCTTCTTTTACTTTCGAAACATTTTTTTTGTTTAAGATAATAACATTTGGGCGGTAATGATTTATAATTTACTCCTTCAAATGAAAATTATAAATTAACACAAGTTTATTATTAAATGAATAGGTCTTCTACTAAACAATCTCAAATATTTATATCTAGAGTAGGTCTCTTGTGAGATGGTCTCACGAATCTTTATCTATGAGATGGGTCAATCATATATATATTCATAATAAAAAGTAATATTTTTTCATGGATGACTCAAATAAGATATCTGTCTCACAAACTACGATCTGTAAGACCGTCTCACACAAGTTTTTGCCCTATATATATTAGATTAGTCGGTCTGATTCATATTTATGTTGAAAGTTTTCATGTATCGAGTCGAATAGAGTACTCCTCTAAAAAAATTGGCACATGAGACGATTTTATAGGAGTTTTTGTATTCTTAAATTTAATCATATTTGATCGGTATTTTAAATAGATTAAAGATATATGACAATATCTAAAAAAATTGGTAAGATTGTTCGAATAATGAAAGGGCAAAAGGTAAATAAATGTACTACCCATAAAAAATAATAAAATCCTATATTTTAGGGTGAAATATCAGGAATGAAGCACATATGTTATATTTGCATAATATATCTAGATAAACAAGTTTGTAACATATTTTTATTATAATTTTTTTAATAATTCATGTTAAGTTACTTTTAGAAAGTTCAAATAATTTGTAAAAAAAAAAAATTCATGGCCTAATTAGTAATTGGTCAAGAAAATTTAATTCAACTCAAAAAAATATTCTTGAGCAAAACTCTTGTGAGTCGGTCTCACGAATCTATTTTCGTGAAATGAGTCATCCATACTTAAAGTGAAAAACAACATTTTTAATGAATTGGATCGGATTGGATATTCGTCTCAGAAAATTGACTCATAAAACCGTAGAGTTTTGTGTATAGTCTAACAATCGAGTGGAACCACCAAACCTAGAGGATAAAAAAAGAACATGGAGATAAAAATGGTACCATCGTATGTGAAGAAAAATATAACTACGATAAAATACTCATGTTTAATAAAATAATAAAATGTTTTACGACTGCATCATATTGAATTTAAATTTATACATAATAAAAAATAGTAATTTTATGTTAATTTTTATTGCAAGAATTATAAAAATTAATTTTTTAAAACTTTATTTTCTATTAAATTAATTGTTGAACCATTTTGGAAGATGAAACATGACAAACAGTAACCTCACAAAACTGCCAAAACATTCTGCATAGATTCCAATTTTCCATGACTTCATCAAAAGATAAATGAATCCGTTTTCACGTACACTAGAACCACAAAATACTTCCCACACTCTCACGTTAGCACACTTTCACAGCCATTTCTGTGCAGAATCCAACGATCCCACCTCAAGATCTAGCCATTTCCACTGAAAAAAGAAAAGAAAAGAAAAGAAAAGAAAAAATTCTTCTGTTTCTTGACCAGATTCTTCCCTGTTTTGGGATGGATAATTAGCCATTCTTCCTTTCTTTCAAGATTTGGTGATCAAAATGAAGTCTTTTGCGGTGTTGATGTTTGCTACATTCCTGTCAGCAGCATTTCTAAGAGGGTGTTTCAGTGAAGAAACTCTGCAACTCAACGACGATGTTTTAGGCCTTATCGTGTTCAAATCAGCTTTTCAAGATCCTTGGAGAAACCTGGAATCATGGAATGAAGATGAAAACTCCCCCTGTGGATGGAAATTCGTGAAATGCAACTCCAAAACAGGCCGTGTGACGGAGATTTCACTCGATGGACTGGATTTGTCGGGGAAGTTTGGTAGGGGCCTGGAGAAGTTGCTTTCCTTGAAAGTACTTTCTTTATCCAATAACAAGATTTCGGGTGGTATAAATCCAGAGTTGGCTCTTGTTACAAGTCTTGAGAGGCTGAATCTCAGCAACAATAATCTTTCAGGCAAAATCCCTTCGTTTCTTGATAACATGAGTTCGATTCAATTCATTGATCTGTCACATAATTATTTATCAGGGCCTGTTTCTGATAGCATGTTTGAAAACTGTACCACTCTTCGGTTTTTGTCTTTAGCTCGAAATTTTCTTGAAGGACAAATTCCAGGCTCTGTTGCTAAATGTGCTGTTCTGAATCACCTTAACTTGTCAAACAATCGTTTTTCTGGAAACCCGAGATTTTCCGAGGGAATTTGGTCGTTAACAAGGCTTCGAACGTTGGATCTTTCAGACAATGCTTTGTCCGGTTCAGTACCGGTTGGTATTGCTGTTCTACATAACATGAAACATGTGTTTTTAAACGGAAATCAGTTTTCAGGATCCTTGCCAGCTGATATTGGCCTGTGCCCACATCTAAATACATTGGACTTTAGCAGTAATCTCTTCGCAGAAATGATTCCAGAGAGTTTTCAAAGGCTAACAGCTCTTAGTTATTTGAATTTATCCAATAACTTGCTTACAGGAGATTTCCCTCAATGGATCAGTAAACTGAGCAACCTGGAATACCTTGATTTTTCAAGAAATAGTTTTATGGGATCTCTTCCAATGTCAATGGGAGACTTGAAATCTTTAAAGTTTCTGAGTCTCTCTGAGAACAAATTGAGTGGAACCATTCCAGAGTCCATGGGTGATTACTCAAGCTTAAGAGTAATCAGTTTGAGAAGAAATGGCTTCAATGGAAGTATTCCCAAGGGGTTATTTGATATGAACTTAGATGAAATGGATCTTTCACGAAATGATCTTACGGGTCCGATTCCTTCTGCTTCGAGTCAAATCTTTGAGTCCCTTCAGATATTGGATCTCTCGGATAATAGTCTCACTGGAGAAATTCCAGCAGAAATTGGCCTTTCTGCCAAGCTAGGATACTTGAATCTATCTTGGAACCATTTGGAATCGAGAATGCCTCCAGAGCTCGGGTATTTTCAGAATTTGACTGTGTTGGATCTTAGAAACAATGGCTTAATCGGAGTGATTCCGGGTGATATATGTGATTCTGTCAGCTTGGCAATCCTACAGCTTGATGGAAATTCATTGACAGGTCCAATTCCTGAAGACATAGGCAACTGCACTTCACTCTACTTGCTGTGAGCTTTAGAAGTTTTTGTGTTTATATCATAACGCAAGATTTTGACTTTCTCTTTTAATTTTTTCGATATGTGATGTGATCATAAATTGTATTGCAGGAGCTTGTCCCATAACAATTTGAGTGGTCCAATTCCCAGAACAATGTCGATGTTAAACAAGCTCAAGATTCTGAAGTTGGAGTTCAACGAATTGACTGGAGAAATACCTCAAGATCTTGGAAAGCTTGAAAATCTCTTGATTGCTAATGTATCCTACAATCGGCTTGTGGGTCGACTGCCTTCTGGAGGCATTTTTCCAACATTAGATGTTAGCGCGATCCAGGGTAATTTGGGTATTTGCTCACCTTTATTGAACGGGCCATGTAAGCTTAATGTCCCAAAGCCTTTGGTTCTTGATCCATACGCTTATGGCAATCTAGGAGGGGATCGAGACAAAACTGATCGCCAACACCCGAGTAGTACCAATTCCACAAACTTTAGGCATCACAGGTTCCTCAGTGTTTCATCTTTGGTGGCAATATCAGCTGCAGCTTTGATTGCTGTCGGGGTAATGGTGATAAGCTTGTTGAATGCTTCGGCTCGGAGGAAGATTTCTTACATAGAGAATGCTTTAGAAAGCATGTGTTCAAGCTCCACAAGATCGGCAAACTTGGCAACTGGAAAACTCGTTCTTTTCGACTCAAAATCGACTCCTGATTGGCTGAGTACTAGTATTGAACTGATACTAAACAAGGCCACTGAAATTGGTGATGGGGTATTTGGTACGGTGTACAGGGCTTCATTGGGGAGTGAAGGAACAGTAGTGGCAATCAAGAAACTGGTGACAGGCAATACTCTTCAGTATCAAGAAGAATTCGACAGAGAAGTAAGAATTCTTGGAAAAGCAAGACATCCGAATCTGATTTCATTGAAAGGATATTACTGGACTCCACATTTGCAGCTTCTTGTATCAGATTATGCAGCTGAAGGAAGCTTACAGGGCAAATTACATAAGCAGACGTCGTCTTTTGTCCCACTTCTATGGCCTCACCGGTTCAAGATAGTGCTAGGAACAGCGAAGGGACTCGCCTATTTGCACCATTCGTTCCGTCCCCCCATCATTCACTACAACATAAAACCTGGCAACATTCTCCTAGACGAGGATCTGAACCCAAAAATTTCCGATTTCGGACTTGCAAGGCTTCTAACTAAGCTCGATAAGCATGTTGTGAGCAACCGGTTTCAGAGTGCACCGGGATATGTGGCCCCAGAATTAGCATGCCAGAGCTTAAGGGTCAACGAAAAATGCGACGTATATGGCTTCGGTGTGCTGATTCTTGAGCTGGTGACAGGTAGGAGGCCGGTCGAGTACGGAGAAGATAACGTCGTGATATTGAGTGATCATGTTAGAGTTTTGCTAGAACAAGGAAACGTGTTGGATTGTGTGGATCCGGGCATGGGAGAGTATCCCGAAGAGGAGGTTCTTCCGGTACTTAAACTGGCCTTGGTGTGCACTTCCCAAATACCTTCAAGCAGGCCTTCAATGGCAGAAGTGGTGCAAATACTGCAAGTCATACAGACCCCAGTAGCACACAGAAATGAAGCTTTCTGAGACTCTATGAAACCAATATGAACATATTTATCTGTTGTGTTTTTGCTTAATTTTATTTGGTAGAAATTGTATCGACACTAGCTTTTTATTTGCAATTCTAGATTTCATTCTTGCAAATTTTGTTACTTTCACATAAATTAGTGTTAATCTTCAATAGTACTTGCATAGTTGCATGGCTTAAAAAGGTGTAGAGAGTGACAAAATTCCAGACTGTCTTACATTTGGGATTTTGGTGTAAGATGATTTATAAATCATTGACAAGATAAGACACATATTTAGACAACGAGTAAAAGAAATTTTGAAATATTCGATCGTATGTGAACAATCATGACTCGGATTTATCTAGTCTATGATTGATCATAAATGATTGCAAAATTCTAGCTTCGGAGTTAGCGAGTTGTGAGTTGGTTTACGTGAGTAGATCAGCGAATCAAGCAGCTCATATCTTAACTAAGAGTAAGTCTCATGTGAACGGTTTCACGAATCTTTATTTGTGAAACGGGTCAATCCTACCGATATTCACAATAAAAAGCAGTACTCTTAGTATAAAAAGTAATATTTTTTCATGGATGACGACCCAAATAAGAGATCCGTCTCACAAAATACGACCGTGAGACCGTCTGACACAAGTTTTTGCCCTTGACTAAAGCATCTGTTTTTACGTCTGATCTTGTGGGATGGGTTTGTCACATCTCCTACACTTCTTTATAATGTAATTGCTCTTGATTTGAATAAATAACATCTCCATTTTCAAAAAATAAAAATAAAAAAAAATTGTATATATAGATCTTCCATTCGGGAAGAAATCTGCCGGAGTATAGTTACAAACAATAAAACAACCTCCAGGGCAATTTCATATTCGTAAATTAGTCAGATAAGTCATAAATATTTATGAATCAGTTAAATAGTAATATTCATCCGTCGTTTAGGCACCGAATATTTTTAAATGTTATTTTAGGCTACATGCTAATATTACCATTAGGATTGTAAACGAATTAAGCTGAACTTGAAAAAAAATTTAACACTAGAATTAGACATATTTGATTATCGATTTGAAGCTAGAATGGTCTTTTTTTAAAAAAAAAATTAAAAATTGAATTTGACTCGAAGACAAAAACTTATGTAAAACGATCTCTCAGATCGTATTTTGTGAGACAGATATCTTATTTTGGTTATCCATAAAAAAATATTACTTTTTATGATAAGAGTATTACTTTTTATTGTGAATATCGATAGGGTTGACCCGTCTCACAGATAAAGTTCATGAAACTGTCTCATAAGAGACTTACTCTTACTTGAATTAGAGTTCGAGTTCAGCTCTATTTGAACTATCGATAAGAAATAAACACTCGAAAGCCTTCGTTTGCAAATTGTCGAACAAAATAATTTAGACTTGAATGTAAGAAAATGTGAAACTGTTTTTGAAAACACAAAAATTTTTGTAAGACAATTTTAATGTCAATTTTGTCGTACGGATTTTCTACCTGAATTACCTACTATAAAATATTATTTTATATGTTAAAAATGTTTTTTTTACTGTAAATATTGAAAAAATTAACTCGTAAATAAAAGTCGTTTGACCATCTTAGAAGACGCTCCATTTTAAAAAATCAAAACAAGCAAAGCCAAAATAAAATGAATTTTTTTAAAAAAAAATTTCAAGAAAAGGGGAACTCTGGGCACTTTCAGCCAAAATACGCACAACATATCGAAATGGATCCATCACGGATCACACTACGCCCGTTCACGCCCGACGATGCCGACGACTTGCTGTCATGGGCTGGCGATGATCGAGTAACAAGAAACTTAACATGGGACACTTTGACATCAAAAGAAGAGGCCATAACTTTCATCCAACAAGTGTGTATCCCCCACCCTTGGCGTCGATGCATATGCATCGACAACCGCTCGATCGGGTTCGTGTCTGTGTGGCCAGGATCACAGGACCAAAGGTGTCGAGGGGACATTGGATATGCCATAGGATTCGAGTATTGGGGACAAGGGATCGCAACGATTGCTGTGAAGATGGCCATTCCACAGGTGTTGAAGGACTTTCCCTGAGATAGTGAGGCTGCAGGCTTTTGTAAAAGTCGAGAACAAGGCTTCACAAAGAGTGTTGGAAAAAGCTGGATTCACAAAGGAAGGTTTGTTGAGGAAGTATATGTATTTAAAAGGGAACATTCTAGACTTGTTCTTGTTTAGTATTCTGTCTAGGGTTGATGATTAAACGGTTTACACCGAAAAAATCGACCGGACCATAAATTTCGGTTTTTTTTTGGTTCGGTTTAAACGATTTTTCGATCGGTTATGATTTTGATTTTTTCTACTTTCAATTTCTCGGTTCGATTATCGGTTTTTTAAAATTTAAAACCGAAAAAACCAAACCGACCATTTAAAATATAATAAATAATAAAATAATTAATATAAGTAATTTCATTAGGTTTACAATTTTATCGCCTTGCCTTTCTTCTGAACTTTTCACCCTTCACTCCAATCTCTCTCCAGCCGACTCTGCTACAATGCTATCATATCAAATATCAAAGTTCTTAACTTCTTTGTTGTTTTTTACTTAAAATATTGAAACACATGTATGAAGTTTTTTGTTGCATTAATGAATATGTCATAGTTCGAATTAAATGCTCTGGAGTTTCAAACTGATTTCAGCATATATTTTGGGAATACCTGGTATGAAAGCTATCTTTTTTGTTTTTTTTTGTTTTTTTTTTTTGAAGAAAATCATATTAGAGAGAGTGTATTTTGTCTTGTTTGGGGTTTGAAGGCTCGTTTAGCTATGATATTGCTTAACAAATCATTTTTTATCAGTTTTGATGTCTTGTGAGACTGCTAGCCTCCTTGTTTTTAATTATTTTTTTTACATTGAATAGTTCCATTCAATCAGCATCAACATCTTTTGAAAATATCATGTGATAAAAACAAGTAAAAAAATTAAGAAAATTTGATTGTAGTTTTTTATTATATTTTTTTCAAATTTATAACGTACAACTTCATTTATAACTTAATTTATTACACAAACCGTAATAACCGATTGTAATAACCAAACCGTAATACAAAAAACCAAACCGGACCGAATTAAAATGGTTTGGTTTAGGATTAGGCATTCGAAAAACCGTAAACCGAAAAACCGAACCGAAGTTTATTAAAACCGAACCAAACCGACCGTTGTACACCCCTAATTCTGTCCACTGAAGTGTGTTAATTGTCAAGAAACTGGAATGTGTAAGATTTTAATGTTTAATGTAATAATGTTAATTTGGCTCTGGAAATTTTCCAAGATTTGAATGTAACAATGAATGTGGAAGAAGTAGTGAAAGGATTCCTTGAACCAATCCCTACCTCGATCTAAATCAAACTTTTACATTTAAACACAACCTAAAAAAGATTCTCTCTTTAAGCTATACAAGTGTTGAGAGTGGACGTGTTCCAAGCTCAATGATGCATATATAGCATGTGGATTTAGATTATTCCATGGGAGATCACAAGAAGTTTGAATTTTCACAACAGTGACAATAAAACAGCTTTTTTCGTGTTCTTTACATTCCCCCATATACCGGAAGAAGAAGAAGTTAAAAAGACGATTTAAAAAAAAAATAAAAAAAAAAAAAAGAAAAGAAAGCAAAGCCAAACTAATGTTGATTTAAAAAAGAGTTGAAATTCTACCGGCCGTCGTCGAGTTTTTCAATATCTGTATATTGTCGGGAACTAACTACGATTTTGATCTTGCAGTCTATGCAACTCCAGGCCCCCGAATTGAGTATATAAAATCACATGCGAAGTTATAAATCAAAAGATTGTTTAAATTAAATACAAAATCTACTCTTCAAAATTCACTGATTCTCATCGCGGAACTGTAATTGGATGACACTAAAATAAGCCAAAATGGCTATCATACAAAAACAGCATACTGCGAGAACCCATCAATGGCCATAAGCCAGCCTTCCATTACTTCTGCTGCAGGCTGGCCTTGCCTTAGTTCTCATGAAGAGCCTTCGTCAGATACAGTCGACTGAAGCTTTGTCCGGCCACCCTGCATTCAAATTAACCATTAAACAGAACCTCAGAAATAGCAATTCAACAATATCTCTCTTGTAGAAAATGGCATAAATTCAAAGGTTGCAAAAGTTCAAAGCTAGAAAGAACTGGCATAAATTCAAAACGTGTTGCAGAAAACAAAATATCCAGAACATGTGCTTAGCAGGTATACACAACAAAGAAATGGTGAAGATAGCAGCTGCTCACAAATACGAAAGAAAATTATAGGTCACAGGTAGAACAGAGAACAAGCTGCTTTAATATGAGGACAACATACCCATTGATTTGGTTGCAATAGTTGGCAATTTGATTTGTTATGAGAAAACTATCCAATCTCGATGGCTCAGGAATAGGCTTAAAGATGGGGTTTGAAGGATCCTCTTCAGGTAACGGCTCTTCCCCAGCATTTTTTCGAGACATGTTTTCAGCCCTGCAGGACAAGACAGCAATGAAGCAAAATAGTATCAGTTTCATCAGTAAGTATAGAATAAAGAAGAAATCTGCACCATGCGAAACTTGAGACAGCTAGTAATTTGCAAAAAATTACCTCCTTTTTTGAAGCCATGCTTGCTGTTGGGCTTGTTGACGAGAGAGATTGCGATAATAATATTGAAACTGAGAAAAAAAAGATTGCATTGTGTCACCAGCAAATTCGTAGTATTCTAACGGGAAAGAAGAAGACAGACCTTTTGTTGTTCCATTGACTAAATCATCCATGCACTCGATCAGAAACTCGACATTTCTCTCTAAAAGAGGATTGGTTGACAATTGAAACCTTTCATAGTCACACTACAACAAAGTAACAAATCAATTGAACTCGCTCCCCAAATCAATAAAAAGGAACTTTCGATAAAATTATAATTGATCATTACTGGAGTGACAGGAGTATCAGCTTCCAGTTCGGTCATAAAAGCATTGATGAGAGCAGAATTTGAAACCTTAATCTGACAAGTAAAAAAAAAATCAATCAAATCTTCAGTAAGTCGTATCTTGCAAACAGTCAAGAGAACTTATGAGAACTCAAAGACAGTATTTTTTGCATTTTTACCAGATATTCTAATATTTTGCCAGTTTCAAAAATGACACTACAATACATTGGATATACAACTGTGATATCCAGGTGCTCAATTTGTGTCTGTGTGTTACGTATCATCCAGGAGTTAAATCAAACAAATGCCAGTAACAAAACCCATTGTATGCTCATTAAGGCAGACCATTGAACCTCATAAAGGAAATTCTACCAAACAATACAGTTAGAGTGTATTAATTATGTAAGTCGATATCTAAAATTTCATTTTCAATTATTCAAATAACTAAAACTTTTATAGCCTCAATTCACCTCGAAGAAAATAAACTGCACTCTAAGTATCCAGTTATTTCAAAATTTATTAATAAATTAATCATTTATTACTTCATGATAAATGCCATATGAGTTTTTCATCAACGTTTAAAAATTATTTCAAAGAACAAGCGTAAATTACAATCTATGTTAGTCTGTGAGTATGTAACTATATGTTTCATCTGAAGCATGGAAGGATGCATTATAAAATACAAGGCCAGCAGCAAGATAACAAAAAAATAATTATGTAGCAATAGAGCTCTTCAACACTAAAGTTATTAAATCGGAAACTGTGCAATAGAATAACCGAGTATCAGCTTACAGGGATCTCCTCAAAGATATCCACCCATGAAAGATTCTTCTCCCTCAACCTGGGGAACAAAAGTTTATTACATGAAATATTTTGCGAGCCTGCATAATTATGCTAGTTCAAGATTCAAGACTAGCAAAAAATTTAAAAAAAGAAACAAATTAATGCAGATCATACTTTTCTCCTGTAAAGTTATTACTGCGATACAGCTCCATGAATGAATCAGAAAGCTTTAAGGCCTTCAATGCCAGGACACCTTGGTTAGATCTTGATGGATCATAAATAATACAGACACATCTCCTTATGTTATCCTGTAACAACAAAACATTAGTATGATACATACTAACTTCAATTAAATCAACACGAGCAGAATTACTATGTTTAATCACAGAACAAAGATGAAAACATCTCAGATCCAATGAACACTAATCTGAGAAAATAAACTCAGCCAGGCTCAGGGGATAATACCTTTAACAAGAAGAAGACACTCCCCTCTCCTTGCCCCGGTAAATGCTAGCCCAAAAACTGATTAATGAAAGTGAATATCCTCTAACCAATCCTAGAGTTGTTTATATTGCTTTTTCCCGCTTTCAACATTTTGCCCCTAGTGCAAGTAATTCTAGGCCCAACACATTCGGGCCCATAACAATACTCTCCTCTAAAGTTTGAATTATTTTAGGCCCAGCCTATTTAAACCCCTAACAAAGTATGTTTTTCTACAAAATGATTCATCATGGGTTGATCAGAACTTATGATGAAGATTCGAACCAACTTGCAGGTCCCACGATGTACCTTATGTACTAGTTATCGTATACAGAAGAAAACAACAAAAATGCATACAAAAACAATCAAGATAGCATAAGAATGATCAAGCTTCAATTTCAATGACAGATGCCCAATTACCAATCATCTAGACCCAAGTGCAAAATGAAATAGGTCAGATATTCTTTCGAAAAACCTCGAGTAATCAATGTTTGTATAAACCACCACATATATTATAAGCAAAAATTTTGAATTTAAAATGCCATTGAAGCCTCTGTATATGTTTTCAGATGTGTTGTACTCGCAAACAATACATGATCCTTCTACTTTTCCAAATTAAGATAACAGAATTCTCATAGCGATGAAAATAACAAGGAGAAAAAATATTTCCAGGTGCAAGAACTAAAGTTACCAACATAGCAGTCACAATCCTCATAGTTTCTTGTTACATTCGTCACCAACTAGCGCAAAGCAAGAGATTACATCAGGGAAAACAAATCGTTTACCTGGTAATTCATAAAGGTCTCTATTAATTCCACGGTCTGGTAAGAGCCAAATAAAGTTGATTGATACCTGTAAAGAGTCTTACAAAATCAGTATGGACAAAGCAGTCAGCACAAATCATATGATAAGATAAGTATTCCAAATTTGCTAATAGACCGGCTGCCTTAATATATTTATAAAAAATTTATGAGTGACAACCAAATATTTTACTTCATACCTTTGACGCTTAAGAATATGATCAGTTATGGTCGCATATGCCAAGGCCATGGACCATAATTACATAATAATATCGACAAAAAATGCGAGATTTAGTAAAATTAATCCGCACTACCGACAAAAGTCAAATTAATTATTAAGTTAAAAAAGAGTTGGAACTGCAAATCGAACATGATAAAAGGATCGGAGCAGCTACAACTTTAGAATATGGAATGCGGCCATGTTTAGCAGTTCAGAATAGCTGATAGCATCAGCTCTAGGTATGCAAAGCGGTGGACTCAATAAATGCCCATTGAAAAAAAATATAGCCTCTCCATTAACCAAATTCACTTTAATTTTACTGAGCCCGCCGTTAGTTGGGATCATGATAGTAAAAGATATAATTCTAAGATTGGTAAATTAAGCAAGGAAACAATTTGTGGCTTGCACATTTAAGTAGCTTCTATATTTGACATGATGGTATTTTTAAACATGCATAGAGTAATCACAAGAACTTCTACGGGTTTCATTCTGCATACAAACCAAACACACGATCCACCGAACAAATCACTCACATTTACAGTCATGTTTTCTTGTTCTTTTTCACCTGAAATCTGAAAATTATTATTTAAGCGGTGGGGAGAAGATTCACTCACCATCCAACGGTGTTATTGTCAACATTAACTTCTCTAAGGCACCTCATCATCTCAAGCTGATAAGTAGCACCCTCAGCTTCAATCTCCTCATCTTCCTCCCGGATCTATAACAATATATTTGAAAAACAGATAATAATTACAATTACAAGAATAAAATTCCCCAACAATGCAGCATACTTTGTCCAATAATATCAAATTTCAGGTATGTTAACGGGAAGGAAATGCCATGGAATTCGCATACCGGAAATGGAAAGCAATTAGTGACTTCAAGGACACTACCAACATCCAACCCCAGAAGCTGCCCAGTTACCAAAGCAGGCGAGAACTCCTTGCAGTGCTTTACTATCTTCAGAATAGCCTGTGTCGAATTCATAAACGAATTGTGCAAAAATTGATTACTTAATGTATACACAAAAGAATCAGCAAAATATCCAAACAAAACTAATTAATCAACAATCCATAATAAGCATACCAATCCTTCGATCTGGACGACTCTGAGTGGCGGCGTCGCCTCCTCCGTCGCCGCAACTTGCAAAAATGACCGCGCAGCATCTGCAATCAATTAAAACCACGACAAATTCACACACTCGCGTCACCACATCGCAATCGAGAAAAAAAATTAAGGGAAAAGGCACGCACTGTTTGCCATGATTGATTCAGAGCGAAATTATTCGAATAGAACGAATCGGAACAGATACTGTCGCCGTCGCAGATAAACCCTAGCCTTCAGATTCGTTAGAGTTGGAACCATTGCCGGGGGTCGAGTATATTTATTCCTGCTACATGTACATGAGCTAGGAAAGTACCAAAATTACCCCGCATTAACGGATCGGGCTGGTAAACAAAAATTGCACGGCCCATGAAATACTGGATCCAGAATGAGGCCCAATTATCTATGCAGTTGGCTATATTATGATCATAGAGGCAAAAGAGCTCCAAATATGTATTAATGATTTTTCACGTAAATCTCGGTGTCCAGTTTATTCTTTATTTTCGAGTTTTATTATCTCAAATTGTCGCAAGTGGAACCAACAAATTATTGGTTTCAACTAATAATTTAAGGCAAAAACTTCTGTGAGATGGTCTCACGAGTCGTATTTTGTGAGACGGGTCTCTTATTTGGGTCATACATGAAAAAGTATTACTTTTTAAACTAAGAGTATTACTTTTTATTGTTAATATCGGTATGATTGACATGTCTCACAGATAAATATTCGTGAGACCGTATCACAATAGACCTACTCTTAATTTAAATTTAATAATTAAATATACGATGCTGGATTTTTTACATAAATTTCCTCTATAAAATATTTTGTTATACTCAAAATTAAGATTTAATAAATATACCCCACATTATCTATACTTCTATACTATTTTATTAAGTTTGAGACACTTAGAGTAATTAACTTTGGTGTCATGGTCTGTTTTAATAATTATATATATTAATAAAATGTTAAAATTTTAATGTAAGTTATATGTGGTTTAGTGGATAGAGTAATTGTTTATTGGGATTTAGGTTATATGTTCAATTCTCACCAGGGTTATTCTTTTATTTTTCAATTTATTTTTTATTTTATATATCAAAATCACAATATAGTCCCTCATTATTTCTTATAATTATATTTTGATCCTCATTTAAATATAAATCAAATGAATTATAAAAAATATTATACAAACACACAACGTGTGTCGGTGCATTAGTATGTAATAGGATCGTTGGTACGACTATGTTTACGGGTCATATGTTACATGCACGCATAGCACAACTTTTACAAAATTAATTTTTTTATTTTATATTAATTAAAATTAAAATTGAGGAAAATATGTTGAAGTAGACAGCGTCAAATTGTGTTGCTTGCATTATATTTTTAAAATTAAAATATTTACGTTGTATCATTATCAATAAATATAAATTTTTTTTAAAAAATAACATGAAATCGATAAAAAGACAAGATCATACATAACTTGATTTTAATTAGTCAAATGGTGAGGCGATTATTTGAAATGAACGATATTTTCAAAAACAATAACTAGAAAACATACATTAATCTTAAATTTTAAGGTTTCGTAGGATACAAATAATGCGATTAAAATATTTAATCTATATAAATTAATTTTAACCTCTGGTTTTTATTTATTTTTAAACAAAAACTAAATATTAATATTATATTAATTGGTTTTATTATATCACATATTGTATCGTTGTTTTTCTTTCTAATTTTTTTTTTTAAAAAAAGTTTATTTTCCTTCTAAACAGAAGAAGTAAAAACGAAAACAGAACCATATCCAAACAATTCAGTTCGGCTTGACATTTCATTAAAATCAAAACCATCGAAGGTTTCACATTTCATGAGAATCAAACCATTGATTCTGGAACCGACAACGTTAGTTTTGGAACTGTGGTCAAACCCAGGTGGAGATTAAGGATGTTACATAGAATAAAGAGTATTTCAAAATTATTAAAAAAAAAAAAAACTAAATAATTTATCTAAGACTAAACTTGAATTAGTCATACACAAAAAGTCAACAAGCTTCAGATTTAAATAAATAGTTCCAAAGTTTCTCCTATATCATAAGAACTGGGTTAAACTTTATTGATTTAATGATAATGTCAAGAATGCAAAGTTGAGCAGAAAGAAAAGCTCAAAGGCTCTAACATGGTTACGGAAGCCGGAAGCTCCAAAAACAATTCGATCCAATCCCATGCACCAACTACATACAGAACCTGCATACAGTAAGTAAAAATAAGTCATTAATAGCTCACGGATGAAGAAATAATAACCCTCCTGACAGAATTAATTCTTAATTCCTGAGCCACTTAGCTAACAGCCTCGTCTTATTTAGTTCCTTTAATATCCTGCATACATATTTAATCTTGAAAACGAAGAGACTTCTGACTTCTACTCTGTAGCAAGGATAATTTCGTCCTACAGAATGTGCCATTTGTATCTCTCCGAGTACCAATACCAGAAACAAATAATTTGCGCAGACACTTTAAAATTCAACCCAAACTCGATAACTTCTATAAATCCAAGGACTCCTCTCTATGTCGGACTGCATAACAAAGGCCTTATTGGCTTCAATGACTTCGGTGACAATAGAACTTCAAACTGTCAAAGTATGCTCTCAAGTTACAGGTTGTACAAAAAGGGTCATGTTTGACGGACTTGACTGCCTATCGTCTTTAAGTTCATTAAAGGAACGAGCCAGGTCAGAAGGGTGAGATGGAGAAACTGATGGCTATATTCATCATTGTAACAACTTAAGAATATAAAAGTAAATAAATATTAAAGAAATTAGAGAGAATTGTGGGCTGACTGACTGACCTATTTCATTCACCTTCCCAGTCTTTCAGTTCACTACGGGGTACATATATCCCTTTTTCTCGTTTCACAGATTCAGCATCATTCACCACACCCCGACACCTAGAAAATCCACAATAACAAGCTAGCCGTTGGTCTTTTGACGCAAACCTGAAAATCAGAGGAAACACATTAACTGATGTTTTGGAAATCAACACAAAATACAGTTATACGACAAGGTGAAATACCTGTAATCATATGTCAGTTCTTCCCACTGTTTTATATCTCGTTTGGCAAATATAATGATGTGATTGTTGCCATTGATACTAATAGTTCTTGAATAGCAATTCGGCTGAAACAAAAACCGAACTTTTGAGGATAAAATTACTAGAACATGATGCAAAGGATGACTGATGTGACATCAATTGCTGTTGAACATAGAGTTATTGTTCCGCATGGGAGCGAAAACCTCGAACTAAAAAACATGAAAACACAAATCAAGTTTATAGCTATGGCAATAACTTCACAAGATTACCAAAGTCTGCACTACTGCACACCTAATCATAACTTTGCAGGTATGAAGCAATCTAGGTAATATTACATACCAAACTTCGATTCCGGATGGAATTTTTTTTCCCACCAGCACAAATGAATTATGAGGACGACAATTTAACCAATCTCCAAGACCGTTGGGCTTAGATTGGGGATAGAATAAAACCAATAGATATTCAATTGATCATAATAGGATCCAGCAAAATTATAGACAGATTGGTGTCTCCAATAACAGGTAATTGCACGCCTTTTGAAACAAGAATATTACACAACTGAAACAAGTTGGAGAAGATGTGCATTTCCATAAAGCACCATAATTTACCACTTCCAGCTGTAGAAAATTTTATTTTAGGATTTCCACACCAAAAATCCGTTAAAATCAGAGAACTTAGTATCTGCGTCATTTTAATCTTTCTCCAATAAAGAGAACACTGTTTCAAGAAACAAACAATGGTTATAAGCTTCATACATACTTCACATGAGTGGTTAATCAAATGTGCGATGCTTCCAGCCCTTGTGGCATCCACAACATGTTGATCATCAACACGAAACATGTAAGTTCCAGCACCCTGCATGAAAGACGTTAAAGATTCAAAAGCAGATTTATTTCACCATTAAAAAGAATGTACAATTGCTATCTAATGAGCTACTTTTACTCAAAATGCAAATAAATTTCATCCTCTTAACTGTGAAAAATTATGGACACACAAACCCAAGATGATATATTATAATACTAAGCTTGCGAACAAATATTCATTCAAATCATCAAACCATCAAATAATTATCTAGTACCATATTAAATTGTATTGTTATAGGCATTCCATTACATGGAAGTGTTGAAGACAATAGCATGCATACATCTGACAAAAACAAATGCACTCATCAAACAAGAGTTCACAATTTCAGTAGAAAATGCATTTGGAAGAGTCTATTGCTGTTGGAATGTGCTATCCAGGCAGCGGAAAATGGAATTAATTAAATACTTTAACTAATAAACTATGGTGGCTCTTTATATAAGATGAGCTGGAGCATATGCAGAGAGGAGGGGGGAGGGAGAGAAGAGAAGAGAGATCTACTGACCAAGATGGAAATGCAAATCAATTTTAAAAAATTGAATTGCTCTATAACCAACAAAACCCGAAAATGTGATGAAAGAGATGCCATGTTCAATGGACGATATACAACTTGATGTTCTTAAATGAGATGTGCCATAAAAATGTTGCATTTCCTGGACAGTCTCTGTTAGAAGGCAGCATTATTATATCTTCCTTCTATCAACACATATGGGAGTTGTTTAGAATGTCTATTAATCGCGGTTCATAATATGCCTATATCATATTTTGTTCACTTTGACAGTTCGTCGTTTTCCCAATCATGGGATCTGCATTTTCGAAGGGTTGTGAAAGATGAGGAATTATTAGAGTTGACTAAGTTACTAGGTGTGTTAGATAGGATTAGGTTGATTGAAAGGGTAGATGATAGCCGAGTGTGGAGTGGGGATCCTTCTGATATTTTCTCAGTCAAATCCTTCTGAGTCATTTATCCCGAAAGAAGCTTTCCCCTTTTTCCATATTTCTATGTTATATGGAAGTTCCAGTTCCAACAAAGATCCAGGTATTATCGTGGACATCGATTCTAGGTAAGTTGCCGACCTCGGAGATTATGCAAAGAAGTGGTCACCAATTGCTATGTGCCCCAATTGGTGAGTGTTGTGTAGGAATGATATGGAAACACAGGATCATATGCTCATTCATTGTGCATTCACGAACGGCTTGTGGGCTAGAGCTTTGAAAGAATTGGACTTGGTTTGGGTGGTGTCGAAGTCAACGAATGATTTATTCGCTATGGATTTAGGACACCTAATTGGCAAGAGGGGAAGAATTTTTTGGCAAGTGGTGGTTCACAACTTATGTTGGTCAGCGTAGCTAAAGAGAAATCGAAGAAGTTTTTAGAATACGGAAGAAAACAATGACGAGTGTTGGGATAAAATCAATATCAAAGTTGTTACGTGGATTGGTATCATGAAGAATTTAAGAACGTGTTGATCTCAGATATATTGAGAGATTGGGCTAATGTATATCATTGACTGAGAATCGATCTTATGTAGCTTTTGTTGACAGTGGTGTCCACTGATTGTAATCAACATCTATTAAATTATTAATAAAATTTCGTTTTTTATAAAATAAAAAAAATGTCTATTAATTGGCTGATGGAGCACTCTTCAGGAAATTGACTTGAAGAAAGGAACTTGCTTGGCTTAGAGAAAATTAATAACAACTTAAGCAGAAGATATAATGTAATGCATCATTGACATGATATAGTGAATCTTATAACATCAGTTATACAAGCAAATAGACTAAACAGTTGCATCAAGATGAAAAAGAGGGGTGCATGCATTTAATCTCATTGGGAGTGAGTGTTGTTATCAAACCAGGTATCCACTAAATTCACTTTTCAAATAGAAGTGACGTAGCAGGGAAAAGAAGGAATAAGAACAATGAACTTGTAATTCTGGCTGAGTAAATAAGGCCAGCATATATAGATAAGGTGTATCAACAAAGTAAAAATCAATCAAAGATTCATGTCCAATGGCTAGATTAGCCAAGTTTCGGCATCTTATTTGATTAAAATATCTCAGAAATTATGAATCAGTTGCGAAATTAAGGGAAGGGATTTCATTTTGTTCACTTCATTTTGAGAAAAACACAATGCATAAATAAAAGCACGTCAAGAAGAATAAAAGAAAACTTTATTTTATTTATTATTTTTTATATCCAAGGCTAGTGCAAAGTACACTTAGCAAACACCACAAAATCATATCTAAATAAAATCTCAATAAGTCTTGAAGAATATATTGTCTTACTAAACTTAATTTAAACTAAATCAAATATTATCATAATTGATTCCATTAAATCAATCATCTTTATAAAATCACCACTCCCCCTCAAGTTGGTGCATAGATGTCCATGTTGCCCAACTTGTTCACTTACTGTTCAAAGAGTTGTGTAGATAGGCCCTTAGTTAGGATGTATGCATGTTGCAATGTGCTTGGAACAATTAGCGTGCAAATAAGTCTTTCTTCAAGCTCCTCTTTTATAAAGTGTTCGTCGATTTCAACATGTTCTTTCATGAAGATCAGGATTGTGAACAATATTGATCGCTACTTTGTTGTCACAAAATAGCTTCAGAGGAAAATTTCCTGGCCTCTTTAACTCATCCATCAACCTTTTAGCCATAAAACTTCACACTCTCCTTGTGTCACGAATCTAAATTCAGGTTCTACACTACTTCTTGTAAAGACATTTTGTTTTTTACTTCTCCAAGTAACCGAGTTACCCCTGACAAATGTGCAAAAACCTGAAGTTGATCTACGGTCGGTCATTGATAGAGCCCAGTCAACATCATTATACACTTCAATTTCTCTCTTCTCATTTTTTTAAAAGAAAAATCCTTTTCTTGGTGTCTTTTTGGATACCGCAGAATCCAATATACAACATCAAGATGTTCTTCATATAGTGAATGTATGAATTGACTTACCATACTTACAGTGAAAACAATGTCTGGTTGGTATGAGATAGATTAATTAGTCTTCCAACCAATCAATGATATCTCTCTATATCAACATGAACTTCATTCTTGATATCACCTAGCTTTTCAACATGAGTGTCAAAAGGTTAGCATCCAATCATCCTAGTTTCTTTCAAGAGGTCCAGAACGTATTTTCTTTGGGATACTATAATCCCTTTCTTGGACGTTGCCACCTCCATTCCAAGAAAATATTAACTGCCCCAAATATTTAATCTCAAACTCCTTTGCTAAATTTTCTTTCGATCTAATCACCTCTTCTATGTCATCTCCTGTTAAAATTATGTCATCAACATAAACAATCAATACAGAGATTTTGTCCAAATCAGACCTTTTTGTGAAGAGCGTATGGTCAGATTGTCCATGATGATAGCTTTGTCCATTGACAAATATTGCGAACCTTTCGAACAACGACCTAGGAGATTGTTTTCATCCTTATAAGGATTTTTTTAATTTGCATACTTTCGATCCAAAATGATAATTAAATCCAGGTGGAGGTTTCATATAGACTTCTTCATCTAAATAACCATTGAGAAAAACATTTTTCACATCCAATTGATTTAATGACCGATCAAGATTCACTGCAACAAAAAAAAATTACTCGAATGGTGTTAAGAGAAAAGGTTTCAGAGTAGTTAATGTCATATGCTTGGGTGAAACCTTTACAACCAAGCGAGCTTTATACCGTTCCAAAGATCCATCAGAATTATATTTTGTAGTAAAGACCCACTTACATCACACAACAGCTTTACCACTGGGTAGTTCAACCTTCTCCCAAGTAGAGAATTCTTCTCCAGAGCTCTCATCTCCTCGGAAATCGCTTCTTTCCACTCTAGTATCTCTAGTGCCTCATGTACATTGTTTGGAAAACTAACAGCATCCAACTTAGAAACAAATGAGTAACAGATGTGTGACAAATTTTTACAAAACACAAAATTAGATAGAGAATGTTTTTATGAGTGGGTGCCCTTACTTTGAGCAATTGGAAGATCGATATCACTTGAGGGAATTATTTTGGGAACGCGAATTACCTGGTCTAGTCTTAGAGTTGATTCATGGTTTTGAAGTGGGATATGATCCCCTCAATTCTTTGCATTTTCCCTTCGAGAATAAACAAGACCCTAGAAGGGCTCTTATCTACCTCCGTAAAATGTTCAACTACATGCTGGACAGAAGAATCTTAATCCCCAAATTCAATTGTTAAATCTGAATTAGTTCAACTGCTATCTACACCACTATACTCTGCATGAGAGTTGTAGTATGATTGACATTCAAAAACGTACCATCCATTGAGACTAACAATTTTTTGGAGATAAAAACAAAACATTTGTACACACGTTGGTCCGTACTGTAACCAACAAAGATGCACTGGTGAGCTTTGGGGTCGAGTTTCAAGATGCTAGGATTATGGTTGTGGACGAAGGCAACAATTCCAAACACTCGAAGAAGAATATCAAGAAGTAAATGAGTCTCAGGGAAACATTTTTGGAAATGCTTATTGGAGATTTAAAATTTAAAGTTCTTGTAAGCGAGCCATTTATAAAAAAAGTAGAGTCAAAATTCTCTTTCCCCAAAGATACTTTGGAATTTTAGTTTGAAAACTAATAGCTAGAGCAAATTCAAGATGTTTATTTTTCCGCTCAGCGACTCCATTTTGTTGAAATGTATTTGGACAAGAACTTTGATTTACAATTCCATGTTCCACAAAAAAATCCACCAGTAAAGGATTGAAGTATTCCTTTCCATTATCACTTCGAAAATTTTTTACCTTAGTATGAAATTGAGTGTGAAATCATAGTGTAAATTTCTTTTAAGAGATGGACCGCATCAGATTTATCTTTTAAGAGAAACACCCAAGTCATTCTAGAATGATCATCGATGAACAAGATAAACCAACGTTTGTCAGACAACGTTTTTTTTTTTTTGATGAGAAACATAAATTTTATTAATATATTTCTTTTAACATTACAAGAAGTGGACTAGCGATCCACTGCACCCAAATAAAACCATCTAATTTTAACAATACACATAGGACCAATCCCTTAGAATGTCAAATGTAGAGACTCCATAAAAGTTTTTATCCGCTCCAATCCAATTGGCTAACGTGAACTTGACTTTTCCCCATATATCTTCCGTTGTTTCTTCTAACTCTTGGAAAATTCTTCAATTCCTCTGCAACCAAATTTCCCATGTAACTCCATGGATTACCATTCTCCAAAAAATCTTACCTTTCTTACCGAGCATATGGCCAAGATCCGTATTAAACAAATCATTAGTTGTCCTCGGCACAACCCAAATCAGTCTCAATTCCACCAAAGCCTTGGCCCACAATGCATGAGTGAATTTGCAATGAATGAACAAATGATCTTGTGTTTCCACCTCCTGACGACACAACACACACCAGTTTGGACAAAGAGAACAATTAGAATATCTCTTTTGCATCATCTCAGCTGTCGGTAATTTAGCAAGGATTGCCGTCCATGAGAATATCTGAACCTTTGAAGGAATAGGCACTTTCCAAATGATATTGAAAAATTTGAAATCATGAGCGCCATTATCATGCATGAAAAAAGATAGGAAAAAAGATTTGACCGAGAACCTCCCGGATGGATCCCCCTCCCACTGCTGAAAATCATCAACTCCTTCCACTAATCTCACCCCCTCTAGAATGCTTAATAGTGAAGATAGCTGCGTGACCTCCTCCTCTCGGAGTGATCGACGGAAATGAAGGTCCCAAGAAAAAGCATTTGTGGAAAAATCAAAGTGAGCAAAATAAGAGATAGGCAAATTATGAACCAAGGAGACGAGAAACAAAGATGGGAACAACTCCCGGAAGGATGAATCTCCCAACCAAATATCCTCCCAAAATCTGATTTTTGTCCCCCCTCGAACCACTAATCTCACTAGTCGGTGATAAGTCGGGTATGATTTAGAAATGAACTTCCACGGACATCTAAAAGTCACATTCTTAGCCAACCCCGCATCCCATCCATTTTCTTGTATCCCATACTTGCTCCTTATTATTCTTTTCCACAACGACTCATTTTCAACATTAAACCTCCACCACCATTTTCCCATTAAAGCTATATTTCGTAAACAAATATTCCCAATGCCTAATCCCCCTTTCTCCTTCGGTCTACAAACTTTTTCCCATCTAACCATATGACAATGTGATTCGCCCTCATTCCCATCCCACAAAAAATCTCTCATTACTTTTTCCATCGCCCCCGCTATTCTTTTTGGTACCTTGAAAAGAGACAAAAAATATATAGGCAAGGCAGTCAACACCGCGGCAATCAATATTAGTCTTCCGCCCTTAGACAAGAACGCCTTTTTCCATGATGCCAATCTTCTTTTTATCTTAATGACGATAGGTTCCCAAAAAGACGCTTTTAATGGGTTACCACCGAGAGGGACTCCCAAATATTTTATTGGCCATTGTTCCCTGCGGCAACCAATTCCCCTCGCCATATCTCCCTCTTCTACTTCATCTTGATTTAATCCGAGCAAAGCACTCTTATCCCAGTTGATCCTCAATCCTGACATATCACAAAACTCTTTCAAAATTCTCACCAAAAATCCCAAGTGATCCTCCCTCTTAACAAAAAACAATGTATCATCCGCAAACTGTATATGAGATACTTCCACTTTTCTCTGCCCACTTCGTATCCTATGATGAATTTCTCTTCTTTTGCTTTGTCAACTAATCTACCCAAAACATCCACAACCATGTTGAACAAAAAAGGTGATAAAGGATCTCCCTGTCTAAGTCCCTTAAATGCTTTAAATTTCCCCCTCGGTCTCCCATTAATCATGATTGAAAACGATACATTAGACACGCATCCTCTTATCCATCCTCTCCACCTTTCCCCTTCTTTTTTAAGACGAAATCCAAAAAATCCCATTCAACATTGTCAAATGCTTTTTCAAAATCAATTTTCAAAAGCCATCCTTTTTTATTTTTCTTCCTCCCTTCTTCCACCAACTCATTCGCAATCAAACAACAGTCCAAAATTTGCTTGCCCTCAATAAATGCATTTTGAGATTCGGACAATGTATGTGACAACACCTTTTTCATCCTTGTAGCCAAAACTTTTGCAATTATCTTGTATAAGCTCGTAGTGAGGCTAATTGGCCTGAAATCTTTTACCTTTAACGAGTCATGTTTCTTAGGTATCAAACATATATACGATTCATTGGTCAACCCATTAATGATGCCCCCTTCATGAAATTCTGTGAATACCTTCGTCAAATCCCCTTTAACTACTTCCCAACAATCCTGGTAGACCGCCATAGTATAACCATCGGGCCCCGGTGCTTTACACCTATCACAAACAAACACCGCCTTCTTGATCTCATCATCACAGAAAGGTTGTTCAAGCTCTACCCTCATATCATCGTCGATAGGTGTCCATTCCACTCCTTCAATCCCAAATCTTTCCACATCTGTCTTGCTGTACAATTGCTGAAAATAATCAACAATGAATTGAATTATTTGACCCTCATCCTCTATGACCCCTCCATCATCCATTTCCAACTTAGTAATCATTGCCTTTGTTTTTCGGTGGTTCAACAATGAATGGAAGAACTTGGTGTTGCGATCTCCTTGTTTTAACCATTTAATCTTTGCTTTTTGATATAGCATTCTATTTCGCCGGCACACCAATTCTTCCAATTCCCATTTTAACTTAATTTTTTCAGCCACCCCTTCCGCATTCTCCCTCCCATCACTCTCCTTTTCATCCAATCTCCCAATTCTGTTTATCATTTCTGTCTCCCTCATGTCAATCCTCCCAAACTCCTTCTCATTCCATAATTTGATCGCTTCTTTAATGTACTTAAGTTTTCTCATAAACTTATAACCCTCCCATCCTTGAACTTGTGTGCTATTCCACCACATAGAAAATTTATCCTTGAAAGCCTTATTTTGCAACCACATGTTCTCAAATCTGAATGGACAGGGCCCCCATTTAATTTTCTGTGTTTCCAATACAATTGGGAAATGATCCGAAGTAATGCGAGGTAAAACAATTTGCTTATGATGTGGAAATAATTCCACCCATCCTCCCAAAAACAAAAACCTATCTAACCTGCTACATATAGGATTTGCCCTCAAATTTGACCATGTAAATTTCGCATTCATCAGTGGTGGGTCACACAATTCTAATTCCTGAATCAACATATCAAAACAAGCCATACTTGTTGTTTGTGAGTGGCTGTTAATTTTCTCATTCAAAAATCTCACTACATTGAAATCCCCTCCCAAACACCACCTATCCCCACACAAAACTCTCAAGCCCGCCAACTCATCCCAAAATCTATTACGCAATGTTGTTGTGCATGGTCCATAAACTGCCGTAAACCACCAAATATCCAAATCATTATTTTTATCGATGCAGACCGAAACTGTGAATTCCCCAATCATATTATCCGTGATGGATACCACTCTCGGATCCCACATAACCAAAATCCCCCCCGCTGATCCAATTGAAGGTAAATGAACCCAATCAACAAACCTTGATTTCCACACGCTGGATATAAATTTTCTATCAATCACTTCCTTTTTTGTTTCTTGCAGAATAACTAAGTCGGGTTTCTCCTTTCGTAACATATCTCTAATGAATCCTCTCCTCATTGCCGACCCCCCTCCTCTTATATTCCAAGACAAAATCTTCATGGAACCACCTCTTCTCCCAAATTACGCAGTCTTTCTCTCTTCAACTCATCCCCGATCTCTACTTTTTAACTCCCATCATCTTCAAACAACCATAATCTCCATCTTTGTCTGCCAATATCATCAACCCCCTACTATCCCTCTCACCCTCGTGGTTATTGATTCCTAACATACCCAACTTATCACCAACCAGTAAATCTCCCTCAACCTCGGTAATTCTCCCCTCTCCAGAGTTGTTTTTGAAAGAACGTTTGGAAGAATGAGATGAATGATTGGAAGAATGAATATGGGAAGCAGTAGTTGTGTGGTGTACCTTAGCCGAGGGTGATGCGAAGAGATCCCCTATGTCCTCCAAACCCAAGCTGTGTCGTCGTGTCTGAGGTAATGGTTATATGAGTCCCGGCATCGCTGAAATCACTATCTTCTTCATAACCGTGGCTTTGATCCTTCGTGAAATCCCTGTCATCCCATGTGGTATCCTGTTCCTTATGCAATAATTCATCATCCAGCCACTGTCTCTTGATCTTTGTTGTTGTTTCATCCTGTGCATTAAACCAAGCAAGCTTTTTCCCTGATTTCCTTCTAGTATAAACAATCTGATAATTCTTTTCTTGTTCACTGATGTCATGTTGATGATCGCAGCGCCATGTATGCTCACTCATTTTGTTGCTCAGAGATTGAACTATTCCTTTGTTGAAACCATGTACTCCTTTCGGACTCACCCTTTTGAGAATTTTGAGATGTTTGCTCCTTCTCGCTGGTTCTGATCCCAACACTTTAGAACCCTTACCCCCATCCCTGCTTGAGGTCGGATCACCATCCTGTTTTTTGCCAACAAAGACTTCTATCCCTTGAACAATCTTAATATTGCTGTATTCCCATGCTTTGTGTTTGAAATGGACATGTCCTTCTAATACCTTTTCTATTCCAGTAAATTTTTGTTGTGTATCTTCACCAACACTTGTATTCTGTTTGTATGCTGTTGTTACCATCACCTCCCTCGCATCCCCTGCTTGTTTGAAATTTTCAGCGGTTTCCTCAATAGGTCTTTTCACTCTGCCCCAACCCGCTATCTTTCTAGCCCCATCAACTACTACCTGAGCGTATGATCTTTTTTCGTAGATTTCATACGCAGATTTGTTGATTGAATCAACATAAATGCGCACAGTCAAAGGTCCACTAAGTGTCTGAATTGTCAAGGAGCTATTAATGAAACCCCCTTCTAGCCCCACCACTTTAATCTTTGCAGCTGCCAAATCCTTGAGCATAAATGTATCTTGACTAATATCCACCAATCCCCCACAACTATCCCCCACACTTTTGAGCACATCTGTTGTCCACATATCCCATGGTAGTCCAACAATCCTGATCCAACTATTGCAGCATTCATAAACTTCTTCATCAGTGTTGATGTCACTCCTCCAACTTTCAAAAGTCAAGCAAATCCTCTTCTCGAAAAAGCATCTCTTGATTTTCAGATAAAACTCGAAATCCTCTCCACTATTCGGCCACCACATTGTTTTATTTGCATTGAAAGGGAATATCTCTATCTTCTTGGCAACCGCTTTACCAATGGCTGACTTTACCATCTCCCATGAAATATTAACACATTCCTTCGTGACTACCAAAGCTTTGTTCCACTCTTTAGTCAAGCACTGGCGGAATTCTCTGTGGGCATCAATGTTCCCTGATTCAGTAGGTTTTGAATGAATCTTTCCACCAAACAAGGATTGTCGATGTTGTTGGTTGATCTTCAATGTTCCTTTGAACTTACTGTTGTTCAAAATTCTTTCAATATAGTACACCAAACATTTCCAGCCCTCCTCATATCTTCCGCTTGGAATAATAATTCGCTGCTTCTCACTGGATCGCTCAAATTTTGACACCTCAATGTAGCTTCCTCGGCTGTTAACAAACTTTCGCACCGAAACAACTACTTCCCCCCTTCTGAATCTGTTAAAGGTATTTTGTGATTTAGGATTTGTAATGTGATCCCCCATAATTTTCCTCATCCAATAAGCACTGTCACGATCAATATCCAGCATATAACTCGCATTCCGAGTTCTCTCTGTGATATTAATGAAGTCTCCCCTTCAGCCCAGTAAGATTAGAAATAATTTTTGCTCTATTCTAACCTCCTCTACTGCCTCAGCAAAATGGTAATTGCTAGTCTTCCTTGGTAACATCTCATGGTGGTGAAGGCTTCAATATTCAAAGTGGTTGACAATGTTCGGACCAATAACTGAGGAAAAGTATGTATGCTGAAAGGATTGAGTAGTATATATGTTGGGTTGATACAACAAACAGCCACAAATCGCTTGAAGATGTTCGACGATGGACGAAGAATAATCGTCGTAAAACTAAATGGTGGATGACGGTATGAATGGTAGACGAAGTTGGACAATGGTCGGAAATGGTTGGTGATGGACGGCGGAGTAAGGCGAAAGTCAGCGGATTACTGCGTCGGATTATGGCAGCCTACTAACGTCATGTGACGGCAAGACATTTTGGTCAGAAAGGACAGAAAAAATATGAGAATAAGCGTCGCTGGCGGCCGACGGCCGTCGCCGGTGAATGGGAAAAAGTGTGACAGACAAGACTCAGTAGATGGAGATGCTGGTTGGAAGAAGGAAGGAACCGGTTGTTTGAACGTTGGAGAAGGGAGGGAGCATTTTCAAATTTTTCTCTCACTAGGCTTTTTACTAGCTCGCTTCTGTCAGACAACGTTTTAACTTTGCATGGACCCAAAACATCACCATGAATCATGGTAAAAGGAGTTTATTTTTTCTATGATTGGGGTGGAGAAATAGCACGACGATGCTTTGCTAATTCAAATGCTTCACAATGTAAAAGATGAAGGTTTTTATTGCACTTCTCGCAAAAAAGGTTTTGATTTTCCACCCTTTTGGTCATCATCAAGGTTGTTCTTACTAACCATGGCAGAATTCTCTGTGACTATCGGCAAATCAATGGACTTTGGTAGCATCACGTGGCGTCGAGCCTCTTCCCTACGCACTTTAGAGAAAACCTCGCGAATGCTTGGAAGAGGGTTGTGGTCATGTATGCGGCCGTGAACCTTGTCAAGTTCTTTATCCTAGCCAACAAAAAACACAAACACACGACTTCTTTCCTCTTTTAACCATATTCAGTGATGTCCTTGCTACTTTTCCATTCCCCCACTTCAAATAGATTCAACTCCTGCTAGAGAATCAGCTCATAATATGTAGTAACATCACGAGATCCTGGTTGCATCCTCCACAGACAAGTGTTAAGCTCATGTAGTTTAGAGTAATTTTCCAGATCATAGTACATCTCTCGAACAACCTCTCACACATCCAGGGCTGTTGGAAGAAACATAAACGGTTTTCAGATAGCGGTTTCCATTGAGTGAATCAACCATGTTGTCACCAAAAAATATTCAGATCGCCATTGTTTATATTTGGCATCAGTCGAGGGTGGAGGTTTCACCTCTCCGTTCAAGTAACCCAATTTGCCTTTGCCATCGATTACAAGACGGACAGATTGTGTCCATTCAAGATAATTTCTCCCATTCAATCTGTGCATCGTTATCAGCCATCGATAGGGCAACGTTTCAAGGAGGTTGAAAACCGTTCTCCGATGTGCTGCCACCACCACTTGTGGCAGAAGAAGCAGGCCTGGCGCCAGCTATGGATGCTTTGAAGTTCATGACCGATCCTCAGTCATGCAGAAATAAAAGCAAGACAAGAAGAAAAGAAAATTTTATTTAGTTTATTGTTTTCTATATCCAAGGCTAGTGCATAGTATACTTGCAAACACCACAAATCATATCTAAATAAAATCTCAATAAGTCTGGAAGAATATCTTGTCTTACTAAACTTAATTTAAATCAAATCAAATATTATGATAATTGATTCCATCAAACCAATCATCTTGATCCTATCAAATCAACACATACTCCAGTTTTATTTGTGGACACTAACCACGGATCCCTCGGACTTTAAAGTATGTCAGTCACAGCTATATCCATGGAATATTTTGGATTAGGCACCAGTCTATCCATAGACCTTGTTGGCATGCACCTTAACACCCAAAGTTTCAATGATAGCATGTCAAAATACAATTTCATCAAAACAGATGGAGTGACTTACAACTAGTGAATTATATATTGAAAGCTCCCTTTTATCGGCCACCGAAGGTCGAATAATTTCCCCAGTATACTCAACTATCTACAATGAAAGAATGTAAAATATGTAAGATGTAAATTATCAGAATTAATATGCAATATATCAAAGCAATTTACCATGTCTCCTGCCCTATGCGGACATTTAGTGAAGACACCAAAACCATGTATCCTAGATTTCCCTGAAACCAAGAATAGTTCAGATGTGAAAGATTAAATTAACAATTTCCACTGAAAATCCAGAAAAAAGTAAACAATAAATTATTGATTGAAATCATAACAAATAACTCAAATCAAATTAGCAAAATGTTAATTAAATAGATCCATCCCCCTCCATTTATCACTTTACTCAGGTGCTGGTTGTGATAAAGCGTCTGTGAACACAGAAGTACTTTTGTGTACCCCATACAATCTATGACAAATGATTGGTGATCAGGTTAGGGAAATAATGATTCAAAACATTTGCATGCACATAATTCAATTCTCATCCAAAAATGTTAGATAGAAGGTTGTGAAAGATATGCCACGAAGCATACGAGTAACTGACATAGTATTGAATCACGTATAAACAACATGAGGAAACCCCAAACAAGTATGGCTGGATGAATGGAAAAGATCCAGCTGGGATTAGATTAAACACCTTGGTAATGAATGTGAAATTACAGGAAACCAGAATAACTCAAGACCAACTTCTGGTGATGTTCAACAGTCCAATGAATTGAATGGTTCCATGAAAAAGGAGCAGGCTGTAAAGATAATGATAGGATAAAGCAAGTAGCATGGGAGATGAGAATTTACCAGGCAGAATTTTTTTGATAAACACAAAACGATATAAGTTACAGATGAATAAGATATAGTTGCAGCAAAAAATCTACTTGTTTTACCACCTCAGGCATTTATAATTAGAAAGACAACTTAGAGGAGAGAAAAACAAGTGCTAACGTTAACAATCAAATGTTTACATTAAAAATTTCACGGCGAGGCAAACCACACCGGAGACTCCCAGGATTTGAAATAAGATAAGAGGAGCAGAAGAAAATATTGACAGCATAACAAACATTCAAGTGTGACCTTTGCTCCACCAAGCAACAAAAGAAAAATAATCATTGTTATCCGCAGAAAAGCTTACCAAATGCTAGTCTCTTTCTGAAGGTGTCCCTCATGAACTTGTACTTATCAGACACCAAAAGCATCTCACTAGATGGGTCAAGTTGATGCATCTGTAGCTTCTGAAGATCAACAGAATATTTAAAGCCATCAAGTGCACTGGAGGATTTGTTCCAAAATGGCATATGAGGACTGTATCCACCAACCAAGTATGGGTTGTTCTCCAAATACAAGCGCTTTGATGAAGCAGCGGGAAGAACTTCAGGTTCATTTCTCCCTCGCCTTTTGAGAGAATTATAAGGCTCTACTTGCAAAGAAAAATCCATAATGAGATGATAATTTATATACATATAGCAATCCAGGTTAAGAACAACTAAAGCAAATGATTTCATTAGCAAATCCGTGATTGATGCAATAAAATTCCAGATAAAGAATCAATCAGAAACTCTCATAACAAAAAACTCTTAAACTCGGTAGACTAACACAATCTAAATTTTATTTGTAAAATCAGTTGCTGTGCATCATTAACTCAGTAATCAAGTGTTTTGAGTTAAAGAACTGAAGCTTGGTTTGTGTCGAGGTACAGATTAGTGAGGTGAGTGCTCATATTTACAAACAGAAGCTTTTTTCTCAGTCAATTCTCACAACTAGAGAGCAAATAGAAGCTCTTCCACCAAACCAAACCCTATTAAAATCTTCTAAATAAGAATCATCATTCATCCATATCCCTCACGACAAACCACCACACTCATGTGAAAGTTCTATATTGAGTAAGACAATCAATATGGCAACGAACTAAAGAGAGATCCAAGACAAAGAACTGAGCATACAAGATTGCAAGGTTAATAACTAAGTGGATTCGATATTTCACAGTCAACCAGTCTCAATCACATAGCACCAAATGAATACAGGCACAAGTAGCATTTTCAAATGACACTGATTGTGTATTTCTGAGAGAGTGTCATGTATAGAATGCAAAAAATAAATAAAACAAACAAATAATCGATTAGCATACCTGCACGGGCACAACCAGAAGGGTTTGAAGGTGGATTATAGTCTCCGAGTTCACAGACTTGCTGCCCAATTCGTTCATCGGGCAAAGGCTCACTGGATAAGGGCCTGTGTTTCTTGCAGAAGGAAAATAATTGAATGCACTGATCCTCCTCATCCTCATCAAATGGAATCAAATGCAATCGATCAACATCCTCAGGCTTCATATAACATAAAAGTACACGTGAATGTAAAAAATTATTAGCAGACAACAATTGACAACAAAACAGTAGGTGGGAATAAGCTGATGTGATTAAAAAAAAAAAACATTCCTTCAGACAGAGGATAAATATGTTCCTCCAGAGTCAGGTGTAGGGAAACTCTAGTCATTTCATACCTCGACGCAAAAGCCAGCAACTCGTGCACAGAGAGGATGATATGCCACCCGACAAGTATTGTTTGAACACTGCAAAAGGGTAGGAAAAACATGACGCGGTGCAACTGAACTAAAGAAACCAAAAATTACTTCAGAAGATCACCATCATAATGACTATGTAAATCTGGAGCAATATAAATATTACATAGCTCAAATTTCAATGGCCATGCCTGTAAACTGCGGCTATCTGTTTAGCAATGGAGCGCAAAAAAGAAAAAGTCATCTAGTGTTCGATGAAGATTCTGAAAAGTAATATCTAACAAAAGCATACTAAAGGAGTAAGATTAAGAATTATGATAAGCAATAATTTTTCCTGGTTCATCATCAATGAAACACGATGCATGAAGGGGGTATGGTATGAAGATCATTGTGTAATGGCAATGTAAAATTAATCTGACTGGGAGATACTAGCAATTCATCACACACATATTAAGCATAAATCCAAAAACAAAAACATATCTAATTAGAAATCAGATTTTAATCTCTTAGTTGTAGAATCTCCAAGGAAGTTGATCTCCTACGATTCACGAATCATGAGAACAGAAATTGTCCACAAAACAAATATGCAGAAGCATAAAACAATTTAATTTGGAAGAAAAAATTTCCATTATTGTTTCAATCACAGACATGGCACCTACATCTTAGCAACACCTTCAAAAAAACTAGCAAAAGAAAAATAACGGGACATCAAAACCTTGTAAGAAGGCAAGAGCAAAAGAAAAAAAAAGAGTGTGACAAACCAGGCACAGGGCAGAAAGAACCAGGAATAATCTACCTGAATACATGCACCATAAGGAACACCACATATGCTACATAATAGCTTCCACCGGCCCTTCACAATTAAGAAAGTAAAAATGTAAAAATATTCAGTATTATAATTTTCAGTAAAACTAAACTGAACATTAAGAACACTGCCTAGCATTTTGAAGCTTTTTTTCAGGAGTAAATCAGCAGAGTTTGTAAAAAACGACCTGGGGCACTTCAAAAGTAGTTAATCAGGATAAGATTTAAAGAGGAAGTCAGAACTTAACACAAGGGATACTAGAATGAGAGAAGATACCTTGTGAATTCTGTGAATCCCATCGATGGGCTCCATTTTCTTAATATCAGATAAACAAGTTTCTGGTTATAACAAATTAATTGATTAACTTCAATATTTTTATGCACGATGGAAAAAATTCTGAACACGACAGAAACCTGGTATCCATATAGCACAAGCAAGATGAGCCCACTGCCCATCTGTGGTCGGCTTCATGGCACCCCCTAAATCATGACATAATCACATACTTTACTATTACAAAAAGCCAATGCCCCAAATAGATATGCAGACAAAATTGAGGAAGGAAAATTAAAACAGATGAATTTTTAAATACCTAGAATAGGACACAAACAGCAGGGAGGAGGAAGTTCAGGAGCTCCAGGACGACACAAGTTGCACAACCAAAGAGCGCCACCAGTAGGCTCAAGTTCACCATAGCATCTAGCATGCACCTGGATGAATATTTACTGGACGTTACAGGTAATAGAGATCAAGCAAATAAAATAATTTCATTTTAAGAAAACAAAAGATAACCAAAAAAATTGCTAGTGAGACTGATGGAAGGAGAGGAAAATTTTAAGGTCGCGTTGCTGATGAAAAGATGGCAGTTTGAAGAGCTTCAAAGATTGCAGAAGTCAATGTCAATTCAATTTAAGGGGCCTTCGAATGTGCTAGAAAATCAGCCAATAAGCTCATGCTATAAGACGGCAATGAGTAGGTAAATTATTTTGCTTTCAGCTACAGAGAGTTTGTTGCTGGATACAGATCATATTATCATCAAGCAGCTTTATTCTGGATATTTAAAAAGAAAAGAGATAAACATCACCGATAAACTGCACCATGATACTGCAAAAACTTTTAGCACGAACATATAAGATAAGAAATTTAAATGATAGTAGTACGGTCGTATAATGGCATTCTACAAAATATACAACCAAGATGAAATCAAACAAGTGAAGACAGCCAAGATGAATCAAACAAGTATTTCCAAACATAGTCATGACAACTCCCCCACAAGAAGCAACCACTCACTCGCTCGCTCACTCGACAAATATAAAGCCAATAGACATGGGATGCTGGATGCAACTATAACTTTAGGCCATAATGGTTCACAAGAATTGGATAAGATACGAATGAGAAGTCTTGGAATGGAACAGGGATAGAAAATGAATGTCATTTATATACCATTTCTAAGATTGGTATCATTAAAAGTTGAAAAAGGAATGGAATAACGAATCACAATTTGATTTCAATCTTTTGATTGGTTGGTGAAATAAATGGTACAATAGATTGGCTATTCCCATAGGAAATGGAACGGATGACTATTCCCAGATTCTATTCCCATGAATCTGGGAATAGACATTCCTAATACCGATCATGTGTTTTGGAATAGCTTTGGGAATCCTCATTCCATTCTTATGTACCAAGCATGAACAAGAAAACAACCAAAACAGGAAGCTACAGTAGAAGATGCATACATAGAAGAAAGCAGAAGATTTCAATTTAAAAACAAAGACAAAAAAAGGTAAAACATAGACATACCATCATTCGGCATTTGTCACATTGAAGGAATAAATTACTCTCGTACTCCTGAAATAAAAAATGTGCATCAGCGGATAAAGTGAAAACTTTGTAGAATTGATACATCAAGAGGCTGATTGAGAGGTTAAGAGACAATACCGTAATGTGATTATTGAAAAGTAATAGAGCCTAAACCAACTGTCTGGTAAGATTATATTTGAATACAATTATACCCTCCTTTTTACATTTTCAAAAACAATGTTTGTTTTCATTCATTCTTATAATTTCAGTACAGCAAGCATCATATTTCACTGAAAAGTCCAAGCATATATTCAAGGGTGCTCTTCTACTGCCAAACCACTTCCAACCACTCTTTTCCTCAGTTACCAGCACCATCCCCACCCTTCAGTCCCTGCCTCCCTCCAAAAATTAAGTTCCATTTTACTTTCAACATCAACACAGCTCCACACCATGGCAGAGCTCACAACTTCTTCCGCCACCATTTCTAGACAACCCAAGCACCATCATGACCACCACAGAGCCAGTTGCCACTTTTTCCTCTTTCCAACCCTTCCCATTGCGTCCCCTCGTTCTTTTCTCATTTCTCCACTGGCACCCACCATATATAGTTTTTGCTTTGTTATTGAAATATTGAATGCTGTTTTATTTTTCATTCATTAGGTTTTGGAGGAGATTACGTTGCAGCAGCTGCTGATGAATTGGGAAAGGAATTTTGAAATGTTAACGAGAATGAGATTGAAATAACTCAAGGAATTAATGCTCAATAATATTGCTCTCTTGATAAAACATCGCATCAATTACGGTGTGATGGTTCATCAATCTAAAATCCAACCTATTACCAACCACATGATTTAATGAAGTTTGAGAAAATATAAATCAAATGAGGGAGCGTCATTTATCAGTCATCCACCTTAAATAGTAATGAAAACATCTGCAAGCAAAAATGATATAAAGAGTGAACAAATATCAAATATCTTTTGAGTTATTTTCAAAGAAAAATGAGAGCAAAACGCTCTGAAGAAATTCTTGCTCCAGAAGTAAAAGAGGCAAACTCAAGTCCGAATTTAATTAATACAGCTGACCCATAACTAGAAAATAATATTTACCTCATCCATATGGCAAACATTGCACTTATCAAGGTCCCTCCATTCAACGTGAACAGATCTGTAACCTTCTCTACCCTTGGTTCTTTTAGATGCAGATTGAGAGGCTTTTGATTTCAGCCTGTAATTTGACATTTCCTGCAAATATTAGGAAGAAAATTTACAATCCATGATAGGCATCAGAAAAATGGGTTCAAACAATTTTTCACTGCAATAAGAAATCGCTAAATTACCAACGAGGGTTTACGGCAAAAGCAAACAAACTGTAGCCCTCATGTAACAGTAAATATAGAACAAATTCGCACATGCATATATGTGTCCTCCCCAGTATTTATGACACGTGTCATTGATTTTAAAGGTAAATGCCGATTACAAAAATACAGAAGTCCAGATATGATACAACAAAAGGACAAATTTACATGGAAGTGTGACTGTTATGTTTAGGAACAGTTAACATAAGTAGCAAGATATTTTCCTAATATTCTAGTCATAACTTTTGGGGGGAAAGAATATGCTCTCCCAGGTAAACTCTTGAGGGCAAATGCAGAAGGTCCAAGCAAACTGTCAAAAGAAAAATTTATGTCATGAAATGTTGAATTGGGATCACCGGATCAGGCTTTTATTTTGATTCAGTTTCTAGATGGTATAATTTGTCATGCTAAAAGGGAAAATTGAAATTGTTTAAGGCTACACAGGATATTAAATTCTAAAATGTTATATAATCAAACTGACTCAAAAAAGTATTGAATTGTCATTTTACATGCATTGTCCGATTGAAAAATTACTGATTTTGCCTACATACGTGGACAACATAAAGCAAGCTCAATGAATTACAGATTCCTAGGGGTAAAACTAGTGCGCAAATCAATTTAACTTGGTAAATGCTTAGGAGAGAAGACTAACTTCTTCGAGTAATAGATAGTACGATTGCACATCCTACCTTGATGAGTTTTGAAACTTTTGGGTGGGAAAAACCAAACATAAATGACCCGGATTTAAAGCTCTGTTCAGTTTTAACAGCAGCTTTGTGATCAGAAAGGCCTGTTCGCACCTTCCTAACTCTTTCATATATTTTATTCCAACAAGCAGATGGAGTTGATCCATTAAACTGCAAGGAAAAATAATTCAACAAAAGGGATGAATCTGTAACTAATGGTGTATATAACAAGGTAAAACAAGTTCAAACAAAATTTACATTGAATCAATTGAAAACAAAAACACATCAAACAGTAGGTAAGGGAACCCCATAATAAAAGGTAAAAAGCAACAAGAAAATAAAGTAACACGAAAAGAATTGATATGCATAATTTAAATTCATTTCATTTCACACAAGTCTCTACGATGCCTCAATGCCATAATTCACATACTCTAAGAAATTTACACTCACGAGGACGCATACTCAGCATAAATTTGACGCAATCGATTTAGGTTCACATCCAAAAAGCACAAGAGCTGAAGTTAAACATCAGGAATGGCAACTCTTGAGAACAAGTGAACAACATAGTACAGTACAGATGAAATAGCATCAGAAAATAAAAAATAAAGGGAAAAGGACATGAAAATAGCAGTGAACATGAAAAGTAAAATAATGCAGAGAAAGACAATGAACAAAACGAAAATGCACGAGAATGGAACAAGGAGAAACTGATAATCTTGTAAATAATATCGCTGCCTGATACCTCTTCTCCATCATCTGTTGTAACTCTAAATAGAGGTCTGGTCCTGGAGTCGACATCTCTTAGTACTTGCATCTTATATAAAACGCACACACTTGGATCTGAAGCCGGATTAAAACCAAATATGGAAAAAGGATGATGCCAATAATAATATAGGATACCACGAAAATAAATAATTAAGCTACAGCCCAAAGAGACACCAAGAGCAGTAAATCACCCGCTATTGAAGAAAACTTCCTCATAGCAGTATACCCCTCAGGCCATATAAATCTCTCACTTTGGAAATTATTAGAGTCTTTGAAAAGCTTTCCTGCATGTCCAATCACTCGTAATGAGCTTGAGAATTGTTTCATAAATTATATGGGTAAAGATCTACTCCCTTCACAAGTAAAAATGAAGAATCATTTCGCCATAGATGCTATCATAAGTATGCAAAATAGATAGAATAATTAGTGTTAAAGGTCCATAGGCTTTGGGCCCGCCTTTTCAAAATCGAGCCCCATCGTATTGCAGTCTCTCATATATTTTCAATATCAGGCGGTGGCAATATGGAACACTCAAAATAGGAGAAGCAAGACTACTTAATAGAAACAGCAAGTCCTATAACATTTAGAGAGAATCATTTCACCAATATAATGTACAGAGATGTTAGCTTATCAAGACCTACCAAGGCTAATCACTTGCAACTCTCCAGATTCAAGTTTGCAGCTCTTGAGGTCTTCAAGTTTCCTTGATATATCTCCATGGCTTAGGCCCTCTTCATCACATGAATCAGCTCCATATTCTTGCTCCCCACTTCCACTATCATTATTATCAGCCTCACCACTATCTTGCAGCTGTAGCATTATTTTCGGGAGCTTCTGTTCACTAAGATACCTAATCAAATTCATCCAATATTAACAATCGATTAAGTTTTAGCAATCATAAAAGATGCAACATTTTGTTCGACTTTTTTTCTCCACAAAATTTTAACGCAAAAATATCTTTAAAATAATCTATTCTTAACATATGATTCATACTCATGAAAATGACACAATACAAGCGAATATTTAATATGCAACTCATTAACTGTCATTAAATTTTAATGCATGAAAATCATGGTTTCAGTCTGCAATTCATCCAAAATCCATACAATAAGGCAATGAGGCATTATCTCCCCATTCAGAGATGAGAGAATCCTGAGGATATCAAAAACAATTGCCAAGATACTTTTTTCTAGTCTGATTAGAGAAACCGTCATTCTACAACAAAAATGTTGAAAACAAACCTTTCAAACCATGCAAAGTCAACATCTATAAACATGGGTTCGACCATCAACACGTTACATAAAGTACTTTGGTCATTTAAATCAACAACTCGAGTCATTTCTGGACAGCTAGCCATGGTTTAGTTTGGTATAATCAGGTTCTAGAAGGTTCTCATTGCATTTGTACAGTCGACTACGGATACTCAAGTGAATCAAACTACTCATGAGTAACTCGTGAGTGGCTCGTCAAAACTTGACTCGAGCTTGATTTGACCGATCTCAAGTCAAGTTTGAGCAACTCATGAGTAACTCGTGGGGATTTTAGAAGGGAAGTAGCCGATCACCACAATGTCCAAAATGGGTAAAACAAAGCTAGCAAAAAAGATAAATATGGTACAAAGTTCATCAAAAACTATGGAGAATTGGAACGAATTTTAATGCACTCTAGGGAAACGTATCAACCAAACAGTAACTCAAGACTTGCCACAATTAAAATTATTTCATCAACCCCACTCAGTTTTTAACTTGACTGACCGGGTATGCCCGGTGACCTATGCATCGCTTGTGTTACTTTGCTACTTGTATTTGTTGACTCGCCCATATATGGGGGGGCTCAGGAGTATGATGTAACCTAACTCTTTTGGTCAATAAATTCACATTGAATGATTAAAAACAGAAAGCGGAAAAAGAAAAGCATCTGGGCTCTCACGATAGAGAACGTAATACATGTTAATGATACAAAGAGCTGAAGAAAGTATAGATTATAGGTGAAGCATTGTCTCATATACCGTTTTAACCATTTCTGCATATGAAAATTTCTGGACAAAGACACCACACTAGGGAAACATGACGGGGTTCTACATTCTCACTCTTTTCTCATCTACAGAATGCTGTTTTGCAAATGCACAGGTTCATTTAGAATTCTAAAGGTCTGAGCTTTGAGGACTTAAAATCTCACATTTTGCCCTCCTCCAATGCTCGAGCAAAAGCTGGTTTCTTGCACTTCAAATGGCAGGAAGAAAGAAGGCCCTTGAGAAAAGAGAAAACCTGTTTTTTCGTTACCCTGAATGTTATAAGAAGCAATCAAAAATCCATTAGACTACCCAAAAATTACTCATGATGTCCAGCAGCATAATCACTGCAACAAAACTGCCTCATAATCTTGGCTAAGTAAATTTCTTCAAAACATTAAAAGAAAAGGTACCTAGCAAAATCATAGGTGCCAAAGAACTGCACTAGGACTGATTTTTCCCCAGATGTTTTGTTTAAACCTTTGCGTGCACCCACTTGAGATTCATCTAGAACAATAGCTGGCCAAACAGCATGTCCTACATAAACAATTTGATAATTAACTGAATAGGGGATTTAGCTCTCACTGTTTGATAAAAAGTCATATACTGTGCACCAAAATACAAATGGATTTTTTCGGTAAAGGCACAGCATTTATGAATTTTTTTATTTTTTTGGGGGGAGCAGGGGATGGTATGAAGCCCTACCAGCTCGAAAGAATTTAGTACATAAGAGGTAACGAACAAGCTAACCTCTAAAATTACAAGAAAGCAAATACCATGTAAACCTAAATGGCAGCCAGTTATTTCCAAAATAACAAAATTTTCTGCGACGATTAGCGCTTTACAAGTAAATGTTACTTTAATAAGTGATCGCTAAATTTTGAAAAATGGTAATGAAACTTTCTCGAGAGCAATTAAACGAGAGAAAGAAAAGCAAGAATCAGACAAATGGCATCAGATATAAATGAAAGAAAATAAAAAGGAAAGTTAATGAGTGTTTAATGTTAATTTTAGGCATCCATTGAACAAATTTGGAGACCGAATTATTATGATCGAACCACCGCAATCGAGTGTTAAATGAAAACTGCAATTCCAACTAATCTTTGTTACGTATTTAAAATCCAAATGTTTAGACAAGTCTCCGAAGCTTATGGGAGGAGGGTCGTGGACACTCTTTCCTTTAAAATAAATTTCCTAGTTCTTCGTCAAATATGCAATTGTTTATTTTCAACGGGTAGGGACTGGGGGTTTGTCTTTTTTTTAACAAGTAGTTATTGCGACAATATATTGTTTTAAATTTAATCGTGACACTATTTTACAACTATTGCCCAGTATGTCAGTTCACTATCTGCATTCCAGGTAAGAAACAGGGAAAATGAAATCCAGCCAACTTAAATTGTTTATTCTCTTTTCCGTAACTTGAGAATTTTATTTATGCTAATCACTACAAGGATCAGTAATAACCAAATAATCAAAACATTTAAGTGTTCTACAATTATGTTTGTCAGGAAAGAGTTGTACAAATTCTCGTCGTCGAAGGTACATTAACTCATCATTATTACAATAGCTTAACAAAACCAGCCAATTAAAATATTATGATAATAGACACTGAGGTTCCATCTGCAGCATAAATATATGAAGCAAGGCCAATGGAGTTCGCATGGACTTTCACGAGCTTGTAACTTGTGGACTATGTAGTGCACAAGAACCTTGAAATTCCTTAATCATATACACAAAAAGAGGGCAATACAACTTTGAAGAAATAATTTAATACAATGAATTGAACTCCAAACTCATTATATTATATTCTCTCTGTGTCATATCGAACTGCAATTTCTAATTGTCAGATCAGACATTGAGAAATGAAGGGGTAGAAATAGATGCTTGTCTGACAAGTGAAGCGAAAGAAATTAAAGTTATTATGCACTCCATGGCATGAATTAAAGGGATTAATTGCAATTTTGCAACAAACTCGTGATTGCTTTTATTTCACTACGCAAATATTGATAGCATCAAATATTGTGTAAAATCATATTTTAGTCCCTCAACGAACCTTAGAAATGGGAAAGACTTTGTTTGATCTGATTCAAAGTAATACAACAATTAAATTTAAAATTCATTCATGTTGGCTTGCTTCTAGCAACAATGCTCCAAGTTGGCTATTTATTTCATCATATAATTTTACAAAACATTTAAGCACATCAAATTTTTCTTACATAGACTAAATTCACTCCCAAGTACAGCCATGAAAAAATTTGTGGAAATGTTTTAGGCTCTACCATCAATGCTTAGGTTCATTGAACCCAAATTAAATTTTGTTGAACACTTTCTTAGTACCTCATCAAAAAGAATAAGCAAAAATATCTTCTATATCAGTTATTTCACAATTTAAGTTATTAATTTAAACAATGTGCACAAAATGATTTCCCTTCTGCAAACCCTTTATTTCACTGGCATTGCTAGATTATAAGAAATGACTAATTTGAAGCCTCCAATATGAACTTAACGTACGAAAGAACTTGCTTTAACATGGATAATAATTTTCCATGATCAAATGATTGGCTGTGAACAAGACAACATCTTCTTGCTTTCCACTGCAGTAATCGTGGTGGGTTGATATCATTAATTTAACAGCAACAATTATATACATCTTGTTGTGGCACCATGTGCATATTGTTTGAAATGATTCTTCCCTTTATGAACACTGACTTGCCCAAATTTACTATATCATTCCCAAATGTTCAAAAATCTGTATACTCAGCCGCTAAAACAAAATCGGTATCACTCAACTTAATTGCCAGTACCCAGTTATTTAGCAAAAAGTTTTCTTTCCACTTAAAAATGAAGAATCTCTTCAACAATCATCAGAGATGCAATAAATGCATTTTAATCCTACTAGCCAAAGGGAAATCATGAACAATCCTAATGGCACATAGCAGCTCTTTTCGGAAGGATGAGGAATGGGCAATGAAGAAGCAACTTCCTATAACAAATGATTTCAAAAATATAAACATCGCAAAGTAACATGAAATCCATTACATTATGAAGGGTAATTCAACAGAAACATGTACTATAGATGATATGCAATGTTTAAAAAAAATCAAAGGGCCGCCGCGCACCGGTAAGTTTAGCCCAAATTATATCCCCACATGCAACCTCCTGGCAATCATCCAAACTTGCAGCCAACACCATCATCTCATTCACATCAATAGCATCAGTTTCTGAACTATTCTCGAGGCAACTCAATTTTAAACTCTGCATTTCCTCATGGGAGACATAGAACTTGACCCGTTCATTAGCCAAAATTAAACTCTCCTCGTCGTCGTCCTCATATTTCACCTACGTTACACACAAAAATTACCAAAATTTCAATGATTCGTGACTTCGCGTCATAGAATGAAAATGCACAGAATTATTTATCTCAATTAATAGAAAGTGTAAAAACAATACATGATGTCGCCTAGCCTCCAAATCATAACCAAGCACACTGCCAGGATACCATCGTGCATCAAGTGGCCAGTACACCTGTTCCATATAAATTCATGCAGGTACAAGTGCATGTAAAATTAACAAAAACTGTCAAATTTTCCACTGTCGATATGAGTAGCCCATTACCACCAATAACATTAAGAAATTGGATAGAAGTCACGATGGATATATTTATTAACGCAGCAACATCAAATATGCACAAAAAATATCATGCCCACTTTCAATTCAATTAAAGTTCATACCTTGCATTGTAACCCAATAAATTTCTTAGGATCAATGCCCTCAAACCGGAGCCTGCATACAACACGAAACACCCAATTTAGATGCCAATCCCAAAAGAATGTTCTCAGTAAGTAAACCTGAGAATGATAAAGAAAAGTAATTGACAATACCAAACCCATTTTTTTGTCCTAACACCTCCGGATTTCTTCAAAACACTTTTGGAAAAAACATCTGGATCATTTTTCCGCTTTTTACTCTTACAATCAACAACACTGGTATCAGGATTAGTATATTTCTCAACACTTCGACATTTAATTTTATCAACATTATGGCAAACGTCTAATTTACTGAACTCCTCGCAATCAACCCCCAATTTCATCAGTTCCGTGCTGCTCCCAACTTTCCTCCGCTTTACAACACTCTTCCCACATCCCTCTTCTACCTTCGGTGTCCCACTAAAACCGTCCTCACTCAATTCCGTTTCTAAAAACGATCCCTCCTTCCTTTTCTTCTGTCGTGAATAAACCCGAGTTACAGACGGCTTAATCACCACCACACGCAATTGATCACCATCTTCCATTTCCTGATGTGATGACTTAAGGGCGGGGGTCTTAACTTTTTTTAATCCAGAAGCGGTGACGCAAGGCGAAGTCGCGGAGTACACCTCGCAAAGGGTCATGTACTTCAGAGAAGTGTTACCCCTCTGGAACTCATCCTCACCATGCTCTTCCAACGGCGGAGTTTTCAATTTCACGCCGTGCTTTTCCTCCGCTGCGGCGGGGGATAGATTTGATGTAGGAAATGCAGCAACCATGGGGAGATTGGGATGTTTTAGACTGAAATAATTCAATTTTCTCCTCTAATTTCAAATCTTCCTCTTGATTCCTGTAATGAAGATTGAAAGGGAATTTTTTATTAGGGTTTTTGAGAGGGCGAAATAATCAGATTTCCCTCCGTTTGGCACCACCGGTCGATGGGGAATATATATAGTACATGTGTGTGTGTGAGTGTGTCCTCTCTGTCAGTGTCTCCACGTAGTAACCTGCGGCAGGAGTTGGATATGCCGTACATATACAAATACACATGTAGAAATAATTTTTTAGGGATATAAATTATGAATTTTGATGTTCTATATTATCTTTAAAAAAAAAGTTTGTGATATTTTTAAGGATTACTCTCAAAACCATTTGACCAGTCAAGAATATGTCGAATAGGTATTGAAATGGTGAACTGGTTAAAAATTGATTGGATCTCACATTTCAAAAAAAAAATTATTTTTAGTTATATAGATGATTATTTGAATTTTGAACTTTGTTAAAATATTATTTTAAACACAAAGACATTGTGCATGCTTCCCTTCAATCAAACCCTTCTTATATCTGGCGATCGCTTTTATGGAGTAGGCATCTATTAAAGGAGGGGCTCCGCTGGCGGGTTTGTACTGGTGAAAAAATCTCAACATTCAATGATCCCTGGTATCTAGTCCCTGAGTCGGCCTCCGGGATACCAATTTGACCTTGAAACTGTTAACACTCTGATATTGAATGGATCTTGGAATGAGACCCTGTTGCATAAGGTTCTTCCTTCCTATATCGTCCAGGATGTTATGGCGTTTCCGATAGCTACAGGGGCGTCTGAGGACTCTAGATACTGGTTTCACGACGTAAAAGGGAAGTATTCGGTGAAAGATGGGTATAAACTCGACATTGGATTCTATAAACCTCCCACTCATAGCTCGGTTGTTCAATCTAAAAAGTGGTGGAAATTTCTTTGGTCAATGTCTGTGCCGTCTAAAGTCCGTATTTTTTGGTGGCGAGCTCTCTCAAATATAATTCCGACACAAGCTAATCTGATGGCGCATCATGTTCCTGTCTCGGTTTCCTGTCAATTTTGCCACCATCATATGGACTCAACTTGTCATGCTCTTTTTTGGTGTCCGGTGTCAAAACGAAGTTGGAAGGATTCGGTGTTCATGACGACTCTGAAGTTACTTCATTATTCTGACCTTATCGAAATATTCTTGCGGATGAAGGACGTGCTTCTTAAAATTGATTTCGAGACCTTTGTGATGAGGACATGGGCTGTCTGGCATGCCAGAACTCGTCTTCTTCATGACAGGAGCCTCAAGTCTGATCGGTTGGATGTTGATGGAGTGAATCCTTGCTTCGAGATTACCAATCGGCTCAAGAATCCCTGAACCCTGGCCATAAGCGAAGTCTGGCAACTCCTTTGGTACGTTGGACGAGACCACAGGTAGACCAAAGGCGATTGGAAGTGGGTGCAGCGGTTAATGAGGCTACTGATAATTACTCAATCGGTGGGACAGTGCGAGACCATGAGGGACACATCCTGATAGCCTTTGGGAGGAAAATTTCTAAGCCATTATCGGTGGTCCATGGAGAATTGGTGGCCATTCGAGAAGGATTACGGGTGATCCAAGAACAAGATTTTAATATTCATGAGATCACAACTGATTCTCTTCTGGCGGTGCAAGCAGTCACCAACCCAGCTGAGGATTTCAGTTACATAGGTGCAATTGCTTTGGACATTAATAGATTATTGCTCGGACAACATAAAATCACTCTGCGTCATATTCGTCGTTCGGAGAATGTTGTTGCACATAAACTTGCTTCGTTTGCTCTTTCTTCTCAATCCCCTTTTGTTTGGGGCCATGAGAATTTTCCTTTTTGGTTAGTTGATCTTGTAATGAACGATCTTACTATCTCGTAATAAAGTTACAAGCTTTACCGTCAAAAAATATTATTGTAGTAATATTAGAGATTATTTTTAAAGAAATTCTTGATGAATATATATTTTATTGTTTACATACACATTTAATATCTTTATGATTATAATTTAAATATACTATATTATTATTTTATACAATATAACACTGTTCTAATCCGACCGTCCGGTTGAATCACTGTTGCGAGGTAGATTGGTTCAATCATCGATCCAGTTATGAAAACATTGGTTTATTGATCAATTTTAGTTTTTTCTCAAAATTATATAATTAAATTGTTAATTTTTTATATTTATGTGGTATAAAAAAAATTGTGACATTCATGTATGTTTAACAATATAATTATAGTTATAAGAAAAAAGTATTTACGAAAATTTAACAATGATATTTGCAATTTAATTATATTATTTTGAAGAAATTGTCTAAAATTGATAAATAAAAAATAACTAAATAATTATCATTAATTAAATAAAAGATACTAAAAATGTCTTACATCAATATATATGTGACTAAAATTAGCATTGCCTCGTGAAACTCGATTTCATCGGTAATATTTTTTTCCATTTTTAGTTTTTTTGGATTGTAACACTAATATATAACATCGATATCTTGTCAATGTTAGTTTCTGTTGTGAGGCCCAATAAGTATAGGCTCAGCCTATTTCCATTTAATTAAAACCCAATCCATTTGATAGAAGAAGCAACAGATCGCTCAAATCCAGAAAGAAAAGCTTATTCACCCCTGCAACCCGACGTTTTTTCTCATCTTTCTGCAGCCCTCGTGTAGCGTCGCCAGCGGTCGGAGAAGTAGCGCAGCAGCTAGCAATCTTCTTCCTCCAGTTTATCAGACTTTTTCCTGCCTTGAATATTTATTCTGATGCATTCATGCATAAATTGTATTAGCGTAACATATTGAGCCTTGACTCCTTTGACGGCGATTTATGTTGATTCTGTTGAGATATATTGAGTCATCAGATGGACGAGTGGGTTAGGATTAGCCACATTCCCAGATGACAGCTAGGGACGAGCAACTTAGCTACTCGCATTCCCGATGCTACGTTCATGGACGAGCAGCGATTTGATGTTGCATTCCTGGCACGGGTGGCTACTGTTACTGTTGATGATGCAATTCGTTTGGACTCCATTTGGTATCCGTTGTTCCATTGTTAACATTCATGCATCTCATATCATTGCATTTACTTGATATTATTACATGTCTTTTATATACGTCGTAATTTTACTGGTTTGTCGTACTGGGGTCCGACCCTTGTTTTCTTTTTATGTTGTGGTTGTTTTTGATGTCATAACAGGTCATGTCAGGGGATTTGACGCGTCTGGTGGAGCGTCAGCAAGTGGTACCCAGTAGTCAGTTGGTTTGTGTCAGAGTTCCCAGATATCTATATGTTATAGTGGTTTGATATATTTGTCAGGGAGATGCTCTGTGTAGCTGTATGGTGATTTTTTTATGTTGTTTTGTATTTTATTTGTGGTATGTCGTGTCTAGTCCTGGTCAGTGCGGCTGTAGGATATTTGTTTGGTTGATTGTGAACTTGATGTTATTTTCGAGCGTATATTGATGTTGTGTTTTAAAATTTTTGGGATGTCCTACTTACGGAGAGGTCATGCCGAAATTTCTGTAGGCCCAAATGAACATTTTAAACTCGTTTTCGCTGTTACACCAATTAATCTTTATTGTTTGGTAATTAAATATTAATTAAGAGCACGGGCCCTCACAGTTGTGTCAACAAAATTCGATGTTTTGTCAATCTGCATTAAAAAAAGAACTAGAAGTAAAAAAAAATTGTTTATTATTTTAATATCAAATTTTGATGTCTTATAGGTGTTAGAGTAGGTGTCTAGTGAGCCAACTTGTAGTTGAGACTTTATTAACTATAACGTAAAAACATTCTCTATTTTAATAATATTTTATTAATAATTACATTTAAATTATATGTATACTCAAACAAATTGCATAGATAAAGTCTTTGAATATGCAAATGACACCATTAAATATGCCTCTCAACTTAATACCATGAAACTCATTTAGAAGTGTACTGTATATTCTAAACATGTTCTTAGTCGAATCAGCAGCCTAAAATAAGGATAAAGACCGCTTGATCTTGAGACTAACATCTGTGATGTTAACGTCATGTTTCAATGGTAAGGGCATTGAGATATCCATTCATGCAGATGTGTGATCATTTGATAATGCACTGAATAAACCCCCCCTCCCCAAACTGTCTAAATGGTTATTACTTATCGAGTTGAATAGCATGTGGTTATAGTTGTACATCATTAGTCCTTTGACCTAAGACAACGTTGCGTACTAGCGCTACACTTTGACTCGTTTACCGACTTCATTGAGGGTCATCAAGTGACGAAGTTGGGTGCAATTTCAAAATACGTATGAGCCAATATATTATATTCTGGGATTCACCATTCACCTACCAGTGAAGATATCATATGCGATCTGATGAGTTAATTATGCATGGAGTCTTTGGTTAGAGCAAGATATGTGCTTTAGGGAAATGTGTTTTCGTAGTGGCATATACAATGTCACTATTATTGCTCAAAGATATATCACATCTTTTCGAATTCATTTGCAACTCTCGATATACCAATGATTCCAGATTCGATCAAAATATATGAGTTGAAGGGACCGTACTGTACGTTAATAATAATGTAAGTTTCTTGCAGGCATTATCAGTTATACCTAGGGGATCATGGGACGATGCTACTAGATGTTCTTACCATGATTCAATGGATGCAATCATAATTTAGTTCTGACATTCTTGATCAAGGCGTTGATGACAAGAATGGAGCAAATTAGGGTAAGCCTGAATAATAATAAATGTTATCATGAATCACATGAAGTCATGAACTCACGACTAGCTGTATCCCTGAACCATTGAGTGTCACACAAGTATTAGATTTTGTGTTCCCGTTGAGACAATCAAGTTCAAGGAGTTGATAGTTTGATGAAGATCAAACAGAATGGTTATAAAAGAGTTTATAAATAATTCCATATGATTGAAGAAGTTGAAGTTAGTCTAACTACTAACTGAGTGAGGAGAATGAAACTACCTGTGTTGTTAATGAGTTCACAAAATTGAAAACTGTCAAATTGGATCAGTGTAAATTTCCAATTTTCACTATGAACAAAATTTATATCATTGATACATCAGGGATGTCTGATCGTCGATCGAGGTTATATTGAGTTCACAAATATTTATTTAGTAAATTTAGAATCTACTAATTAAATAATTGTTTTAGTAGTTGTGACTACTAATATGTACAAGATTCTCATGTAATATTCTAGAAATGTCTAGAATTTATTAAATGATAAGTTAACTAATAAATAAATAATAATTATTTAATTATATATATATATCTATACATGTACATATTTGTATATGTATATATAGACATATAGATATGAGAATATACATACATAAATACATACATACATACATATATATGCATGATATATATACAACATGATATTTTAATTAATTAATGAAAATAAGAATCCTAATGGAATTAAGATTATGAATATTAATAGAAGAAAGACTCATGATGTGATCACGAATCAAATTCTATAAATAATTCATTAAGTTTTATATATAAAAAAAAAACACAATTTGTAAACATAAATTTTAGTAGACAAATTTTGTCCACCAAAATTTTTATTCTCTCTCCTCCACATAGAAAATTCACCCATCTTGAATTTTCACAAGAAAAATTTCGCAGCTACTTCCACGGCCACATCGCCACAGGATCTCTGAAACTATAGCGATCCAGTCTCAATGCAAAATTGTTTAAGATATTTAGTACGATCTAAACAAGGAATCCAGTATTCGATCGTGCACTTGATTAGGTGATCAAAAAAAAAATAACCGTTTGTAGGAATTTACAAGAAAGACAAACTCCGCTAATCACAGACTGGTTTGGTGTCCAACGTTAAACACGCAAAGGTAAATAAACAGATCTAAACATTCTGTGAATATTTTAATTCATACGATGTCCATGGAAATTTTTATTTCAAAACAAAAAAGTTTTCCATTTTCGTTACTATTTGGATACGAGAAAACGATACTTCAACAATAAGATCTAAAAGTGGTTGTTGTTTATAAACATACATTAAATTAATATATTGTGTGTATCAGAATTTAGTGTTGTACTCTGATGTTGTCAACACGAGCACACAACATGCAGCGGAAATTGATTATTTAACATACACGTAAAACTTTTAATAAATAAACACCAAATTTAAATTATGCACAAGTACGAATACTTGTGCAATGCCTCATGACAAAATTTCACTAGAAAATTATGTAAATCGTTTACACAAAAAAAATACTAGTGAGTATAACAAAACTAAATTTCTTGACAGTCCAAAGAATTAAGATGCATAAAAAACCCAAAGTAAATACTAGACGCATAAATAATTGGTCATCCTTTGCAAGCTTCACGCTCTAATCTTTCCTCTACTTTGTTGTAAATTTTTTCGTTTAGATTTCAGTATTGTACACTTTTTCTATAGTGGTAATGACACCATGATTTTATTTTGGAGCTTATCATTTTATATAGTTATCCTTGCCTCTTTGTTGAAAGTATATATCTTCTCTATATGTACATATACATGTATATATATGCACACAGTGGCGGAGCCAGAATTTGAAATCTACCAGGGCTAATTTTTTATTTTTTAAAAAATAAACCATAACAATTAAAACCATAGTTATGATACATGGTAATTGTAGTCTAAAAAAATTTCTCATTAACAAGATCTTCAATATTTTCGTTATTAAACTCGTAAGATTCAGAAACCGACAAAACATTGACAATGTAATATTATATCTCCATCATCTTGCAAAAAAAATTAATGAAGATCAAATAAAATGAATATCTCTAAAACCATTCATTTAATGTTAGATGATTAAATTAAATATTTTAAATATACAAAGATAATGTGTATAGATATAATCTTACTATTGAAATGTGATATTATGTCTTGTTATTGAAGATGTGATATACGATTTTTTCGAAATATATTATTCATCAATTATAGAAGCCGAGTCTATATTTGAAGAAAATTCTCTATCAATATATATAATCATATAATCTGTCATAAAAAATTCTTCCATTTTATTACAAAAAAATGTTTTAACATGTTTCATAGCCGAAAATGCACGCTCTGTAGTTGCCGTGGAAACATGCAAAGTTAAAACTAGACGGATCAACATGTCAATCAAATTATAGTGTTGCAACCTTTTTGTTTCAAATAACCATCGGCACAATTCTGAGATAGTGGACATTTTCTGAAAATTTTCATGACGAACTACATCAAGTTCATAATGTTGTAGCTGACACCTCAAATGATGCATCTCATGTCTAGTGAAGTCCTCGGGATAATACTTCTCAGCGAAAGTACAAATCTTGTCAATATTGAACCATTCAAAATTATCTTTTGGATCCAAAGCAGAGCTAAGAATTCTACTGTCTCATCACCGAATCAGAGTTTAACTCTTCCAACTGAAAATCTATTGCAACATTAAATATATCATAATGAAAGTGATGTTCAACTGTGATGGTATCTTTTTTCCGGCATAAACAACTAGAATGCTTATAATGAAAACTCATCTCCGGTATATCGACATCCAATCTTGTGCAAAATGATTTCACACACGAAAGAAGAATATCAAAATCATCATTTCTCAATGTTAGGGAAAGTTCTTTAGTCATAGAGACCAAATCCATTGCACTTATTATATCAAAAGATTTTTCTTGCAAAGCATGGCAAAGCAAAGCAAATTTGTGATGCCCATAATTTTATGCATCAAATGCAAAATAAAAATGAAATCAAAAGATTTCATCACTATTAATGAACCACTAGCTTCCCCGCGCATTGAAGTAGAGGTGACATCAGTGATGATGTTTTTTAGCACATTAATAATTGCATCATACATATCTATCAAGCTGCAAATAAAATCAAAATGAAAGCTCCAATGAGTAGTATCTGCTCGATACAAAGTACCAATCTGATTAGCTCATCGCCCAATCTCGAGTTCATCGACAACAACAGAACATGCGAATTCATTAACTTGAGAAGATTGTAACTCGGTATTGCGCTTGGAAGAAGATGTAACAAGATTGACAATAGTCGTCATATTTGAAAAGAAAATCCATATAGAGATCTCTTTTTTAGCCATTGCAATTAATGCTAGCTGGAGTTGATGGGAAAACAATATACATAATATGCATATGAGCAATTTTTAAGAAATAAAGTTTGCAATCCATTAAAAGCACCACTCATGTTCCTAGTACCATCATACCCTTGACCTTGCATATTATGAATTTCTAGATTATATCTAGTAAGCACATCACATATTTCTTCTCAAGTGTTGCAGCTGTGGTGTGATGAACATGCACAATTTGGAAAAAAAACGCTCTCGCAAAAAACCATGGGCATAAAAACATCTCAAAATTGTAGTCATATGTTCTTTGTTAGATACATCTTTCGCTTCATCCACAAAAAAAACTTAAAATCTCCATTGTCATCACGAATTTTATTTCTGATTCTATTACCTATAATATGCACGATTTCTTTTTAAACTTCTGGTGATGTATATCTTGCATTTCCCAGAGCCTTGTTTAAGATAACATCACCAATACTAGCATTTTATTTCCCCAATAGTTTTAACATCTCAATGAAATTACCACGATTTTGGGAATATGAAGATTCATCATGACCTCTCAATCTACATGCTTGCAAACTAAGCCAATGAACGCTCTCAATTATTGCTGCAACCCTTAATCGATATTTTTGAATCTATTCAGAAGTTTCTCGATTGATAACTTTATTTATATGTCGAGTTACATTCATCAAATCAACAACATATTTGAAGATTTACTGTGTGTTGAGTTAGAATTTTCATGTGAGACAAAAAGACACACTTGGCTCCATCATTAACGTGTTTCCAACTTCTAAACCCTTCAATTGTAAAGGTAGATTGTTGTGCTTCACTTAATTCAAAAAGATAACATGAAAAGATAGCACGGAAAAAAAAATATTGTATCCTTAAAAGGAGAGCACTCTAACCATGGAAACTTTTTAAACCATGTGTAAGGAATTTTGTGTTGTTCGACAGATAATAAAATATCTCTAAACTAATCAGATCAGTATAAGGTGTAAAACAGAGGATTTGTGTTTTATCAGAATTAAATATTGTGCCAGATGTTCCAACATCTAAGACAACATGCAGCGGAAAATTAAAGTGTGTAACACAAATTCGCTTAAAATAAATAGATGGACGAGATTAAATTGCACAAGTATTTTATACTTGTGCGGTGCCTTATGGCAAAAATTAATCACTAGAAAACCAAATTGTTTACAAAAACCTATCACTAGTGATTAAGACTAAAATCAATTTCCTCAATGCTTTGAGAAAATAAAGCTTTCTAAAAACTACCAATAATATTAAAACGTAAATAAGAAAGCAAAAACTTGATCCTGGAAAGCACGATCAATTGGATGTAATCTTCAGTCAACATCGTTACGAATGTTGTCTGTAGATGTTGGCCACATTCAGAGCAACACGGTGATCACCACTATTCAAACAGCAACGGCTTCGAGAAATATTTTTTTCTATGAAAAAAATCTTCTCTTCAGTGTATGTATGATTGATATTCAAGCCACCCTCACCAGTATCATTGACCTATTATTTATTGGTGAACTATCTTATCTCTACAAGGAAACCTATAACAAAAAGAAAGTGAGAGTTTTATTAGGAGTAAAATCTTTTTAAACACCAATATCATATCTTATCAAATCAATTTCAAAAGTAACAAATCTTTGAATATATATCTCATCAACTAAGAAAGGCAAAATCACATTAAATATTTACTTAGGCAAAGCAATAAGGAAAGCACGTTGTTAAGGAAATAATTTAAGTAACGGAATATATCAATTAAATTCGGAAATAATATTTCCCTTCAATCTCCCCTTTTTTGCCTTTCTTGGACAAAATGAGATCAAACTCATTTATCCTGGAATAGCTCAAATTAACTCCCCCTGAGTTAGAGAAATTTTCTCCCCCTGAATAAAATAAGGTTAGCACGGATGTTGTTAGAATTGTTGGCAACACTTGAGACAACACCTGTACCAGTTCATCAACAGTTCACAATAGAGAGAAGTACGTAGGTCTATCACACCAGAAAACAAATTTACTAAACAAAAGCAAAAGAAACAAAAATAGAAACACAGTCAAGCATCTCCCTCTCCATCATCATCCCCTTCCTCCTCTATATCATCCTTGGTCCCAGATGGACCAGCTGTTGTTTGATAATCATCTCCCCCTTTTTGTCCGGGAAAGACTGCTACATCCAAAAGGAGTCGAAAGTTTCTGGCCACAGCTTCGTAGTAGGTAATGTCAGTGTTGGCCTGCTCAATCGTATTCATGGCATGCGCAATAGTAGCCTTGGCTTGCTTAACCTTTGCCATAGCATGATCAATGTGGGCGTGAGCATCAGATACAGAGATCATGATGTAATCAGTGGTCAGCGGAGGAGTATGAGCGCCGTGCTGTCTAGTAGGTGCGGCCGAAGGTGCAATCCAAGGAAGATCAATCTTTCGATTTCCTTTGAAGAAGGCATGGGAAATCTTGAAAGGTTCACCAAGGTCAGATAGGTGCTCAGTGAGATCTCGAACAAAACCTTGGGATACAAGCACTCCGTAGATGAGGCCTGGAAAAGGAAGTTTGGATGACTTGAGACCTCCGTCCGTATACTGAATTACCGTGTTGAAAACTAACTGGCCAAAATTGAACACCCCATCTGTCCCAATGGAGTACAGAACCAGTGCTTGGTGTCTCGTGACTGTTGTGGTGTTGGTGGAAAGAGTCCAATTTCGAATAGCCAATTTGTGGAGGACCGAGTAGAATGTGGTGAGGTTTGCAGCTAATAGTTTTTTTGGATGACTCGGAAATTGAGTAATAATGCCCCCGGTGAGTGCGGAAGTGACTAGATGAATATCAGGGGCAATTCCATCAATATCAGGTGTTGGAGTCTGGCAAAGTGCATTGATCACTAAAGGATTGAAATTATAGATCCTGCCTCGGACGAGCACTTTCCCATACTTCAGAGAGCGTACATCACTCACTCCTGTAGACAGATTGGCATAGAATTCCAAGACAGGGCAGCGAGAAAATGGCGTGACTGCCGATACAGTGGAGAGGAGTGTGCACTTTTTCAAAAATGTCACCAAATTGTATTGTTCGAAGGCATCAAAATCTATATTCCTTTCCTCAAGAAAGATTCGGTTCGCATATAAGTACCACGGAGATACCATGTGTTCTGTATAGAACTGTGTTCTGAACGCACCATCAAGATCATAATCAGCAAAGTCGATGTTGACAGGAATGTGGGTAGCATTTTCAGCGACATCCTCTTCAGCAGAGGAATCTTCATGATCAGCAGGAACACATGTGGCACCCTCAACCGGCAAATCATCAGAAGAGTGAGATGACGTACCAGAACCAATGCTTATGGAGAGACTATCTGAAAAGTCTCTCATCTTCGTATCACTGGAGTCGGTAGGAGGAATGCTTGGTGTGGGCACTGAGGTGGACGCGCCGTACTTCTTGTCCTTCTTCAAGTTGGCCATAAATTCGGCCAAGGAGATTTCATCTTCACTTTCCTCAACAGGAGTTTGAGTTTGCTGTGTAGTAAAGGGGACAGTGTCAGGAGGAGAGTCTGCATCCTTATCAGGATGAGGACGAGGGTTCAGTAACAATCCGAGGTATGGGTTTTTACGAGCTACCAACTCGTAGTCCTTGTCATTTGAGTCATCTCCCGAAGTCTCAGAAGGATCAATGAGAGAAGGGCGAGTGGAGGGCTGGCCCTAAAATCGAAATCTTTTGCCTGGAGTGAGATTTGGGTTATACCCAGCCTGTCTCTTTGAGCGACGAACATGGGGGCGTGGAGGATCAAAGACCTGAATTATTGGCGGATTGTCCAGATCAATCGCATTCCCAGGTTCACCGGGAGCAATAACTTCCAGAGGCTCGGGCATGAGAGCAGCATGAATGATCTGCAGGTTCTGCGCAGAAGGTGTTGTAGCAGATGTTGCGGGAGGTGAGGAAACATCCTCTGTATGGCCCATTTCGCTTCGGATATCGTGCGGATCAAAGCCCATTCCTGCCATTTTTCACAAGATAAGTTTCAAGCGAAGATAAGAATTGACAATTTTGGGAAAAAGTTTTGCACAGAGAAATTGCGAGAATATGGTACGGAAATTCGAGAAATAATTAGGCAAAAATTGATGAATTAGACGAAAACAAAAAATGAGATAAGCATGAATGAACAGTGCAACGGTAATAAAATCAAATAATTAAGTGAGTCCAAACGGTTAAAAGGAATTGATTTGCTCCACTGAAATCTCCCAACGGTAAGAAAATTAACGGCACTTTTTAAGAGCTTAATACCTTTTCAACTATTACTGAGACAATTTTAGGCTAACCACTTTTCAAAATTTCCAGATATAACTCCACATCGAATTTTAGCCTCACTAGACATCAATGATCACATAGATTATAGATTTTGCAAAGTCTGGAATTTCACCGAATTTTATTTATCGAAATACACATATCCTTGTGGCACAGCAATATTCACGATGATATGTTTATGCATGACCTATTTATGCATAATAACAGAATATAACAGAAATAGAAACATGAAACAAGTATGCGATATGTTTACAAATGAGGTGTTGTCGCAGATGTTGGCAACATCTTCTCTAACACAACCAATTCCTAAAAATTTTCTTGATTTTTCTTCACACTTAGAGACTTAACCAATTTCAGATCATAGAAGTGGTAGCTCCCATGCTAGAGGAACGGTCTTCTTTTGGACTCCTCTAGGTAGCTTTTTCCATTTTCTTCTATTTTGATTTCTGTATTAGATTCAGAAGAGGTAGCTCCCACACTAAAAGTACAGTCTTCATTGGACTCTTTTAGGTAGCTTTTTCCAGTCTTTTCTTTTGATACAGAGCATGATTATAAATATTTTTAATTTACTCAAATCACCTTTTTCATGGGACAAACTTATGGTGTACATGATCATTCTTCACTCCTTAGTGACTTAGTTACAATAGTTTGCATGTCCAAGTGTGTTTAAAAACAATAGAATAACGAATTGTTAGTGTAACCGAAGATTGAGCAACATCACTCCAACACATCATATCACAGAGTGCATGAAAAATGCAGAATATGAAAAATGCAGAATTCCTAAGTCCTAGAAATGCACATGCATGTTAGATGTTGTCCGAGATGTTGTAACATCTGAGACAACATCTATGAATGATTAAGCAGAACACATGCTGAGAGATTTCCTAAGGTTGGAGAATCTCTCAAAATCTAATGTTTTGGTGAATATGTCGGCCAGTTGGTTATTGGTATCAACAAATTCCATTCGAATCAATCCTTTCTCTACTAGATCCCTAATAAAGTGATGACGGATGTCAATGTGTTTAGTACGAGAGTGTTGTACCGGATTTTTTGAAATATTTATTGCACTATAATTGTCACAGTACACCACTAAGGGTTCACTCTTAAGACCATAGTCTTCTATCAACTGATTCATCCATAGGAGTTGAGTGCAACCACTTCCAGCTGCCATATATTCAGATTCAGCAGTCGAAAGTGAAACACAGTTATGTTTTCTGCTATGCCATGATATCAAGTTATTTTCAAGATAAAAACACCCTTCAGAGGTACTCTTTCTATCATCCAAATCCCCTGCCCAATCGGCATCAGAAAAACCTACTAAATTTGAATTGGTGTCATGAGTGTACAATAGTCCTAAGTCAATTGTTCCAGCTATGTATCGTAGGATACGTTTTACAGCTTTTAAGTGGGAAATCTTAAGACTAGATTGGTATCTAGCACACAAGAAAACACTAAACATTAGGTCTGGGCGGCTAGCCGTCAAGTATAGGAGACTTCCTATGATGCTACGGTAAAGGGTGTTCTCAACATCTTCGGCCGCAACATCCTTGAATAATTTCTCATTTGAGCCCATAGGTGTTTTCACATGCTTGGTGTTTTCATTTGCAAATTTCTTTACTAGATTCTTAGCATACTTACTTTGACACAAAAAAATGCCATCATGCATTTGTTTGATTTGCATACCAAGAAAAAAGTGTAATTCACCAACCATACTCATTTCAAATGTAGTAGGCATGCATTCAACAAAGTCATTCGCATGTTTTTGGGATGAGGAACCAAAAATGATATCATCGACATAAATCTGACAGATAAGAATCTCCCCTTTGGCTTTTTGAATAAAAAGCGTTTAATCTACCTCACCTCGTGTAAATCCAATGTCAAGTAGGTAGTCGGTCAATCTGCCATACCAAGCACGGGGTGCTTGCTTCAAGCCATAGAGAGCCTTTTTCAGCTTGTACACATGATTCGGATTGTGTGGATCTTCGAATCCTTTATGCTGTCTAACATGTACTTCTTCACTCAAAAACCCATTCAAGAAAGCACTTTTGACATCCATTTGAAACAGTTTTATTTTCATGTAGCATGCAATGGCTAGCAAAAGTCGGATTGACTCAATGCGGGCAACAGGAGCAAAGGTCTCATCAAAATCAACCCCTTCAACCTGTGTGTACCCTTGAGCAACCAACCTTGCTTTGTTTCGAATGATGTTTCCTGGCTCACCAGTTTTATTTTTAAAGACCCACTTTGTTCCAATTACATTGCCATGGTCAGGAGGTGGAACTAAATCCCAAACATCATTTCGAACAAACTCTTCAAGCTCATCATGCATAGCATTAATCCAAAATTCATCTTTTAATGCTTCCATAGCATTTTTAGGCTCAATCTGAGAGTCAAAGCATGAAAATCTAACATGTGAGTACATGGTACTCATGCACACTAGTCCAACCATTTTTCGGTAGTCGACTTTATCTTTCTTCCTGGTTTGGACATCCTCACTCATTTCTCTGATAATTTGAGATGCTGGATGGTTCTTTAGGATTTTGCTTGGAATACACGGTCCATCATCTACTGCCTCATCATCGCTGTGAGCATCTTCTTGTGATTTGGTGACTTCAGTGTCACATGTTGTGCCAGATGCTGCAACATCTGGGGCAACATCTGTGTTTTCCAGTGAGGTTTGAGCTTCCAGAAGATCTTCAACATCAACTTCAGCAGTTTTCTTCTTAAGATCTGCACAATCATCAAACACAACATTAGTTGATTCCATAATAGTCCTCGTTCTTAGATTAAACGTACGATAAGCACGACTATTAGTGGCATAACCAAGGAACAAACACTTATCACTCTTTGAATCGAACTTAGCAAGTTTATCCCTGTCATTCAAGGTGTAACACACACAGCCAAAAACATGAAAATATCTAAGGTTAGGCTTCTTTCTCATGATTATTTCATAGGAAGGTCATGGTTGATCCGCTCCTTAAATACACCTTATTTGAAATATGACATGCCGTGTTAAGGGCTTCTGCCCAAAAACGCTTTGCAATGTTCTTTGAAGTTAGCATTACTCTCGCCATTTCTTGCAAAGTCCTGTTCTTACGTTCGGCAATGCCATTTTGTTGTGGTGTTTTTGGTGCTGAAAATTCGTGTGAAATACCTTTCCTGTCACAGAAGGATGAGAACGAAATATTTTCAAATTCTTTACCATGATCAGTTCTGATCCTTCTTACCTTCAGGTTGTGGAAGTTGGTTATTTTTGTGATTAAATTTTTGACTATATCGAAAGCATATGATTTCTATCTAATAAAACTAACCCATGAAAATCGTGAGAAATCATCAATGCACACATGAGAGTATTTCTTACCTTCGAGGCTTTCAACTTCCATAGGACCCATAAGGTCCATGTGTAATAATTCCAGACAGCGTGTTGTCCCAGATGTTGGCAACACTGGATGCGACACGCGAGTCTGTTTTCCTTTTTGACAATCCCTGCACACATATGGAATACCAGAAGAGAGATTAGGCATACCTCTTACTGCATCATACTTACTCAGGTTCTTCAAGGTTTTAAAATTTGCATGTCCAAGTTTTTGATGCCAAAGGTCAAGTTCAGTGATTTGTGCCTGTTTGCACGACAATTCTTCACCAATTTGGTAGCAATTATCCGATGACCTTGTATCTGTCATGATGCAAATGTTAGATTCATCAATAACTTCACACACATTCTTATTAAACTTGACATGCAGGTTGTCATCGCATAATTGACTTATGCTTATCAAGTTTGAGGTTATCCCTTCAACATGGAGCACATTGTGGAGCTTTGGTAGTCTTTCGATATTCAAAGTTCTCTTTCCAACAATTTTTCCTTTTGCTCCCCCTCCATAGGTTACTCTGCCACCTTTTTGTTCAACATAATCGATGAGATAGTCTCGTGACCCTGTCATATGGCGTGAGCTCGCGCTATAAAAGTACCAATGACATGCAGTGTTAGTTTTCAACGAAGTATAGACAACATTACAGTGAGTTTTTACCTTTGGTACCCAAATTTGTCTTACTGTAGGTCGATGATGAGAGGTGTTGCGGGAAATGTTGGACAACATTCGGGGCAACATCCGAGTTGACTTTTGATTCATGCAGTCATCCCTGAGTTTAAAACAGTATGGCCTGATATGTCCAGGCTTAAAACAGTAATGATATACATACCTGCATTTTCTTTTCTTAGAAGCAGGTGCATTGGATTGTCTTTTCGGTGGAAAACTTTTGATTGAGGGTATGGGTTGTGGCTTTATGGATGCATCAGCTTTCCCTTTCACAAAGACTGTTGATTTGGAACATTCACCAATTTCAAACACACTGTCTTTGAAGCCTAAGCCTTTCTTGTCATCTCTTCCCATCAAAAGTATGGAATCAAGCCTGGATGCGCTTGAATTAAACTTAGATAAAGTCTCAGTTGTTGTTCGAAGCTCATCCTTGGTCTTGCCAAGTTCTAAGTCCTTTTTGCTCAAAATTACTTCAAGTTTGGCAACTACGGCTTTTAGATCAATGTTCTCCTTCATGAGACCTGAGTGCAACTTGTTTCTTTTGGTCCAATCTTCAAACAACTCTTCATAAAGCTTTTGCACACTCTCAAGTGTAATTCCTTCCTCATCATCTTCTGATTCATCATCTCCACTCAAATTTCCAGAAGTTGTGGATTTCAAATATACTTATTTTTTGCAGATGTTGCGGCCAGGTGTGGCAACACCTAGGGCAACACCTAAAGGATTTACTTGCAACCAGCGTTTTTCTTCATTCCTTGGTCGAAACTGTTGTTTGACATGAGGTTTAGGAGCTGGTGGTCGAAGTGCTGCATTTGTCAGTGATGTGTCTATTTAAATATTTCTGTCAAACAAAACAAAAACCATAATCAATACTTAGTATATCAAGAGTAGGCTCTGATACCACTTGTAAGGAATTTTGTGTTGTTCGACAGATAATAAAATATCTCTAAACTAATCAGATCAGTATAAGGTGTAAAAAAGAGGATTTGTGTTTTATCAGAATTAAATGTTGTGCCAGATGTTCCAACATCTAAGACAACATGCAGCGGAAAATTAAAGTGTGTAACACAAATTCGCTTAAAATAAATAGATGGACGAGATTAAACGGTGCCTTATGGCAAAAATTAATCACTAGAAAACCAAATCGTTTACAAAAACCTATCACTAGTGATTAAGACTAAAATCAATTTCCTTAATGCTTTGAGAAAATAAAGCTTTCTACAAACTACCAATAATATTAAAACGTAAATAAGAAAGCAAAAACTTGATCCCGGAAAGCACGATCAATTGGATGTAATCTTCAGTCAACATCGTTACGGATGTTGTCTGTAGATGTTGGCCACATTCAGAGCAACACAGTGATCACCACTCTTCAAACAGCAACGACTTCGAGAAATATTTTTTTCTCTGAAAAAAATCTTCTCTTCAGTGTATGTATGATCGATATTCAAGCCACCCTCGCCAGTATCCTTAACCTCTTATTTATTGGTGAACAATCTTATCTCTACAAGGAAACCTATAACAAAAAGAAAATGAGAGTTTTATTAGGAGTAAACTCTTTTTAAACACCAATATCATATCTTATCAAATCAATTTCAAAAGTAACAAATCTTTGAATATATATCTCATCAACTAAGAAAGGCAAAATCACATTAAATATTTACTTAGGCAAAGCAATAAGGAAAGCATGTTGTTAAGGAAATAATTTAAGTAACGGAATATATCAATTAAATTCGGAAATAATATTTCCCTTCACCATGTATATTGAAATCGACGATGTGCTTTCCTGATTCAGACCATGGGTATTTCGACAATGTAGGTTGATATGGCCTTATTTTGATATAAGCTCGTCTAATTTCATCAGATGATTAACATGATGTCGTCACATTGAAATACGCAATCCAGGATCCCGTTCAAGGGAAGTTTCATCAAATTCAACTCTTTGAAATTTAGAAGGAGATTCGAGCTTCTCAATAAGAATGGATGCATTAGTCTCGGTCCTCTCGGGTGATGAAAGATTATCAATTATTAGCTTAAAGAATAATAGAATATTGTTTATCCTCTTTCTCTCTTGAATTGACATTAAAATAATCTAATATAAGTAGAAATCTTAGATTTAAAATTAGATCCAAAATTGTGTGCAAAATAGAGACAAAAACAAATTAATATATAATGAAACTTCACATTTTATTGGCTTAATTAAAAATTTAAAACTAATGCATGATAAAAATTTGGTATTGAATATAATAAAATTAATTAAGAGTTCGAATCAATAGAAATATACAAAATAAATACCAATAAATGCTTTTCTTCTATATGAATATACACGGATGTTTAAGGTGCATCAAAAGAATAACACTAAAATATCAATAAATACACTAAAATATCAATAAATACCTTTCTTCTATAATGTTTAAATTTCTCGTACTAAAATGTTTCGAAGTAATCATATTATATTTTTTAAACAGCTATGATTAATTTTCAAATAAATTCATTATCATTATTTTAAATAAATCATATGTCTCATAATAAAAAAAAAAAACAAAAACAAATCATATGTCCACAATTTATATTAGTCAAAGACAATATATTTCACTCATTTCATCAAATAATTTCAATGCGCAATAACGTGGCCTATAAAAATCGAATCATAGAAATCGAATCTGGAAAAACAATCGAAAAATAGTTGAGAAACATTAAAAAAAATCAGTGTTAAAAATACCTGAACGCAGTGGCGGTGCACAAAAGCCGCAAGACCTGGCCAGAGGAAGAACTCGTTTTCCAGCAGAAGAGTGAAATGTCGAAATTCTTTAAACTTTTTAAAGCCCGCTTCCTTAATGGATTAAGAACATATTTATAAATTTATAATTTTTGTAAATTGGATTATTGAACTAAATCACATATTAGACCAAAATTAATATATTAAAATAAGTTAATTTTTTTGGGGCGCACCTGCCACTATATGCACACACTCACACTTATCAATCTGTTTGGTAGAACTACAAATTCTCATATCACCTTTCCCTCCCAAAGGCCAAAACCTTAGATCACGATTCATACAATTAGCAATCGCTGTTGAACTTTAAAACCTTAGATCACGATTCTTTCCCAAAACCATCGACATCCGCACACGCCTCTTTCACGCGTCTCCGTCGGGTCGCCCGTGTAGCTCCCATCGTTGCCTCTCAAATAAGGCTCAACCCAGTGATCCACATGTCCCCAGCAGTCCTCGAATACCACCTGAATAAGCTCGGGTGCTGGATCAATATCACCATCCTCAAGGTTTTTATCAGCCATAACCTGCAGGATCATTAACACAAAATACGTAACCAGATGGTACTAGTTTCCTAGCTCAATTTCAGTTCAGAGACTGAATTTAATAATAATAAATTCACTAACAGATGAAATCATGTTCCAAAGGCTTTGGTGGTAATCTGGTTCCTTGCATGTGAGGAAATGTGCAGTACTTCTAGATATATATTTGTCTAGAGGCACCAAGATGTCTGAGAAAATCAACAAGAACCACAGTATTACAGAAGTTTATAGAAGCTGATACAAGAAGTCATTAGTAGTCGTAAGGCCAAAGAAAAACAAACACTTAATGGTTTAGTCTCTTTTTACTTATTTAAAAACAATACTGGAAATAAAAATCACACAAAATTGCAACTAATTCAACAGAAAGTCCTATCAAACCACAGATAATAGCAAGCTCAAAAAACCACACAGATCTTAAAGATAACAAAGCAGTATATGAAACATCCCCCAAACACAATAGGCCAATAAAACTGTTGAAGTTGGACTGCCAAAATCTCTCAGTAGCTTGTCAGTGAGTAGTGCCAGGGCAAAATGCTTTTAACTGAAAATTTGCCAGTAATGACGTACAAAATTGTTTGGCAATGAGACCTTACACATAATTAAAATGCAAGACAAATACAACCATCAGAATTCAGAATTTAGCAACGCTGAAAAACACCAATATCGTTAATGCACCGTTTGAAGACCACATGTAAACATCATAGCACGACCCAAAAGTGTTGGTAATAATTGTTCTAGTGGTTGGGGTAACAATGGTAGAAGGGAAACTTCTCATCTGAGCACCAGCTGTTGAAAAGAACAGAAAAACATTCAACTAGAAAGCTACAAATAATGCAAGGACCAATCAGCTCAAGCACCGTTTGGTGTGATGGAAGGGGATTAGCTAATCACACATCTTTGTTTCCAACATCTGATTCAACTTTCTACTCGGGACTACCTCGAGAAGCGCACCACACTCGAGTGTATCGGTATGGGCAGTCTTATCTGTTAGAACTACAGGGGTTTGGCGTGTCAGAGAAGCTATCAGAGGTAGGGTGGCTTGACAGGAAGTCAACTATCAAAGGCTATGAGTGGTAGGTGTACACGCAAGTCGAAGTAATCATGATATTTTCTCCTATAAATAGCAGATATGTTTCTCATTTAAAGGGAGGGGGAAAAATCCTGAGCATTGGCACTCACATATATTCGCACATATATCGTCATTTTCTCTCATCTTCAACCTGCTGACTTAAGCATCGGAGTGGCCACGCCGGACACCCCTCCGGCGCCCATTCACGAGTTCCTTTCATTGTGTGCAGGTCACGATCGAAGTCATCTACTTTGCTCATTTTCCTAAACAACACTATAAATTATTGATTTGATCCGGTGGAGCATCCGACCCGGCTCACCCATTTCACCCGGATCACATCATTGGCGCCTTCTGTGGGAACTTGAGCTCAAGACGTAGATATGGTTTCCATTCAAAAATAGTCTCGGCACTCAGATTTCATCTGGGGATTCTCATATGGGCTCGAAGCTCAGCAGCTATTCCGGATTGACGTGGAAAAGTATTTGCTATGCGCTCAGTAGCATACAACTATATTAGACACCTTAGAGTGAAACTTCTCTAATTTGAGCTAAAGTATTTGCTATGCGCTCAGTAGCATACAGCTATTTTAGACACCTAATTTAGCTCAAACTAGAGAAGTTTCACTCTACCGAAAATAAATTCTGATTCAGTATTTCCAGGTTAGTGATTTGGTTTTTAATAAAATTAATATAGCAGGAGAAACAGAAAAGTTAAAAGTCTGGGAGACATGAGGCCCCGACACATTCTTGAGAACCCGGGCATACCATGCCAGAACCCGGACAGACATGCCAGATCACCCAGGCATACCATGCCAGAACCCTGGCAGACAGGCCAGACCACCCCGGCATTCTTATTTAGAGACCAAGAGGCATGAGGCCCCGGCACCTTTATCTTAAGCCCAGGGCACTACACCCTGGCTCGGGGCTCCGCACCTCGATCAACAAAAAGCCCAGGGCACTACACCCTGGCTCGGGGCTCCGTACCTCGACCATTCCCAAGTCCCGGGACATGCTCCCCGGCCCAAGGCTCCGCACCTTAGTTATTGATAAGCCCAGGGCACTACACCCTGGCTCGGGTGTAATGCCCCGAAAATTTAAAGGTCCACGCGAACCACATGCATACGATTTATTAAATTCTTTTGTATTTTAATTAAATGTTTTAATTGCATGAATTAATTATATTTTATACATGGTTGCATTAAAATATATTTTTAAAGATTATTCGAGTTGCGATCGAGGAACGGAGACCGATGCTGAAAAAAATAGAAAATATTTTTATTGGTTAATTGTTTTTAATTATTTAAATTAAGGGTGATGCTTTTTCTTATTTTTGAAAATAAGGGGTTTTGAGATGATTTTATACGCCGGGACGTAAATTTTATCGGTGTTGGTTTTTCAACAAAAATACGAACTTTTTGGCAACCCGACTATTTAATTCACAAACTTATTTCTACAAAAATTATTTTAATATTTTAATTAAATCCTAATTAAGACTAATGGACCTAATTGTTTGCTTATTAGGCCTAAAGCCTTGTTAGGACTTAATTAACTATATAATATATGTTTAAATCTCCTAAAACCCTACGACTCCTACACAAACAAACGGCCACAATTCTGAAAAATCTCCACCTAAACTACACGGCACACACATGCATAAAGATTGAGGCAATTTTCGAAAATTGCCAAGGAAGCTTCAAAGGTCTTGCCCGTTCTTCAACTGTCGTCAACGTAAAATCGTGCGTAAAATACGCAAAGGCACGCCATATTCTCCTTTTACTCATCATCACACCATAGTAATTGTTTATACATAATTTTTAAGGAAAAACATAGCACACAAGTTGAAATTTTCGTAACTACATGCCTATGTGTTCTAAACTTGTGTTTTTGATTCCAAAAATCATGTTTTATGTGTTGAAGAAGGGGCTGCCATGATTAGGAAGGGTTAGGGAGTGTTTTTATATGTTTTAGAGAGTCCTAAATCACACCAATATGCTACACACGGAATAGAACAGAAGCTAGAACCAATTGAGCATTAACGTAGATGGTGGGGCTCGGTCGAAAGAAAGGTGAAGCATGGGGGCAGGTGGCTCGACCAGGTCTGGTGGTTGGGTCCTAGGGGTCATGATTAGGTCCTAGGGAGAGTCCTAGGAGGGCTAGGGGTCGAGCCATGGGCTGGGGAAGAGTCCACGTGAAGTGGGACTCTCCCCCAAGTCACGCGCAGAAACTGGTGGGGAAAGTTAGGGGCTGCAGCGGGGCTAAGGGCGAGCTGGGTAGGTCCATCAGGGTCCAAGGGTCATGGGCAGGGGTCGGGATAGGGGCTGGGTCGCTGCTGGCTCGAACCAAGAGTGCAAACCGTGAGGGAGCAAGGGAGAACACGCAGCTTGTGTCTTCTGGTTCAGGTGCTTTGTACGCTGGTTCCAGGGTAAGGGTTGGTCTGGGCTGGGGCTAGGCGTGGTCCGGGGAAGGTTAGGGTCATGGGTGGTCGGTGGTTAAGGGCTGGTAGAGTCCTAGGCGGCTAGGAGTCCCAATGCAACAAGGACACTACAAACACACACACGTGCAGAATTTTAGGTCGACTTCCAGGACGTTTTTGGTCGGGCTAGGGCTGGTTGTTTGGGCTGGGCTTTCACAGTAGAGTCCCTAGATGGGTTGGCTAGGTTTTGGCTTAAGGTGGCTCGGGCGTGGCTCGGGTAAATTAGGAGATGGCTCGGTGTGTACGGTTAAGGGTCAAAAACGAGATTTAAGAGCTAAAAATTTAATCCATGGGTTCACGGGTGTGTCTCATGACTTGGAAGGGTAGAATAAATCATAAAAAGGTTATGTTTAAATTTTGGGATCAAATAACGAGTTTTGGATTTATTCAGGATTTAATCGCCGCACGAAACGCTAATTAACGAGTTAATTGAAACGCCTAGTTTAGTCTTTATAAAATTATGAAAAATTAGGTTTAAGCTTAAATAATTATTAGAAGTTTAAGTTTTCAATTTGGGAATTTAATATTAAGGTTTGGTTTAATTCGGGATTAAAACGCATTAATACGTCACATTTAAAGATTAATTTAAAAGTCCTCGATTTAAGATAAATAAAAATATGAGAAAATTCATGTAAGCTTAAATAATTATTTGGGACATGTTAGAGTCAATGAAATTAAGAATAAGTCAAAAATGTGAAATTTTACGTGTAGGGGTAAAACAGTCTTTTTATACCTAAAAATTAGTAAACGTCATGGCAGTGTCCTGAATGCTGTTTTATATGTTAATATGATTATCTCAATGATTATGGATGTTTATATGTTAATATGTCAATTTTAAATGTTTATAGAGGTCTTGATGGTTGATCTGACTGGACTGAAGGTGCACATAACCCGAGGACCGACGCTAGTTTTCCGCACTAGTTATGATTTATGATTTTGAGTTATGTTAAAGATATTTTTACGACGTTTTATTTATAAGTGGTTTTTGAGAGGTTATAGTATGGGCTATACTTTTCAAATGTTAGTTGGTTGATTTATTTTAAAATGATGCCAAAAATATTTTATGCTTGTGTATGCAATTCAGCCGATGCTATGTGAGGTTTTAAAAAAAATTATAGTACTTTTTAAGAAAACGAATAAGCAGACATTTCATCGGGGCTCCGCACCTCGATCAACAAAAAGCCCAGGGCACTACACCCTGGCTCGGGGCTCCGTACCTCGACCATTCCCAAGTCCCGGGACATGCTCCCCGGCCCAAGGCTCTGCACCTTGGTTATTGATAAGCTCAGGGCACTACACCCTGGCTCGGGGCTCCGCACCTCGATCAACAAAAGCCCAGGGCACTACACCCTAGCTCGGGGATCCGTACCTCGACCATTCCCAAGTCCCGGGACATGCTCTCCGGCCGAAGGCTCCGCACATTGGTTATTGATAAGCCCAGGGCACTACACCCTGGCTCGGGGCTCCGCACCTCGACCAACAAAAAGCCCAGGGCACTACACCCTGGCTCGGGGCTCCGTACCTCGACCATTCCCAAGTCCCGGGACATGCTCCCCGGCCCAAGGCTCCGCACCTTGGTTATTGATAAGCCCAGGGCACTACACCCTGGCTCGGGGCTCCGTGCCTCGATCATCAAAAAGCCCAGGGCACTACACCCTGGCTCGGGGCTCCGTACCTCGACCATTCCCAAGTCCCGGGACATGCTCCCCGGCCCAAGGCTCCGCACCTTGGTTATTGATATGCCCAGGGCACTACACCCTGGCTCGGGGCTCCGCACCTCGATCAACAAAAAGCCCAGGGCACTACACCCTGGCTCGGGGCTCCGTACCTCGACCATTCCCAAGTCCCGGGACATGCTCCCCGGGCCCAAGGCTCCGCACCTTGGTTATTGATAAGCCCAGGGCACTACACCCTGGCTCGGGGCTCCACACCTCGATCAACAAAAAGCCCAGGGCACTACACCCTGGATCGAGGCTCCGTACCTCGACCATTCCCAAGTCCCGGGACATGCTCCTCGGCCCAAGGCTCCGCACCTTGGTTATTGATAAGCCCAGGGCACTACACCCTGGCTCGGGGCTCCGCACCTCGATCAACAAAAAGCCCAGGGCACTACACCCTGGCTCGGGGCTCCGTACCTCGACCATTCCCAAGTCTCGGGACATGCTCCCCGGCCCAAGGCTCTGCAACTTGGTTATTGATAAGCCCAGGGCACTACACCCTGGCACGGGGCTCCGCACCTCGATTAACAAAAAGCCCAGGGCACTACACCCTGGCTCGGGGCTCCGTACCTCGACCATTTCCAAGTCCCGGGACATGCTCCCCGGCCCAAGGCTCCGCACCTTGGTTATTGATAAGCCCAGGGCACTACACCCTGGCTCGGGGCTCCGCACCTCGATCAACAAAAAGCCCAGGGCACTACACCCTGGCTCGGGGCTCCGTACCTTGACCATTCCCAGGTAGGGACCCGTACCCTGTCTCAGGGCTTCGTACCCTAGTTATTCAGTAAGCCTGAGAGACATGAGGCCCTGACATCTTGTACTTAAGTCCGGGACATATGAGGCCCCGACACTCTATTTTACATCCCGAGAGACATGAAGCCCCCGATGCTTTTACAGCCAAAATTAATTATCTTTCCGGTGAAGTCCAAGCATAACTAATCGGGACAACGAGTATGACTCTTGCCCGACTATTTAAGGAGGGAGTGATGAAACCCTGGAAAGGGCTCGGGTCATTCTTGGACTCAGGCGGAAAGAGAACTTACACGAGTCAAATTCCAAATTGCTGGGAAGAGTAGAGCATGGGTAAAATTTGACCAGGGTTCTCCAGCCCGACCAGGGTTCTCCAGCCCGACCAGGGTGACCAGGGATCTCCAGCCCGACCAGGGTGACCAGGGTTCTCCAGCCCGACCAGGGTACTCCAGCCCGACCGGGAAACTTTCGCCCGCGTTCAGGTTATCCGACCAGTATGAGTCACCATGCATCATTAGCATAATAATCAGTGCCTATGACAAGACCCGAACAGTGTCTATGCACTATAATCGAGGTCATCTTCTTCAGCAGCCGGGCAGGGAGATGCCTGGGCTAGGGGTGGGCAATCGGATCGGTTTTTTCAGGGTTTTACCCGACCCGAACCCGATCGGGTGCAATTTTCGGATAAAATCGGATAATTAGTCGGGTTCGGGTACTACCCGAACCCGACTATACGTTAATCGGATCGGGTTCGGATAAATTTTTGGTACCCGTATAACCCGATCGGGTACCCGATTTTTTTTTAAAAAAGGGCTTATAATTTGGACCGGTAGCTCATTAACCCATTTTCTCTCTTCTCCCTAACCTCAATTCGGCCGCCGCTTCTTACCGATGAACCGCAACCCTCAAACAGTGGAAACTCAAAATTAATCGAGGTATTTTTCATCACACCATAAGCTTCATTTTGATACCAATTTTGGTGTATAAATCGCAAACCAAGTTGAAACCCGAAATCCTAACTCGCGACTCCTTTTTTACTCGAGTTGTTCTTTGATTTTTCCAACAGTTTTTGGTTTTTTTTGGGTCGTGTAGATGGAAGCTCATTTTGGTTTTTTCCAACAGTTTTTGGTTTCCAAGTTCCAACAGTTCTTGGTTTTGGTTTTTTGTTTCTGCCGAGAGTTCTTCTAAGCCCCGCCGCAAGCTCATGAATTTTTTCAATATTTAGAATTCAAGGCTTTCATCTAATTTTTGTCTTTTAAGCTCCATGTTTCATTGTGCCTTGCATGCTTGGATACACTCAGACACACAAACACCTGTAGAGAAAGGATTTGATGCTTAAACTTCAAATGGCTGTTAAATTTCCATGTTTGATAACTTGTACTTGTCATTGTGTTTTAGGGATGTCATTTTGTTGCTGTCATTGTAGTCACTTACAATTTGATTTTCTTGTTTGATGCAGTGATGTATTAAATCTTGTGGGCTAAAATCCGGAACCAGAAAGTGCAATATTCTACTAATCAATTATCAATAATGGAATTTGGAGGAATATCTGAAACTCTTTCTTCGCCAAACATACAACCACAAAGTGACTTATACAAAGAGGTTAGTATGAACATTGATGATAATGTTGATGAGAAGGATGATAAATTATGTAATTCCAAAAAACGTACTCGGACAGTTGTGTCTAGGTCACAATGGTGGGAACACTTTGAAAGGTTTTTCTGTGAAAATGAAAATGTTCAAAAAGGTAGATGCAGATATTGTACTAGAGAGATTAAAGCTAATCCAAAAGTTCATGGCACTAAACCCCTTAAAAACCATTATGAATCATACAAGAAGAAACCACATGAGGTTGAAACAAATCAAAATAGACTCTCGTTCCAATCAGTTCATAAAAGTAATAAAGAGGCCTCTCTTGTTAACTGGAGATTTGAGCAACAAAAAGTTAGAGATGCATTGTGTTACATGTTGATTGTGGATGAACTCCCATTCAAGACTGTTGAGAACCCTGGTTTTAGACATTTTTTGTCTATTGCATGTCCAATGTTTGATATTCCATCACGAAGGACAATAACAAGAGAAATTTACAAGTCATATTTGAGTGAAAAAGGCGAAATTACAGCAGTTCATAAAGGATAATTGTCAAAAGATATGCATTACCACAGATACATGGACATCTATTCAGAAAGTTAACTACATGTGTCTTACTGCTCATTTTGTGGATGCAAATTGGAACTTACATAAAAGGATTTTGAACTTTTGCCCAATATCTGGTCATAAAGGTGAAGAAATAGGAAAATGTATTGACAGATGTTTACTTGATTGGAATATAGGTACAATTTTTTCTATCACAGTGGATAATGCATCTTCGAATGATGGGGCAATTGTTTATTTGCAGAAGAAATTTGATAATTGGGGAAATAATATTTTGGGTGGGAAATATGTTCATGTGAGGTGTATTGCACATATTATTAATCTCGTTGTGCAGGATGAGTTGAAAGGAAATGATGAGCATGTAGCTATTTCACGTGTTAGGGGAGCTGTTAGGTACATACGGAGTTCTCCAGCCAGGTACAAAAGATTTCAAGAGTGTGTTATGCTTGAAAAATTAGAAACAAATAAATTGTTGACTCTTGATGTGCCCACCTAGATGGAACTCAACATACTTAATGTTAGAGTCGGCAATATGTCTTAAAAGAGCATTTGATGCATATGATGAAGTCGATCTTGCTTACCGAATTGATCTTTCAAAAAAGCCATATGATGGGGTTCCAAATGAGCATGATTGGGAAAGATCCAAGCTTTTGCTGAAATTTTTGAAACATTTTTATAAACTCACTTTGCGTATTTCTGGTTCTTTGTATGTTACATCGAACATTATGTTTCATGAAATTAGTGAGGTTGACATGCTTCTTAAGCAATGGTTGGAGAGTGCTGACTTTGAACTAAGTTTGATGGCAAAAAGAATGAAAGAAAAATATGATAAGTATTGGGGATCAACTGAGAAAATGAATATGATTTTATATTATGCTGTGATCCTTGATCCGCGACATAAGTTGGAGTTTGTTGAATTTTCTTTCGATAGAATGTATGGCAGTGTTGGGAAAAATGAGACCATGAAAGAACAAGTGAGACTTGGCCTTTACGATTTGTTTGATGATTATAAACTGAGGCATTCCAATAACCTTCCAGACATTTCTAAAAGTTTATGCTCTTCATCAAATAGTTCCACCCTTGGCTCGCAAGATATGTCTAAGAAACGCTTGTGTGAGGCGGACGATAAGTCTGAAATGGCTATTAGATTGTCGTTGAAGCAAGAGTTCAAGATGTATAAGAGTGGAGGGAGTTGGAGAAATATTTGACTGAAGATGTTGAGGATGAAAGAAAGAACTTTAATATATTGCAATGGTGGAAAGATAATAGTCCCAGGTTTCCCATTCTTTCTCAGATGGCTCGAGATATATTGGCAGTTCCAATTTCCACAGTTGCTTCAGAAGCTGCATTTAGCACCGGAGGGCGTGTACTTGATGCATTTAGGAGCTCTTTATCGCCCAAGATAGTTCAATCTCTCATTTGTGCTCAAGACTGGTTTTGATGTGATACGAAACCAATTAATATGGAGGAAGATTTGTGTGATGTTGAAATGATTGTGTGAAAATCGGATTTTTCCCCATTTAATTAATTATTTGCAAGGAAATTAGGACCTTGGATCTTTGTACTAGAATAAGATATGAATATTGAAAATTTAGTTGATTGGGAATCTTTATTATCAAGACAATAAAATCTAGGTTTGTGCATGTAATTCTCGAAATTGTGAGGAATAATACTAGATCATGGAAGGATTGTGCAAGACTCAAGAATCTAGACATAATATTGCATAGGATTTTCGAAAAAAAAATATATATATCCTCCTAGAATATATGCCTAGTATTATAATGCATGGAGGCATGGAAGTTGCAAGACAAATTGGAAACTATATCATCAATTTGGTTCGAAAATCCCTTGTGTTAGCATCTCAATATTTCGAGCCAAGCTTAAGGGAAATAATCAAAGATTTAAATCCCATGGAATTGGAAGATAATCTCACAAATTAAGCAACATGATTTTCGAAATTTGCAAGGATATTGGAGTCAAGATTGTGAGATATTTCATGAATTTTGGTATGATTTGTGTACCAAATTTGGACCCTTGTCCCTCACCTATAAATACCCCATCACCTCTACCATTATTCACACCCTAAAAATCGAAAATCCCCTTGCTGAAATCTCGAAATTCAGCAGCTCCCCCTAAGCCAAAATTCTGCCCGAATATCGTCCCGAAGCTAGGCTAGAATCAAGCCGAAGTTCCGTCCGAAGAAGGAGCGAGAAGCAATCCATTCCTGAAGCCGAGCCACCACGTTTTTTTTCTTAGCATTCAAACACGGTAAGTGGGCTTATTTTTAAACTTTAAAATTTCGGATTCGGGTATTCATGTTTTCGATTTTTACAAGAAAAATAAATAGTCGAGTACAATCTCATTTATACTCTTTTCGTGTAATTGTCATACGATTTCAAAAGCACTATAAGGAGTCGACTGTATACGGGAGGGAATCCCAACCACGACGTACCCTTACGCGGTGGGGGACATAACCGCTATACGGCCTCGCCCCCTTAGAGGAGTAAAAATTAGGGACTACGTCAGTAAACCGTAGAAAGTAGATGAGTCGCAGTGCTTGGGTCAAAGTTTATGCATGTGTTATGAAGTACGTATGAACTCATGATTTATGATTCGAAATTTATGCATGTTGTTTTATTGTGCTCGATATTCCCCCACTTGCTGAGTATTCCCAAATACTCACCACTTACAACCCTTCCCAGATAAGTCCGAAGAACAGATTGAGGAGGAAGAATCCGAGCAGTTTTGGGGATGGTGAATGCTCAAGGAAATCGATTATGTTTAAGTTATTATTAGTTAGATTTACGTTTCCGCATTAAAACTCTGTCGTCTTATTTATTTCGGTAATTGTATAGACAATGACTATTTAATTTGAGATTATGATATATAAACTGGTTCGGTTTATACTGTGCTACAAGAGGCTTGTTGTTGCGATTGTGTGATTGTTAAACAACGCCGATGTCAATCCCGAGTTTCGTGGCGTGACATTTAAGTTGTATCAGAGCCGCCAGGTTCATAATCCGAGTGGAAAAAAATCGATTTTCAAAAAAAAAAAAAAAACCCTAAAAATTTTCAGTGGAATTTTAACTCGAGGCCAATGCTACCCCCTCCGAAACGGCCCAACGAGCTAAAGTCGTGAGCACCAGGCTGAAATCGCAAAAATCCTTCGTTTAGGCCTCCGAAACGTCGTTTTTGCCGTTTTAGGAAATATTCGTAGACCCTATAACTTCTCGTAGGAAATTTCGAATTCGATTCCGTCAATTGTCCCGGAATCCTCTCGACATATTCTTCGAACCCATATGTCAAATTCCAAACTTTCCATTTTTGGAAAAAAAAATATATTTATTTAAATTTCGAAAATTTCATATATATTGCATATTCTCACTTGTTATATACTGTCTATTTCGGATTCTGAGCATTTCCATTTTTTTGATTTCAGGAAATGGCTCCATCTACCCCTATGCGGCCCCACACCCGTGCCCAAGCTGCCATTCGTCTGAAGGAGCTTGCCCTTCACTATCAGTCCAGTCAGATTCGACGACTTAGAGCCCGATTGAGTGAGAGGAGGAGTGAGGTCGAAACCTTAACCGCTGAAAAAGAAGAGATTCAGGTCCGCCTTAATCAGTCTATCTATCAAGGTGAGCTAGTTAGGAGTGATAACATGGACCTCAGAGATGTCATAGAACAGTGCAAATATCAAAATGGAAAGTTGCGAGAGGATGTGGAGCGCTATCTCAAAGAATTGGAGGAAGAAAAACAGCTGAATGACAGGAGCAAAAAGAGACTCGAAAATCTAAGTGAGGCTATAAGCTGCATTGCCAAAGTGAACCACCAACTGACTCAACAGGGTGAAGCGCTGAAGAACAAGATCAAGGAGAATAAGAAGGGGTACGAACTACGCCACCAGAGTACCATAGATCTGTTGGACGAGGCAGAGGCAGATGTTCAGGGGTGGAAGACACAGGTGGCCCAGCTTAATGCAGAGAATGCCCAGCTTAATGCAGAGAATGCCCAGCTCACCCACATGGTGGAGCTACTGCAAGAGGAGGAGCCGGAGGAAGAGCCGGAAGAAGAGGAGCCGATAGAGATCGACGAGCCTATAGCTGCCATAGGAGATGGAGAGATAGATGATTAGAGTTCTTAGTTACCTTTCCCTATTACTAGGAGTTTATCTTTCCATTGTTGCTATTTTATTTCAGTCAGTATGATTTATTTTCAGCACGCTTTGTTCATTTAGTTGTTTCTTTACATTCAAAAAAAATTAATAAAATTATGATTATTTATTAATCTCAGTTGTTCATGTATATTCAAGTTATGCTTACTTATTAACTTCAGTTGTTCCAGCATAACTAATCTATTCAATCTTGTTATATATACAACAAATTCTTAGAAGCGTTTAACTTGTAAGAAATGGCCGGTAGACCACCAAGACAAAACCGCAACCCCCGTTATGCTAACAACAACAACAACAACACTAATGAAGAAGGCAACGGGCCTCCACCTCAGTTCAATCTCAATCAAGCGGACCTAATGGCTATAGCCACGATCATGGCAACGACACTTCAGGGGTTAGTGAACCCCAATGCTAATCAGCAGCCCCCACCTCCACCACAGCATGGGGTCAAGTTTCATTATGAATCACTGTGCAAGAACAGGTGCACAACTTTCAGTGGCGCTGCCGACCCCGAAGTTAGCCAGAGCTGGCTCAAAAGCGTGGAAACTCAGTTGAGACTGTTGGAAGTCCCGGATGCACTAAAAGTGGACGTGATAGTGCCCTTCCTGGAAGACAAGGCAGCTAAATGGTGGGAAGCAGTCTCGCCAGCCATGACCGCTGCTGGACCAATCACATGGCGAATCTTCCGAGAAACATTTCTGAAACAGTACTACCCGGCAGAATTCAGACTGCAGAAGCTAAGTGAGTTTGAAAATCTCAGCCAGGCCCCAGATATGTCAGTAGTGGAATATACCTCTCAGTTCAATGCCCTTGGATCATATGCTCCAGCGATTATGGCTGATGAAGTTGGTCAATATCTCTGTGAGTCAATCAAGGAATCATGATGTATCATCCTTTGAAGTTCTTGTAATTTACTTTCTACATCTTATGATATGTTGATACTCTCTGAAACTTAATGAGTAAAAGTTCTTGCCAAGATAGTAAGCTAGCATAGTTAAACAATTCCGGGATCTTTGGGGGTTAAATTTTCCAAGAAAGTAAACGTCTCTATTTTTTGGTAGGTATTTTACATTCTTTTTGGTCTGCTTCTGTTTTGCTGTTGTGGTTTGTGCAGTGATGGTGCTAAAATTTCTGGCTTGCTCTTCAAATTTTGGTTGAAGAGAAACGTCTTGCAAAATGTTGTGATCTAATCATACTTACGTGCTGATGTACTTTACAAAATCAGAATGCCTTTATTGTTGAAAATATGGGAAAATGAGGAAGGTATTCGTGAATATCTCATTTAATTCTCAAGCTAATCAGTTCTATCTTTGCTTCGTCAGAAAAGATCGGCTGATGCTAAAACAAAAGGACTATGGAATTTTAATATAGAAGTCTCGTCAATGAAAGGCATCATGCGATCTGACGAGATACACAAGCTGAGTCAATGATACCACTTACTGATTTATATATATATATATATATATATATATATATATATATATATATATATATATATATATATATATATATATATATATATATATATATATACTAGAAGATATGCATGTATGTTGTGAAGGATCGTTTGCTGAGCATCTTTGGGATACTTCAAACAAAATATTCTCCAATGAGCTGCAATAGTTCGTGTTCTAAGAATATTAACACCGATGAATTAAATCGAGTTTGGTTAAAAACCAAGCGGAAGAAACTCGAAGTAATCCTTCGTGAAGAAGACTGTTATATTAGAAAACATTTTATATTATGTAAGCTGAATAACCGAAAATGGACAGATTAGTTTTTGCATTCATCAGTTCAGTTATGGTGACAACTGAACTGACGGATAATCTAACTAATTCAAACAGTTTGAAAACAATAGTTAAACAGTTAAATACACAAGATATGTTTATGGATGTTCGGAGACTTCAACTGTTCCTACGTCACCCCTTGTACCGCCTAGGGTAGGATCCACTAGAAGACTTTGATTTATACAACTCTTTTTACAAACCCACTCAGCTAGGACTTACCCACTGCCTAAACTGAACTTCTAGACTATACTGAAGGCAGCACCTTCCAGTCAACACTTCTTTAATGTCTATGTGAAAAAGACTACATACACAAGTTTAACGTCTTTGTGCAAGACTGTATTTGAGTGAATGAGAGTGTTTGTGTGTGAGAACTGAACAAGATGTCACTATCTTCCTCGAGCACTTCCTTTGCCGAAGACTCTGCTGCAGGCGAACATCCATTTAGTTCAATTATTTCAAGGGTCGAAATTTCTCCTTCCCGTAACCCTTGAGTGAAAGCAGTAGTTTTGTTTCCGGGGGCACATGAGGGAACATCCAAAGCAACTCGATTGAATCTCTGAATGTAAGCCCTTAGAGTTTCCTCAGGACTTTGCTTTACCTCAAACAGACTGAAGGTAGTTTTTTTGAATTTCTTGCTGCTGCTGAAATGATGCAAGAACAACTTTTGAAAGTCTCTGATAGACTGGATACTCTGGGAAGATAATCCTTTGAACCATCTCTGGGCCGAGTCAACTAAAGTGGTTAGAAACACTTTACATTTAATTCTGTCCTCATAGCAGTGCAGCATGACCATGTTTTCAAATCGGGCTAGATGCTCTTTTGGGTCCCTCCAAAATCTTCACTTTTCTCCTCAAGTCCTCCAACTCTTCAGCTACAGTCGTGGACTTTGAACCGGCACCAGACTCCCTTTCCTCCACTTTGACCTCCTCCTCTCTGTCCCCTTGATCCCTCTCCTTGCTCGTGTTCTGGCTGGGCAGAATGATGATAAAGAGTCTTCTTTGCTATGGCCTTCTCAACAGCATCAGATACAATCCGAGCCAATTCCTCAGGCGACAAGATGATAATGGGCTGTGGTTCAGTGAGTGGAGGACCACCTGGACCAGAGAGAGGTGGATTCTCTATCGGAACCCTAGAATTCTCTTGGTTTGTTCTTCTAGTATGAGCCATATCTACGCCTTAGACTCAAGTTCTCACAGACGGTGCCAATGATGTAATCCGAGGGAATAGGGTGAGCAGTAGTCGAGCTATCCACCGAATCTGATGAGAGGGAAAATGAGTAGGAGAGTGCCTTCCAACGTAAAGATGGTATCCTGAAATCAAGAAAAGAAACACGTGAATGGGTGTCGGAAGGGTGTCCGGCGTGGCCACTCCGATGCTTAAGTCAGGTGAAGATGACGAAGATAACCAGTGTAGCTTGGGAGATAAATAAATAATACTGGTGTAAATATATGTGTGAATATATGTGGATCAATGTGTTTAATGTACAATGAACTTGCTATTTATAGGAAGAAAAGTCAAGGATTACCTCGTTTTTAGTGTCTACCTACCACTTATAGCCCTTGATGTTGACTTACTGTCACGCCGCCCTACCTTTTCCATCAAGTCACATCAGTCTGATTTTGTCAGGTACGCTTATCAATATAAGATCTCACCTACTTCAGCACTCGAGTACGGTACTGTTATCGAGGCACACCGAGTAGAGAATCATCACCCGGGAGTTTACCCTAAGAGGTCGGGCCTCTGGCTACTCGGATAGATGACGACATCCCGAGCACTTCGTTTGCCCGGCTAAACACAAAATCCTCCTACCTTCCATGGTCCGAGATATCCATGTACTGTCCCGGGTCACTCATGATCCGGGTTCTCTCCATTGTTACCGGGTTATCTACAACCCGGGATCTTATGAGGGTATCAAAAAGCATTCTGATTTTGTAAAGCACATCAACATATAAGTATGATTAGATCACAACATTTTGCAAGACATTTCTCTTCAACCAAAATTTGAAGAGCAAGCCAGAAATTTTAGCACCATCACTGCACAAACCACAGCAGCAAAACAAAAGCAGACCAAAAATAGTGTAAAATACCAACCAAAAAATAGAGACGTTTACTTTCTTGAAAATTTAACCCCCAAAGATCCTGGAATTGTTTAACTATGCTAGCTTACTATCTTGGCAAGAATTTTTACTCATTAAGTTTAAGAGAGTATCAACATATCATAAGATGTAGAAAGTAAATTACAAGAACTTCAAAGGATGATACAGCATGATTCCTTGATTGACTCAGAGAGCTTTTGAGCAACTAAATCTAAGATATAACGATCAGCAAAAGGATGCAATCTGTTTTCATTATTGGAAATTATGAGCTTAATGTCACTATCTTCCCCGAGCACTTCCTTTGCCGAAGTCTCTGCTGCAAGCTGAGCATCCCTTTAGTTCAATTATTTCAAGGGTCGAAATTTCTCCGATTTCATATGGGATTGCCTTCAGTAAACAGCACTGGAGGATAAGGTGCCGAAGGCTTGGGAAATGGTCCTTTTCAGTTTTCCACTCTGCTAAAGTTGAAAACTGAATCGAGAGGAATTTCAATCGCTTGAATTCTCCTTCATTCGTCTCCCAGAGTTTTCCTTTCATGGCTCTGAGCTTTAGTTTGAGGACCTCGAGATTGGGCAAGATACCGATAATGGTCATTTTCTACCAAGGAATTCGACAGCCTACTAACACCAATTTTTTTAAGGAAAAAGGGAAGACAAGGTTCTGAAATTTATACTCACCTGGCCAAAAATCGAGGCGCAATGATTCAAGTTCGCACAAATACACAAGATTGTTCAGAGATACAAATGACCAGCCAACAGCATCCCTGCTGTACAAAAGTTTTAGCTCTTTAAGATTTGGGACCCTTGCGATGACCTCTCGCTTACAAGTGAAATCGATTATCTCTGAAAGTGTCTGGAGACATTCGAGAAAGTATGCATTTGTCCCTTCACCTTGAACATCAGGAATATCAAGAAGATGAAAACCACCGATCAGAAGATGCCTTAGTTGTTTCATCTTCCAAATTTCAGATGGCATAGACTTTATCTGCATAACCCGAATAATAAGTGTTTGTAGGTTCTTGAGTCTAGATAGTGAAGATGGGATTTCCCGAACATTGCCAAGATGAAGGTACTTTAGGTTGATCAATTCTAAAATTCCCATAGGAAACTTTGTTGATTCCATCCTAATGTTCAATACCTTGAGCAATCCTGAAGCTAGTTTAATTTGTCGTGAAATATTAATACCATTACAAACTAAAGAACGGGTCGTTAACATAATGTCCCTTATCTTGCATCGATATTCATGTTCATTTGCAGGAGAATTATCACTTCCATCATACTCAATATTAGCATCTGAAGAGTCATAATCTTCAAAGTCCCCATGGCACGAAGAATTACTGTCACCCGAAACAACATGATAGTCTTCATAATAATAGCGAAGGGTTAAGCTAGTCTCCAATGAAGGAGATTTGTAACCGTCTAGAACATAACGCCGTAGGCTATTTATCTCCAAAAGATCACAGGGTGCATCATCTGTATCCAAGACATAAAAAAGGTTTTCTTTTTTCAGCCTCCCTTATGCATATGTCTCTAAATAGATCATGGATGCCACATCTCTTCGGCTTCCCAAACGAATCATATTTATGCACGAAAACAAGATTTCTCTCAATGACATCTCTCAAGTATTCATCTGCAACCTGTTCTATGCTATTCCATCTACTTGGCTTTACAAATCCCTCAGCAACCCACAAATTCACTAGTCTGAATACCTCTATGGGACGATCTTCTTGAAAAAATCCAAAATAGAGGAAGCATGCTTTCAAATGATGGGGCAAGTAGTTATAACTCAGAGTCAATATCTCCAATGTCGGGTCATTAGTTGTCTTTAAGACCATATTTACATTTCCAGAAACATACTCCCAGCATTCTACTGTGTGCTTCTCCTTTTTAAGATGCCCAACAATGGCAGATATAGCTAGAGGAAGACCGTGGCATTGTCTTGCAATCTCCTTTCCAATTTCAACTAGTTCAGATGGGCAATTTTTTTAGGGAAATATCTCTCGACATAGGAGACTCCAACTCGAATCCTCATCTAGAAGCTGCATCTCATGATAAGCGCCAAAAGAGTTGGCATATGCAGCCACTTTCGAATGTCTAGTAGTCACTATGATTCGACTACCATTTTTCTTATCTAGAAATAGTCTTTTTAAGTCATCCCAGACCTGTATATCCCAAACATCATCTAATACAATTAAATACTTTCTGCCATATAAAGTTTGATATAGTTGTTGTTCGACATCCTTTTTTTATCCAAAGGTACACCGATGTCTTTTAGAATGCCTAAAACAACTTCCTGGACTCTATATGTTTGAGATACTGTGACTCAACCACGAATGTCAAAAGACTCCTTGATCAGCTGACTATCAAACAAGATTCTAGCAAGAGTCGTCTTACCAATCCCTCCCATGCCAACGATCGAAATGACGTCGATTTGGGAACATCCTGCTACAAGCTGTTCCATTAGTTTCATCTTCAGATCATCGTCCAGTGCCTCCAAACTAGAGTTATTGCCCCTCAAAGCCTCCCTCGAGGAACCAGCAACAGCTGAAATTCTCCGGTCATGAACATCATTCCCATCTAGCTGAATATTGCTCACCTCTGTGTTAATCGATTCAAGTTTTTCCACGATTTGTTCGAAGCTGATCTCTCGAAATTTCTTCAATCTTTGATAACCATCGCTTCCATCTTTTTGCAGAAAGTGAGTTGCTATTAGGGACTCGAGGATATCCTCCGCTCCATACGATACATCTCTGATTTCCCTTATCAAATCATTGATTTCTTGGCTGCAAATAGGCTGGGGATTTATCAAGAAATGCCACTAAAGAATTAATTGTTTCTTGAAAAGACTCGATTTTTTCCCTTGTGAAAGGGAAGAAGCAGATATCCAAATCAAGAAACTGGTCTGTGGCATGCAAAAGTGACACAAGAGCAGCATACGCCATTGTTTCAGCAAAGAAACTGGAAGTGGAACTAGCCAAGCATCTGAGGAGGCCTAAATTGCAGAGTTAGAGCAAATTATTGTCAATTATCTATATCTATATACCTATAAAAGTGTGGATAATAGAAAAGTTTTTCCATTGTGAACGGACATTATTACCCTTCACATGTTTATTTATTTTCATTATTAGGTAACGTATGTGGTAATGTAAGAGAAAAATCACGAGAATGACAACAGTTGCGTTGTGGTGCATACAAATGAGTCCAGATAATCGACCTTCTATGAGTAAAGTATTGGAAATGCTTGAAAGTGACGCTGAACTACTGCAAATCCCACCTCATCCTTCTGAATTTGATGAGCAGGTGGCACAAAATAAGGATCAAACATGGGAAACATACTCTATTGATTCCACAGCCTTGATATGTGATGGTTCTTCTCTCGGCCAAGATTTCTAAAGTTGACAGAAACTAATAACATAATAATAAGCTATATGGGATTGTCTGTTTACATCAGATTCTTGTTCGACATTTGCGGTGGATTTTGAAATAGCAGAAGTTGCCATTAAATTGGTGATTGGCCCTATATTTCTTGATTCTAATATTATATATATAATAGAAATCAATATGTTTGAGTAGATATTTATGAAGTATGACTAATTTCGCTCTATGTTAATGGATATCGTCATTCTTTTATTAGATAGATGCCAATTGCAACAAGTAAAGATGGATTTAATTGTTTTACGCCATTTGTAGAGTACAATATTGACATCGGTTATGGGAAAATTATAATTTTGGTTTTACATTTTTTTTTTCGATTTTGATATTTTTAACGGTCAAATTTTGGATGATTTTGTCCACTATATTTATCTTTTTTTTTTTGCGATTTGGTTTTTCAATAGGAATGTTGACATGTTTTTTATGCGATAATGACGAATATAACGTCGAATCAACAATACATAGAAAAAATCTAAAATTGTCAAAAACGAAGATGAGAAACTAAGACGAATATATATAGAGGATCATAATCCTAAAGAGACAAATATACTCGTCGAATGTTCCATTTTTTTTTTCCTTTTTTAACCATGCAAAATGAATCTTGGCAACTTAATTAGTCGAAAATTGTATTTTTTTAAAAAAATAACTTTGCTCAAAGTAAGTTTTTGAAAAATAATCATCCCTGAGTACATTCAAATAAATTTGAGAGGGTTGATTAAAAAAAGTTTAATTAATGTTATTTTGCTACCTATCACGAAGAAATTGCGACTCAAACATCGATTAAACACCCCAAACTAATGAAACTTGATTATGTACCATATGATTCCGTGGAAGAAAATTTAAGCTGTCGACTGTTAAGGGAATAGAACATGCGACATTTGTGCAATAGCCATAATTTAATTTAGAATTGGTTTTATTCTAAACTTTAACATAATTTATAATCAAAGTAAAAAAAAATGGAACAAAAGAGACTATTTCTAAGCAAACAGATGTTTCATGTCCAAAATGAAAATGGAACAAGAATATCATCATAAATTTGAACTTAATTGTCTTAAAAGTCACTTTACCACCTCACACTTCCACTAATTAACCTCCTTTTTATTTTTCTTCGACATTTCCATTAGCCATAATTATTGAGTACGATATTTCATCTTTCACGATATTTTGTCGTCTCTCTCTCCTGTGCTTTTATTTATTGATGATTTGATGTAGCATGATCATCTAAATTTTTAAATATTATGTTACGTTTAATACTATGTATTTGTATGTTCTACTCAGTTTCTAGTCACGTAACCTATTTTTATAATTGAATCGATCATCAAATTGATATAATTAAAAATGTTTCAAGCTATCAAACCGAAAAATCGTTATGTTACATAAAATAATATAGTTTAAATTATAAAGAACTAAAATGTGGATATAAATAATACAAAGGTGAATTTATCTAAATTTCAAATCTAAACATCATACATATACTCAAATATAATTATATATATTGATGTACAATAATTGTATCTGCTGCGTAGAGTTATCGAACTATGATGTTTGGGCTGCTATGTGGTTTAAAATATTTGAATTGCACCACTAGCAATATTTTTGGTAAAACGGCAAGTGCTCGGTCCTATAATTAGTATCAGAACCAATGTATGAGTTCGATCATTGATTGCAATGAGTACAATTATTGGGAGGTAGATTGTCGAGGTGTAATAATTATTCATGTTGGATATAACGATTTAATCATGACGCTTGGACTGCTATGCGATTTAAAATATTTGTGATGTAATAATACCATCAACTATAGCTTTTGGTTCCTACAATATGTAGATTTTAAAAAAAAATATTTAAATCAATATAGTGTTTAGCATTACTAAAATAATATTTTAAATAAATTTTAAATCCAAATAATCATATATATTATCTGAAATCCTTGGGAAGCTGAATAAGATACACATATAGTTTTTTTTAATGAATTTAACATTCATTAAATAGATAAAAAGTGTTAGTGTACAAATACTCTAGACATCCTCATGAGATAAAGAAACAAAGAAAACAATTACATCAATACATCCATATTTTCACCAGATCTAGGGATACATATAAAAGTGTGAATTTTAATCTTCCTAACAATCTGATCGACGTTAGGGACTTCATTGTCGAACAATATTCTATTTCGCAAGATCCATATGCAATAGACGGTTGCTGCTAGGGCCGCAATACGCATCCTTGACAGTATGAAATTTCCTCTGTAGACGGATCTGAAGGCTCTTAACATAGCCGAAGGTGAGCCCATAATTTTCTTAATGTGTAACCACGCACGAATAGAGACATGAAAATCGAAATAAAGATGTAGGAGAGTTTCCTCCGCCGCACCACAAAGAACGCAAGATTTTTCCACCACGACTGACAGTCTATCTCGAGTGAGTAGCTTCCCATGTGCAAATAAGCAAAGCATAAATATATGCTTGGGAAGAATGCTCGATTTCCCCAGAAGTGGTTTCCATGGCCAACTACCCCTGGAGTTCACGAAGAATTTGTAAGCACTCCCTATCCCCTGACTACCATCGAACCAATTGTTTAATTCACTTATAGCTGCGTCAACCGATCCTAGTCGTCTCAATAATTCATCCCGAATAGATAGGATTTGCTTGATCAAAGGTGAATCATTTCTATGCCAACTCCAATGCCACACATCTCCAAGGCTGCTATATATGTGGTTAACCCAACGGATCTACAAGCTGTCTTTTTTCAATTGTATTTTCCACAATGTTTTAGCTTTTAGCCAAAAGTGCTTTGTTCCAAGCTCGCAAGTCTCTGATCCCAGACCCCCAACCTCCAAAGGCTTGAACAACACATCCCATGCAATTGTTGGATGCTTTGTTAGGCCAAAAAAACTTCCTACAGATTTTATGGTGTTGACAACACAAATTGGGATAAGCGAGATGGATAACCAAAAACACCCGACTTCCCAAATTACTGATTTGATAAGTTCAATCTTCACCGCATAAGATAAAGAATGCCTCGGCCAACAACTAATTTTTGCTGCAATCGCATCCACAAGTAGATTGTAGTCAGAAGATCTCAACTTCTTAGCCGCTAATGGAACCCCAAGATACCTAAAAGGAAGAGTACCAGGGACAAAAAACCCGAGAGTTGTAGGATTTCATGTCTGATACTATCATCAATACTGGCCATATAAATGCTTGATTTCAATGAATTGACCCTTAGTCTCACCATATCACCAAAAGCATCTAAGCAATTCAAAAGCATAGAGACGCTACGAACATCCCCACGAGACAATAACAACAAGTCATCCACATAGGCAAGATGTGTGATATGGACATTACGAAACCGCGAATGAAACCCAAATTCAGTTGATCGAGACATGCAATGCAGAGAACGGGACAAAACCTCAATACATAGAGTAAATAAGAAAGGAGACAGCGGGTCACCTTGTCGAAGGCCTCGCCTTTCCGATGAAGTATCCATGATAAGTCCCATTAAAAGCTATAGAGTAAGATGTAGTCGTTACATATTCCATTACCCACCGTATAAATATTGGAGGAAATTTCATAAGAGAAAGGACCTCGTCCAAGAACTCCCAATCCACTATGTCATAAGCTTTTTGTATGTCTACCTTCAAGATACACCGAGGGGAACCTCTTTTGCGGGTGTTTTTTACGAAGCAATTCTTGAGCTAGATGAATGTTATTAGTGATAGAACGTCCATGGATAAAAGCAGCTTGTGATCCATCAATAAGTTTATCAATCACTAGCTTGAGTCTACAAACAAGGATTTTAGAAATGATTTTGTATACCACTGAGCAACAAGAAATCGGCCGATAGTCATTTACAAAAGTTGCATTAGAGCATTTCGGAACAAGTGCGATGATTGAGTGGTTCCATTGTTTCAATAAACGGCCCTCCACAAAGAATTCATTCACAGCCTCAATGACCTCGTGTTTGATTAGATCCCAAGCGTTTTTGAAGAAGAAGGAGCCAAAACCATCTGAGCCCGGTGCTTTGTCATTATCTATGTCAAATAGAGATGCTCTGATTTCATCGATAGATACGTTAGCAGTCAGTACATTCCAGTCACTATTCAAGACACACGGGCCACTAAAGATAGCATCTCTATCCACAGTAGTTCTGTCCACTTTCTGACCGAGTAGCCCTTTGTAGAAATCTACAAAATAGTTAACAATCTCATTCGGGACATTTCTAGTTATACCATCTGGCTTCTGTAATGCAACAATCGAATTTCTCTTATAAGTTCTTTTGATGAAGTCATGAAAAAACTTAGTGCACCTATCTCCTTGTTGGATATATCTGAGTTTCGCATTTTGAGCAATAAATAATCTCTCTGCTTTTAGTATTAACTCGGCTTTCCTTCTTTCCTCCTTGTAAGTCACTGGAACCCCCGAATTGAGCATTAACACTTACAAAGTTTCTAGCTCTTGTTTTGCATCCTTCGCTCGAATTGAAATATGACTGAATTTGGTATGGTTGAGTTGTTTCAATGGTAGTTTAAGCCTATTCAACATCTGCTTGAGCCTATACTGAGTTGTACCATGCCCTGCGAACCTCCAATATCTTTCAACCAATCCTAGAAAATCATCACTAATAGCCCACATGTTGAAGAACTTGAATGGATTTTTTTTCTTAGCTCTTGGTTCTAGCAAAGAAACAAGAGACACAATGTGGTCCGAGATACAACCAGGTGGCAAAAATTCTGCCAGACCATCTAGATTAGAAGAGTTCCAGCAATGATTAACAAGAACTCTATCTAGTTTGCTACAAATATTGGGGCTCATCCAAGTGAAGGAACAACCAATCGAATGAAAATCCTGTCAAGTCAAGAGAGGTCACACAATCGACAAAATCCTTGGTTTCATAGTTCTTTACATGCAAGCCGCCTTTCTTTCTCAGTTGGAGATAAGACATTGTTAAAGTCACCAAGAATCATCCACAGTGACTGGCAACTCCTCACAATATCAGATCTTCCCAAAGTGTTCTCCTTTTTACAATTGTATTGAACCCATAAACAAAAGAAGACATGAACTCGATCTTTGTCTTTTAAAAAACAATATGAACATGAATAGATTGCTCACTCATACCAACAATATTAAGGTTGACAGTGATTGGGTTCCAAATCACAAGAATGCGGCCCTTATTATTAAGCGAAAAGTTATGCAAAGTTTTCATACCTTTAAGCCTAACTCTCAAAAAGTTATGAATGTCTCTTTCATTGAGTTTAGATTCAAGAATTCCAAAAATATCAATCTTATGCACACCCACAAAGGATTTAATGCTCCTTTGTTTTAGAGGCTTGTGAAGGCCTCTAATGTTCCAGCAAGCAAGCTTCATTGACTACCGAAGGTAATTTCGGGTTGCCGCCCCGCTACATCCTTCCTAAAGTTTCGCACCTTCTTGTCATTGTATTCAAGCTTATAGATTCGGTATCACAAGAACTAGAATCTTCATGTCTCCAAAGAAAACAGTCATGTTTTTTTATTACCTTGTTTCTTCCCAACAATGCTCGTACCTCCTTTTTTTTGTTCTTCTTCTTATTCAAACCACATCGAGACAATCGTCTCCTGTTACTCCGACACTTAGAGCTTCTACTGCCAACTCTCCCTCAATCAACACACATATGCCTTTATCCAACTTTCCACCATGAGGGGCATGTATCTGTTGCTCCTCAATAAAAATCGGGTGTGTGTCCTTCACAATAGTAAACACCTCACCAATCTGAGGCTCCGACTTATCAATTTCATGACTGTCCTTGACTTCAGATGGGTGTCTGGATGGAGCGTGCTTTTAAGGTTTCCCTATCCTAGATCTTCCTCTAGAATTGCTCTTCCTCCAAGCAACACTTCGAGATCTACTGCGAAACTTATTACCAGCATCTTCGAGCCCCTCTTCTACCATATCAACATGTGCAGCCCGAACACAACTCACACTTGCATCACCTGCCCTATGACAAACATCACAAAATTTAATATCTTGCTCATATTCAAATTTTATCATCACATCCTCAAATGGCAATTCTATTTCTAATTCTAAAAGCTTTGGTTTAGATGCCTCCATTTCAATCAACACTCTCGCATATTTGATTCGCTTTCGATCATGGGTAAGCATGTCCATATGAATTGGATTACCCAAACGACATGCTAGCTTGCTAAGTATATTAAAATTCCAACAATCCGGTGGAAGAACATGGATTTGTACCCACAATGGCATGGAGTTCATATCTTCATCCCTGAACCTGAAGCACCTTGGCATCTCCTTAAGAAACAAATGATATTCATACACCATGTACGATCCTCCACCCAAAATACGATCTCTTACTTCAACGTTAAGGAATGTGAAGACAATCCACCCACTATCATGAGTTTGGAAGTGAATGTCCGAGCCCCGCCTACGTACCAAATCAAATAAGGCAGCAGTTGGAGGTTTTCCACTGATCACATACTCCAGCAGACATATACCGTAAGTATCCTCAATAGAGTCAATATCATCAAGACCAAATTTGAGTTTCCCAGCACCCGTGTCCTTAAACTCCAGCTTGTAATTAGCATTAACCATTCTATTGTTTTTGAATAATCTAGCGTAAGACATTCGCTTTCTCTTGTTCAACATTCTGGACGATTGTACGTATTTCCAAGACATTCGCTTTGTTCGCTTGACTTAGCTAGAACATTTGATACAACTGATCTACTGACATCATTACTTTATTTCAATTATCCTTGCATGAGATTTTGATATGAACATGCGTTAAATCCATATGTCATTCATTATGATATATATTTTTATTTCGGTCATATCATACTGGGTTATTATTCACTATTGTGACTTGGGTCGAGAGATGAATCAAAATATGCAATTCATTGATAAAAAAGTATCAACGATACGTCATTATCCTAGATTTCTAAGTCTACATCATCTTTCGGACAAGGTAACAATTTCGTATTATCCAAAAATCATATCTCGAATCCATACAAAATATAAAGATGTCACCAGTAGAATCGAGACCAATATGAAATGCAATATCATGGATCGATGCTACGTATATCAAAAAAATATATATGTAAAATATATTTTATTTTTCATACATCAATATTATTAAATGTCAAATTATATGACTATTATTAAATGTCATAATACGTCATATAAACACATAAATATCACATATGTCAATCTACACGGTTACATGTAATATGTTACTCTTTTCTATTATACGTTACTGATGAATTACTGATTGAGCTTGAAAATAACTAGCATTCTTTTTCGGCCGGCGCTTGTTCTTGGAGAGAACCCTAAAATTGTGCCAACGTATTTATGATATTTATGGGGCCCTACATTGATTACGTGCATAATTTATTTTTTTCCTTCCTTAAACCCCTCATGTAATTACCCACGCATTCTTCATTTCAAAACTATTAAAAACACAAAATTATTAATATTACAAACGTAAGTGTAGAAACAAAATAGAGGATTAAAGTGTGATGATTTATGATTAGTGTTTTAGTATTGGAAGGAAAAAAGATTAGTAACGGTTTGGTCAGTCCGGAGGCAGACGTAAGACTCGAATTAAAACAATCTCGCCATCTTCTCTTGGAGAATAAAAGAAAATGTAACTTGAGTTATTGAGTTCTTCAATCTGCTGGCATTAAAAATGGATATGTTGGAGATATAAATTTTTTTTAGGTTTTGTGTTCTTATAAAAATTTCAAGCTAGTATTTGAGTAATTTCGAATTATAGTTTAAATATGATCAATTCAAGGTTGAATAATTTGAATGAGTTTGAACCAAAATTAGATGTATTTTTTAATTTCAATTAGAATTTGAATATGATACAATTTTTCAAACTCAAATTCGGATATCCATTGTTTAATATTATTCGGCTTGATTTGATTCAATTACCTCCATAATATTAATGGCAATGTGATATTTCTAATCGTTAGAAACTTAAATTAATATAAAATAAATTAAAAGTACATGAAGTTCAAATCATGTAAGAACAAATTCAAAGACGACAATCATACTATTTTAATGAAAATCATGTTTTCAGGAAGCCCAAAATGAAAAGTTAGAGCAAATTATTGGGGCAAATTTGGAAACTGGGGTTCAATTTTCTTCAAAAATTTAGTCCAACTTGTTAGACTTAATTGAATTATAGTAATGACAGTCAAAAACAGTAGGCAGTAATAACTAAATCAGAAGACAATATAAATAGCAGAAGCCCTCGTATCGCTTTAACAGAAGCAGTACTTTTCATAGTACTTATCGGCTTATAAAAGCAGAAGCAGAACTCGGCTTAGAAAAACAGAAGCAGAACTTATCAGAACTTAACATCTTTTGACTGATCGTTACAGTTTTAAATGTTACCGTTACTTTACATAGTAGTAGTATTAATTGCACCATTAATGTTGTACAAAGACATTTAATACACCTTACTAGTTTTAGTATGAAACAAAGACTGATTACTTTGAAGCTTTCTGCAGGACCCTTTTTAGGTGATAAAGCTGATTCTACTCAGAAGTCACAGAAGCCGTTTTTACTTATAGACGTTGGATTCATAGCTTTCTATATATAAGGTTCAATCCTTTATAGAAAATAAGGATTATTATCATTATCAACGCAACGATTATTCCAACTCTAGTTTGCGTTATCATCAATCCTTTACAGAAGCCGTTTTTACTTATAGACGTTGGATTCATAGCTTTCTATATATAAAGGTCAATCCTTTATAGAAAAGAAGGATTATTATCATTATCAAAGCAACGATTATTCCAACTCTAGTTTCCAAGTCAAATGTCTCATGGAAAACACTGAAATCAGCCTCGACATCTGGAAAGGTATTTGATTTCGATTCTGATGAATTTACACGAATTGATTTGGTTAAAGGACTGCATGACATGGTGGAAGAGTACTCAAGACTTTCTCAATCATTCGAGGAAGTTAAAACTGAAAATCAAAACTTGAAAGATCAAATCAGTGAGTTTACTTTGCAAGAAACAACTGCAGTGATCTAAAAGTTGAGATAAGTAAGTTGAAAATTGAGAATGACATAGTAAATGCAGATTATCAGACAATGAGGTTTGAAATTCAGAAGCTATCGGTTCTGGTAAATGCATGGAATAAGTCTTCTGTTTCATTAGAGAATATGCAAGAATTACAGAAGAAATCTGGAGACAGGAGTGGTCTCGGATTCAGTAATAATGAAAGCACTTCTGAAACAAGTATTAAGCCAAAACTCGATACAAGCAAAGGGGAATACATTCATGTTGTTAAATCCAGTGTGGTATATGAACCAGTAGTACCAACTGTTCAAGTCAGAAGGTTTGAAGATCAGACGAACATAAGTAAGTATTATGGTCTGGGTTATGTTGAACCTAAGAGAAGAGTCCACCAGAGTTCTGGATCCAGTAGAGGATTCAACCCTCTATGTAGGTTAGAAACTAACAGTACTATAATTCTAGACCGGTTCAGAAGATATAAAAACCAGACGACAAAAACAGAAGGAAAGAACAACATCCTAAAATGCATTCTGTTAGAAATAACAGACCTTCTGTTGCACACACCTCTGTGGATACCCGAAGTACAAGATCACATAGAATTGTACAAATGTGGGTTCCTAAAGGACTGATAAGGCTTGGACCCAAATAGATTGGGTACCATTTACTAAAACTTCTGCCTGCAGGAACAGGAGAAGAAAGCCAAGATAAGCAGCTCTACATTATATCTGGACAGTGGACGTTCCAGACATATGACTGGAAAAAAGAGTCTACTTTCAGAAATAATGAGTTGTACTGGACCGAAGATAACTTTTGGGGACAACTCAAAAGGTAAAACCTTAGGTAAGGGTAAGATTATCCATGGTAATATTACTATAAATGATGTACTCTTGGTTGAAAATATTTGTTAAAATTTGATCAGTATTAGTTAACTGTGTGATAATGGATACTCAGTAGCTTTTCAAAATCACACCTGCACAGTTAAAGATGCCAATGAGTCTATAGTCTTAACTGGAATAAGAGAAGGCAACACCTACAAAGTATCATGGAACAAATATCATGTTAATGTTCCTACATGTTTAGTTGCCTCCCTTAGTGATAAACATTAGCTATGGTACAAGACATTGAATCATCTTAACTTCAAGTCTATCAATAATCTCAAGAAGCAGAACATAGTTGATGGTTTACCTGATATTAATTTCGTTAAGAATCGTGTATGTTCTGCATGTCAACTCGGCAAACAAGTAAGATCTAGCTTCAAGAATAAAGGTAGAAAATCAACATCAAGGTGTTTGGAATTATTGCATACGGACTTGTTTGGTCCAATCCCTATCATGATCTTAGGGGGAATGAAATACACTCTTTTTGGTGTTGATGACTTTTCTAAATTTACTTGGGTGATATTTCTTGCCGGAAAAGATCAAACAAGTGACCTCCTGATCAAGCTTCTGAAAAAGATTCAAATAAAAAATCAGTTTCTGTCATCAAAATCAAAAGCGATCGGGGCACTGAGTTTACTAACAAGATTCTTGAGTTGTATTTGAATGAACAGGGTATTCATCATGAATATTCAGCTGCCAGAACGTCTCAACAAAATGGAGTAGTTGAGAGGAGAAACAGAACTCTTAAAGAAATTGCTAGAACAATGCTAGCAAATGCAGACATCTCTCAGCGCTTTTGGACAGAAGCAATCAACACAGCATGCTACACACAGAACAGAACAATTATCAACAAAAAGCACAATCAGACTCCATATGAGATATGGAAATGGAGTAAGCCTAATGTATCATATTTTCATGTGTTTGGTTGCAGATGCTTTGTGCAAAATAATGGTAAAAATTATTTGTCTGTATTTGATTTAAAATCAGATGCTGGACTTTTTCTTGGATATTCAGCAGTAAGCAAAGCATTTGGAATTTTCAATAATAGAACTCTTAATATTGAATAATCTATTCATGTTGTCTTCGATGAAGATAGTAGTGCTCCTGAAATTTCTAACGTGTCAAATCTAAGTAACAGGTTAGACAGAATTCATCTGAATTGAATAATGAAGATGATTCAGAACCAAGTATCAAAGATGCTCAAAATCTACAACCAGACATTCCTCTGGTAGAACCTGTTGTTCATACGCAGGATGTACCAGAACCAGTAGCTGACGTTCCAGAACCTACTAATGCTTTAAGATCAGAGGATAATCCAAATCCATCAAATCAGGAAGAAATCCCTCTAAACCCTTTCATTTGGAGAAAATCACACCCTCCATCTTTGGTTATTGGAAATCCAGCAGCTCCATTGAGAACCAGAAGGCAAATGTTAAATGAATATATAAATGCTACTTTTATTTCTCAGGATGAACCAAAGAAAATTGAAGAAGTTCTTCTGGATCCCAGTTGGATTGAAGCTATGCAAGAAGAGCTGAATCAATTTAAAAGAAATGAATTTTGGTTTCTTATACCTAGACCATCTCATCAAGCAATTATTGGAACTCGGTGGGTATTTAGAAATAAGCTAAATGAAGAATGTACTGTGGTTAGAAATAAAGCAAGATTGGTGGCTCAAGGTTTCAGACAAGAAGAAGGAATAGACTGTGATGAAACATATGCACCAGTAGCAAGGCTTGAAGCAATCAGAATATTCTTAGCCTTTCCTGCTTTCAAGAACTTCAAAGTTTACCAGATGGATATGAAAAGTGCCTTCCTAAATGGTCTACTGCAAGAAGAGGTCTACGTTGAACAACCCACAGGTTTTATTAATCATTTCTTACCGCATCATGTCTTTATATTATACAAAGCTTTGTATGGTTTGAAGCAGGCACCTAGAGCTTGGTATGACAGTCTCTCACAATTTCTTGTCAATCGTGATTTTACAATCGGTACAGTAGACAAAACTTTATTTACTTTAGTTAAGAATAAGCATATTTTGTTAGTACAGATTTATGTTGATGACATTATCTTTGGGTCAACTAACCCCAAATTGTGTGCAAAGTTTGCTAAGTTAATGCAGGATCAATTCGAAATGAGCATGATGAGAGAATTGACATTCTTCCTAGGACTGAAGATCAAGCAACTCAATACATAGGATCTTCATAAATCAGGCTAAGTACACAAAAGAACTACTGAAAAAGTTTGGCATGGAAACATGCTCTGCTACTTCCACTCCAATGAGCTCATCTACTAAACTTGATAAAGATGAAAGTGGAATTTCAGTATAGGTAACTCAGTATCGTGGTCTTATTTGCTCATTGTTATATCTTACTGCCAGTAGACCTGATGTTATGTTTGCTGTTTATATTTGTGCGAGATTTCAGTCTAACCCTAAGCAATCGCATCATATTGCTGCTAAACGAATTCTGAAATATCTAAAGGGTACTCAAAATGTCAGCCTATGGTATCCCAACGATTCTTCTTTCAATCTTATTGGATATTCAGATGCTGACTATGCAGGTTGCAAACTTGATAGAAAAGCACCAGTGGTTTTTGTCAATTTCTTGGTGATAGGTTAATCTGCTGGTTTAGTAAAAAGCAGTCTTCTATAGCCACGTCTACTGCAGAAGCATAATATCTTGCTGCTGGAAGTTGTTGCTCTCAATTACTTTGGATGCCACAACAACTTAAGGATTATTGAGTTCAAGCCTCTGAATCACCTATATTCTGTGACAATACCAGTGCTATAGCAATTACACACAATCCAGTACTTCATTCCAGAACGAAACACATTGACATCAGACATCATTTTATTAGAGATCATGTGCAGAAGAAGGACATTCGTCTGGAATATGTCCCTACTGATCAACAAGCAGCATATAACTTTACAAAGTATATGCTTGAGAATAAGTTTTCTTATTTTTGTAATGTTCTCGGTTTAATTGATTTGTCTTAACTACTGATTATTATCTTCTGCTCTTTTTCGTTTATGCAGTAAGTAAAAACAGTAGATAACCAGAAGTATGACAAAATAAAATGTTTCATTCATAAAACCAGATGCATTACAGTAGATAAGCTGTTACAATCTTAGATATCAGCAGTACTGAGACTTACAGTAGAAACCCTAACTAGCAACCCTACTAGAACTTGCTGGAATTAACCCCCCCCCCCCCCCCCCATCTCTTCGCATGATCGTGGTTGTTGAAAGAGATTATTCCACAGCTTTTTTTAAACATAATATAGAATAATCTAACTGATTATTCATATTACAGGGCAATGAATTTCCTCCAAGTCTTCATCTCATGGAGAACGATGTCTTCAAACATCTTCTTACGAGATGCCTGAAGCTGTCTTTGGAACTCCCTTGCTGCATCCAACTCCGGAGAAGACTCAGATAAATCGCTTACTCTATCCATTTGATTATTTTTATGTTTAATATTACTTAGTTTGTGAGCTTGCAGGTATTTATATAGAGTCTCCGGGAAGTTAAAGGGTCGCCTAACTGTTCACCTCCTGCACGAATATCAAGAGTCACATGTCATTCCCTCATATCTTGAATATTCGTTTTTAATATTTGTTTATTTGCATTAATTTAGGGGGAATATTATTGACTGATATCTACGTACCTTGTCTAAAACAGAAGGAGATGTGTCTTTTCGTTAAAACAATGTGTCTACTGGTTCTTATCAAGATGCTGGATATATTTCAGTACTTTATGATTTCCAGTAGATATTATCATAATATGACAAATCCTCTTCTGATTTTCTTTAGTAACCGCTTTGGACAGCCCGCTCTTTTCATTGAACTTTTTTAAAAAAATTTAAATCATTGGGTTACCTGACACTCATCTTTTAACTTTTCCAAAAAAAAAAAACTCAAATGAAGATATATTGACACGTGTCCTTATGTTTTCACTGACGGCTGTACATTTTGATTATTAACCGTCTCTTCTCTTCCATTCCAGCTTTTACGATTTCAGACTATTGCATACTAGCTATTGTTTTCTCTCGCATTTCTCTACTACAGAATATACTTCAAATCCATCTTATTTGCAGAAATGGCTGGAGCTTATACTTTCAACGCTTACCAAATTAACTTTGCATCAGTTCTGACCATCAAGGATGAGAATCTTGTTAACATGTTCAAGGCCAATGAGAAATCTAGTCTTTGAAGATTTCTGGAAGCACCTGCCATCCTCTACACGACTGCCCTTCTGGAATTTTATGCTAAAGCGACCGTTGAGGATGGGAAGATCATTTACTCACAGAGAGATGCATCCATAACCATTGATGCTGCATTTCTGGGGTCAACTTTCTTCTTCCATTCTCAGGTACTTTTGATAGTTCGACTATTTCTAAGGAGGAGATGTCCACTACCATTACCACATTCTCAACTTCTGGAGAGGAACTCTCTTCCTCTTGCTTCAAGAAGCTTCTGAAGATGGAGACCCAAGTACTCGCGGACATTGTGGTAAAGGCGCTTCTGGTTAAGGCTGGTAGTTTTGATAAGCTGACCAAAGAAAAAGTTCAAATGATGATAGCCATCACTTCCGAAGCCAAAGTGGATTGGAGTCGTTTTCTGTTCAAAATAATGAAGGATATGATTGTGAGGAAAGGTACTGGTTTTGCTGTTCAGATCAGCTTGATGTTGAAGAATGATGGTTTTCCTCTGACTTCTGAACAAGATGGTTCATTTGTCACAATGGTCGATGCTGATAATGTACTTGCTTTAAGGCCGAAGCCAACTATGGCTAAATTTGTCGCCCTGGAGAAGGAGATTGTCGATGCTCAAACTGAGGCTCAAGCTCCTCAGAATAAAATCAAGAGGAAGAGAGTAGTTGTTTTGACTGATTCAGACAAAACCATTTCGGAAGAGTCTGTTGCTCCAACCCAAGCCTCAATCCCAGCCACTCCCAGTAAAAAGAAACCTATAACCACCATTTGCCTCAAGAAAACAACATTCATTGCTGACCTTGACACTGTCCCTTTGAGACAAGTTTTTCCAGAAGCTACCTCATCTAAACCAGAATCAGTCCCCTCCTCAAAACCAGCAGCCATCCCCACTGCCACCACTTCTACTTCTTCTCAGACTCTTAGACCTGCTTCTGGAGTTGTTATTAGAGAAACTCCTGCAGGGTCTTCTGCTTTTAGACCCGTGCTGCCTGCATCATCATCAGATGAAGGCAAGGGAAAACTCGTTGAAGAACCACAACCTCTTGGTGCCAAGTCACTTATTCATACTGCTATTGACTTCACTTGGAAGAAATTGAAAAATCTGCCAGTAAAGACATGACTTTCTTTGACGATTGGCTTAAGGTTGGAGTTTTCCATCCAATCGCATACTTGAGATCACCAGGTGTCTACGCAAAAATGGTGAAGAATGAAAAAAAGGTCTTTGTTGCTGCTAAGACTAACAATGTGATTGAGACCATGAACAGAAGGAGTTACGTTCTTGATAAGCTAAAATGTCAAAAGCTAGATTCTGTTTCGAAGACCTTGAAGTCAAATTTTGATGTCGTGAATCCTACTGCTGTTCAGGATCAGAATGTGATTCAAATTTTGACTGATCATCTGGGATTGAAGAATGAGCAACTTCTTGCTCAAGAACAAGCCTTTGGAGGGCCGTTGCAGTACCAAGCAGGTGATGTCCCAGAATTTCTCAAGATTAAGCCAGTTGAGGAAAGGACCACAGCTCCTTCAGAAGCTAAGGTTTCCAGTACTCCTGCATCCCCGACATTTTCTACCAAATCTTCATCTCTGATTTATGTTCATGAGTTGGCATCAGTTGATGAAGTTATTCAATCAATTGTTCTCTCTGCTGCTGCACCAGAAGCACCTCAGGTTGCCGAAGTGGCAATTCCAGAAGATAACCAAGAAGCTCAACCAGCAGACCAGACTATGGAAGAATCAGATGTTGTTCAATCCTTATAACTGCCAAACTTGGAGAGATTTTCTGCTGAACTTCAAGCAGAAATGGAAGCTCTATTGAATGATCCATCTGAATCTAATCCAGTTGTTGAACCTCTATAACCCACTGACATCGTTGCTGTTTTGCCCCAGTCAGAAGATAGAGCAGAACCTGAACCTTCTACTGCTCCTGAAGGAACTTCTGCTAAACTGTCTGCAGAACCGTCTACTGCTTCCACCAGAAGATGCCCTTTCTACTGCTTTGATTATCCCTCCTACTGATTCTCCTACTCGTATCGCTCATCTTGTAGAGATCAGACAGCGTATGCTCGAAAGAACTCCATCCCTGGAAGACCAATTTGATCTTGAATTTCGGATAGATATTCTCCAAAGAAACATGAACAATCTCTCGGAGATAGTCAAACAATTGTCCTTTGAACATGCGGGTGAAGTTAGTGCCACCAAATTCCTCCGTGACCGAATCTCAAAAGAAGTCACTCGGACGGTAGAATCGTTGGCCAAGCTGCATGTTGAAACCAGTATATTCAGGCATTCTGTTTTCTCGAATCATGGTAACATCTTGATTGGTCAAGCTGACATCATTAGAACTGTCTCTGATCATGATTCGACTATTCGCTCAGTCTCCACCAAAGTAGAAGCTATGGATTCGAGGCTTGAAACCATTGATGCCAAGATTGAGTCTCAATCTCAATCTATTCATGATCTTAATGAACGAGTTTCGAATCAGGCACCATATCTGGAGATGCTGAATCATGGTATACATACTGTTACTGGCCGGGTGGATGATTTTCTTTCTCGAATTCAGGCCAGTGATGCCAAAAAAGGGGAAACAGAAGGCGGAATGGAGAAGGCAGAGCTGAAAGACATCATGCAGAATCTTCCTTCAGAAATCAAGATCCTCGGGATGAGGAAACAATGTCCAGAGATATTGGCACTGATGATTAAACTCTTTTGAACTCTTTTGTTTAATTTACTTATCAATTATCCTGTTATATTTGCTATCTGCTTTTTGATATAACCTGTTGTTGATGAAAACATGGTTGGTCAAGCACCAAAAAAAGCATGGGAGTCGTTGGAGTTGCCCGAAGGACTTATAACGAGGGGACATAGAAGGAAGTTTAAAGAAGCACTTCAAGGATATATGGTGAGCTACCAAGGAAGTCCTACAAATTGGGTGCCTAATTAGAGGAGCTTGAGGAACATGGACACAATGATGAAAGTGTTTGGAATGTAATTCAAATTCTAAATGACCATGAGGACAGCAGCACACGCGCACCCGCGCCAGAAGCGGCGTAGCCGCGCACGCGCATGCGCGCTTGAACCGGCGTGGCCGCGCGCTCCGCGCGCGCCATCGCGCGTGAATCGGCGCTGCAGCGCGCCTCGGGCTGGTGCAAGGCAGAATGCAGCGCGCCTCGGGCTGGTGCAAGGCAGAATGCAGCGCGCCTCGGGCTGGTGCAAGGCAGAATGCCGCGCGCCATCGCGCGAGAAGCCGCGCGCACTGCCGTGTCAACCTTGCTAGCCAACTTTTGTTATGACTTTTTACACTACTTTTTCATGTTTTATTGATTATATAATCATTGTAAAGGACCAAAAACAAAAATTCAGAGATATAAGAAATTTCTTGAGGTTTCTCTCAATATTCAAGGATATTTTAGCTTTGTACTTCACAAAATCAAACTTATCAAAGATTGCATCTTTGTGGCGTTTGTCAATTGTTTTCGCACGGATTGTCAAAACAAGTTCTTTGAAGGTTCGTATGAAATTCAATTGTTACTATCGTTGATATTTGTTGCTAAGTTTTAATCGCTTAGAGGTGAATATCACAAATCGTTGCTTGTTTCAAAAGATCGGGACTACATAATCGATCCCTGTTCGTTATTGAATTGAGGGCGCGATTCTAATTAATCGTGTTTGCTTTTAATTCGTACGAGGATTCGTATCATTTGGTATCAGAGCATTTGGTTCTCTTTGATTCAAGTAAGTTATCGTTGCTATTTTCAGATTTGTTTAAAATTTTGTTATGTTCTCAAATCTGTGTTATCCTTTCGTTGATATTTTTAGATCTGTCTAAAATTTTGTTCTGTTCTCAGATCTATGTTATCCTTTCGTTTTTTATTTTCATATCTTTCTAAAATTTTGTTCTGTTTTCAGATCTGTGTTATACTTCCGTTTTTGTTTTCAGATCCGTGTTATCCTTTGTATTGTTGTAAGATCTGCGTTATTCTAGCGTTCTTTGTTTTGCGCAGTCCAAGTGAGACAGTTGCGAGTGTCCACGAGTTGAATCTAGTTAGTTTGATATACAAATATAAAGATTGATCACACTTTCGAGAGAACTATCAAATTCGAGTGAAAACACCTGAGTGCGAGCGTTATTTCTTTGGAGTGACCGATGAGTATTTTGTAGTGAGGACAAAAAAAAGAGAAGAAAGAAATTGAGAGAAAAAAAAAAGGAGAGTCGAGTGAATTTTCATTGGAGTGACCAGTGAGGATTCGTGGTGAGAAAATTTATTCTTTATTATTTTCTACTAACCTTTTCTTGCGGGTATAATGATTGACGATCGTCAATTTCAAACAATGTTGAGAGGGTTGGATAGAATATGGGAGAAGAAGTTTAAGCCTCTACGTGAGAGGTATAGGCGGAGTGAAGGAGAGGAGAGGTATGATAGGCAAGATGATGGGAATAGACGAGGTAGTAGATTTGGTGGGGATAGAACTTTGCACGTGGATCATGGTGATGATAGGAGATGTGAGGAGAATAGAAGAGTGGGTAGAAAAAGTGAACATGATGTGGGTAGGGAGTCATTGACACCCAATTGGCGGACGAGCTTGGAAGAGGAAATTATTGCTAGGCCAATGAAGGAGTCGAGACATGAAGCTACCAAATATGAATATCAAGGTACAAGTAAAATCTCAAATTCTAGTACTTTTGATATTATATGTTGTTGGTGCTTCAAATTTGGGCATGATACTAGACAATGTCAACGTAAGGAGCTGACAGTAGTAGAGTCGTCGGTTGAACTTAAATCTCAAGTGGAGGTTGAGATTGTTGGAGAATTTGAACATGAAGTTGAGGTTGTAGAATAACCTGAATTTGAGGTTCTGGTTGAGAAAGTTGTTGATGATAATATTCCACTAGTTGATGAGTCGAATGATGTTAAATTGTGTACAGTGGAAAGTGAATCATTGAGTGGTAAAGAAATGTGTGATTTGTCTATTAAGGAGGAGGAGAGTAGGCAAGAAGAAACTTTGTTGGTCAAAACATTTGAAGAAAAACATATTTCTTTTGCTCAATTGAAACTAAAAGAAATTATTGATGATCAATTTAAATGTATTGAAAAGAGTGGAAAAAAATGTGATATGGTCGAAAGAGTGAGTGAACAAAAGAGTGAGATGACCATAGAAAGAAAAAAAGAAGAGAATGATGAAATCAGAGAAAAAGAAAAAGAAAAAGAGGTCAAAGAAAAAGAAAAGAAAAATAATTTGAAGGCCCAAGAGAGTGAGGTTGAGAGTTGCTTATTCTTGTATAAACCATTTCATGTACCTTTGTACAAGGTGGTTTATTATCATTGTGATGATATCGCCGGTTCAATCCCGAGCATTGTTATTTCACCCTTGCAGGATTATGGAGATGTCATGATGAGGAGGCAAGCGAGAACTGATGATGGAGAAAGGCCATGTGTTGATCAACATGATGTTGGAAGTAATCAAGGTGAGGTAAGGTTAGTTGCCAACGCAACAATCATGAGGTATGACTTCCGTCCTTATCTTAATTCTTTGATGTATCATTTTCCAAAGCTTGGAGAATGTGTTGCAAATGTGGTGGTTAAAGGGTCTAACTTTGAATTAACCTTTGTGCCCAGAAGTCATAGATTTGAGAATGATGACATAATGAATAAATCAAATTTAAATGTTAGTGATTGTGATTTTTCAAGAGTTGTCAAATTGATGAGTTTTAGTCATGGCAATGAATTGTATGCATTATGTTCAAATCTTTGTGATGAGTTAATTGTTTACATGGGTAGTACATCTAGTGTGTTCTATTTGCATGATTCATACTTGTTTGATGATGGCGTTGGAAAGAGCATGAATGAATATCAGAATTTTTATGTTCATGATGAATACAATTTTAAGGAGAATAAATTCTTCATTCTATATTCATTGCATGAGTTACGTACTAGTGATGCATATAGTGGTGTTTTTATCTTTGATAAAATGCATAATTATATGTGTTAGTTGCATATGAAGAGGTATGTTGAGTGGGATATTGAAACATGCATTGCATATAAGAGATTGACATTTTGGCTAGATTCTTATATCGTGCATGAACTATGTCTTATTCCTAGTGAGCTATGGTCGTACACGTGTATGGATTTCACTTGTGTATTAACTAGGTCTAAGTAGGGGAGAAACCTTATTTTTGTGATACTTAATGGTATTTTATCATTTGGTGTCATTTATTATTTGGTATATGGTAAAGTTGATGAGTTTATAGGAAAGACAATGGTGATGTTGGGAATTCCAGTGCTGAAGGAGCGAGCAAACAATAGCACCTACAAACTTGAGTTTAAAGGTAAGCATGTTGATAATTTAATCCTTTTTATTACTAACTTGCTTCATTTTTGCGTAGGTGGACAAGATTTGAGGATAAATCCTTTTCAAGAAGGGGAGGATGATGCAAACATGGTTAGTCAAGCACCAAAGAAGGCATGGGAGTCGTTGGAGTTGCCCGAAGGACTTATAACGAGGGGACGTAGCAATAAGTTTAAAGAAGCACTTCAAGGATTCATGGTGAGCTACCAAGAAAGTCCTACAAATTAGGTGTCTAAATTAGAGAAGCTTGAGGAACATGGACACAATGATGGAAGTGTTTGGAATGTAATTCAAGTGCTAAATGACCATGAGGACAGCAGCACACGCGCACCCGCACCAGAAGCGGCATACCCGCTCGCGCGCATGCGCGCCTGAACCGACGCGGCCGCGCGCTTCGCGCGCGCCATCGCGCGTGAATTGGCACTTCAGTGCGCCCCGGGCTGGTGCAAGGCAGAATGCCACGCGCCATCGCGCGAGAAGTCACGCCACCGCGCGCACTGCCGTGTCAACCTTGCTAGCCAACTTTTTTTATGACTTTTTACACTACTTTTTCATGTTTTATTGATTATATAATCATTGTAAAGGACCAAAAACTGAAAATTCAGAGATATAAGAAATTTTTTGAGGTTTCTCTCAATATTCAAGGCTATTTTAGCTTTGTACTTCACAAAATCAAACTTATCAAAGATTGCATCTTTATGGCGTTTGTCAATTGTTTTCGCACGGATTGTTAAAACAAGTTCTTTGAAGGTTCGTAGTGAAATTCAATTGTTACTATCGTTGATATTTGTTGCTAAGTTTTAATCGCTTAGAGGTGAATATCACAAATCGTTGCTTGTTTCAAAAGATCGGGACAACATAATCGATCCTTGTTCGTTATTGAATTGAGGGCGCGATTCTAATTAATCATGTTTGCTTCTCATTCGTACGATGATTTTATCAGTTGTTCTTCATCGTTACTAACATCTAGGTTTTGGCATCACCACAAACGAAGAAATTGTTAGACTTAATTGAATTGTGGTGATGAGAGTCAAAACCAGTAGGCCGTAATAGCTAAATCAGAAGACAGTATAAATAGCAGAAGCCCTCGTATCACTTAAACAGAAGCAGTACTTTTCGAGTACTTAAGGAATTATAAAAAGCAGAACATAGCTTAAGAAGTAGAACATTAGCTTAAACAGAAGCAACTTAACGTATTTCGTTTGAATGATACAAATCTTAAATATTACCGTTAGTTTACCTAGTACTAGTATTAGTTGCATCATTAATGTTGTAAGAAGTCATTTAATACACCTTACTAGCTTTAGTATGAAACAAAGACGGATTACTTTGAAACTTTCTGCAGGACCCTTTTTAGGTGATAAAGCTGATTTTCTCAGAAGTCAAAGAAGCCATTTTTATTATAGATGTTGGATTCAAAGCTTTCTATATATAAGGATCAATCCCATATAGAGAACAACGATCATTATCTTTCAAGGGATACATTATCTATCCAACGTTATTTTTGAACAAACCATGAACTAATCGTTATCTTTGAGCTCAACTTACAGAAAAGCAGCACACGCTTAATAGTAGATATATGATCTTCTGAGATCATTTTGTGCTGCTGTTTCTTCACCTCTTCACAAGCGATTCAAGTTTTATACATCTTATTGAGTAGAGTATGTAATCTGGAAAAGAGTCTTTTCCAGAACTTTGCTATATTCATTACATTGTGTTGTGTGAAACTAAGAGTTAGTAGGCGAAGGATAAGCCCTACTGAAGTGGGTGTGTACAAGTTTTGTACCGTAAAATCCAAAGTCTTTTAGTAATACCTTCTGGAAACAGAAGAAGTGGAGACATAGAAGATTTCATTTTCGAACTTCCATATACAACCACTGTCTACTGCCTATTGTTTTATCGTTTTCACCCTTAAGCCATCATATCGTTTCCGCACAAGTTATTGTGATTTGCTGGTTATATATTTGAACAAGATCAGCTTTAATATCTAACAGGATTATAACACCCTTTGCAAAAACGTCCAACAAATGAAAGAGTCTATTCACCCCATCTAAACTCTATATCGATCCCCGACATGTATTATCTCAAAATCACACCTCAAATCCACACACAATATCAAAAAAGTCATCGGAAAAATCAAGACACAATATAAAATGCAATATCATGAATTGATACTACATATATCATAAATAAATATATATATAATATTTTATTTTTCATTTACAATATTTTTGGGGCTTTATATCGATTACGTGCATAATTTTTTTAAAAAAATTTTAAACCCTTCGTACAAATATCCATTTATTTTTATTTCAAAACTATTAAAAACATAAGATTTTTATAGCGTAGAAACAAATGCAAGATTAAAGGGAATGCCAGCAAAGTAATTAGGAGTGTAAAATATCAGAGAAACTTTGTTAAAGAATAAATTAAATTTAATCTATATTATATTAATAAAATATTTGCTAACAAATTATTTTTTTAGTAGATGAATTTGAAGTTATGGATTTCAATTTTATTTTGTCGTTTGAATAATGTTGAGTGAATTTCAAATCCACTCATTTATTATTTTGGCGTTGATAGCAACTCCAATGCAGAGCATAATCTTGCGCCAACTTAGTGAGATGCTACAGTGATGCGTCAATTTTGGCGCATCACTGTAGCTGCGCCATCTCTCTTTTTATTTATTTTTTTTCCTTTTTTTTTCTTTGTTAATTAAATTTTACTGTATGATTTAAGAACTTAAATAATAATTAAAGGTAACTACTTATTTATTTTAAAATAATCATATTAAGATTTTTTTAATAAATTAAATATATTTATTGTATTTTTATTATAATCTGTAATACGAATGCATCAAATAGTTTATTTCTAGGAACTTTATCATTTAAGTATGGTATCTAATTCAAACTTAATATTTAAGTATAATAAATAAGAAAATATTTGGTTTGTAAAATTAACTTAATTATTTAAATAAACTAAATTATTAATTACAAAATTTAATAAATATAATTTCACAATAACGAAAAAAATAATTAAAAATAATTGAAAAAATGGTAGAATAAATTATTTAAATATATTATTATATTTATTTTATATTTTATATTTAAATTAATTTAATTAATAGTCAAATAATTTAACATAATATTAAATATTGAATTATATTTTTATTTTTGTGAAAATTAAATATAATAGATAAATTAAAAAATTGAGAATATTATAGGAATATTATTTTTAGAATAAAATTTGAAGTAGATGGATTGGAGATGAGTTTTGGATTTGATGCAAAAATTGCACTATTTTGAAGCAAAATCTGCGCTAAAATAGTGCAATGGGTTGGAGATGGCCTTAGTTTCTGTAAATTTTTTGTTTATCGCGATGAATTTGAAATTATAATGTCAAATTTAATTTTCAAATATATTTGACTAAATTAATTTTGAATTAAATGGTCAACTAAAATGCGGCCGCCCTAATTGTTTAACTTCCCCAAAAATAAAGGTAATGTAATTTTAATGAGTAAATATGATTTATATTGGAAATGGAAAATAATAATTCTTTTAGGAGGATTAAAACTATAAACTACTCTCCAATTAGGGATTATTCAATAAATTTAACCAAAATTACATTTAATTTTGTACATTTGCATCAAACATTCGTAAAATTTAAACTTTGAGTAAAATTTTATATAATTAAAAATTGATAATCTATCTATCTATACATACATATTACAAAAGTATGAACCAGGGTCAAAATTTTTCATTGTATACTGTCAACTTTGTCCTTGTTTTGTACACACATGAATAATTTAGTAAAAATGTTTTAGTAAAATCAATTATTATGATAAGGTTAAAATTGAAAAACTACGTGTTTGTTGGATAAATGTCAAGTTTGAGAACATATTTTTTCCTATGAATATTTTGATTTTAATTATTATATATTTTTTATATAGTTATATATAAATTGAACATATTTTTTTCCGACGAAAATTCAAATGTTTGTTGAAAACAAAAATCAAGTTAGATTGAAATATCAAAATATTTTGATTTTTATTATTATAATTAAATTTAACATATTGTTTCCTAAAAATGTCAAAATATTTTGATTATTATTATTATAATTTTTATTTGGTTATAGATAAAATTAAATTATTTTTTCCTACAAAAATCTACATATTTGTTGAAAATAAAAATGAAATTTGATTGAAAGAGAATTTTTGTAATTTTAAAAAAACATTTCTTTCTCTTATTAATATCTCCACTCTCTCTCCCCAATAAAAGTTTCCTCCCCCGTTGAAATTTCCTCTCAACACAAATTCTAAATCCTTTACCACTTGCCACCGATTCTCGCGCTGTAAGTCGTCAAAATTTAGAAACAAATACATATTGGAAAACAACTCGTCATAATCTTTTTATTGATAGCGATATTGAGGGGTATTTCGCAACTTAGTCGACGATCTTTTTCCTTCCGATCGTTCTTCCGCCGTCATCCACCGCACCGGGCCTCTCCCGTTGCTTGGACTTGACTTTTCAAGGCATTTGAAGTTCGGAATCTTGTCGTAGCTCGAGTTTCATAGGCTGCCAGTGAGTGGTTTTTTAACTCTCAATTTAGTTCGACTTTTGGTACCAATTTTTGAGGGGGTTTATTTCGATTTTCTTGATGTTAATCACCCAGTTTATGTGCAAAACTTCGTCGAAAGACCGATTGTTGAATTTGTCTTTCTCTGTTTTTCTGTCGAGGAGAAAAAGAAATCATACAATTTGGGGTAGGAATGTTGTGCAGTATTTTGTTTCAAAACTTTGTAATGTTAACCACAATGGAGCACGTATGGGTTTCTTGTGCTTTTCAGTGGTATGGCTTTGCTCCCTTAACATGTTACATCCTTTCTCCGATCCGGTGTACGATTACATGTGATGATAATGATTAGCTCTATTTGTCGTAGAATTTTGTTTTTATGTCCTTGTAAGCAATAAAATTTCTCCACAAATAGGAGTGGTGGAAGATGTAAAATTTTAAAGGTGATTTCAATTTGGATGAAGAAGTAACTTGTGAGCAGCACCTAAAGATTTAGTACCGAAAATGCAAAAGATGAATATCACCAACATTAGCCTCTCTGCAGATGATAGGCTATGCCACATACATAATTGTTATAAAAAATGCTCGAACAGAATTTATTAGATAAGATAATCACATTCTGTACTCTCTTAAATTTCTCCATATGCCATATAAGATAGGAGTTTCAATCGGAGATGTTGTATATATCGAGAAAATAAAATTGGATCAACCCGAGCTCGCAAAGATGAATTCACGATTTGAAGTTGAGATGAGCTTGAAATTAATGTATAAATTATATTATTATCAAAATATGTATATATATATAATTAAAAAAAAATCATTACATTGTATTGTTCAATGAAGTTGTACCATAAAATTAAGAAGATGAGCTGAGTTTTGAGGGTGAAAATAAGGCCTTTAGTAATTTAATTTACGAAAGATGATAAATAATTGTCTTATATATATTAGAGTTGACTATTTATTAATAGTGAAAATTATTGTTAAGTAAACGTATTTTTTTAAAAAAATTAATTAATTATATAAACAAATTAAATTGTCTTGAATAATTAAATTTTAATTACAATAAATTTAGTATTATTGTCATCGTATGTCGTCAAAACTTAGAAATAAATACATATTCGAAAAAATCTCGTCGTAATCTTTTTATTGATACCGATATTGAGTGGTATTTCGCAACTTTGTCGACGACCTTTTGATTTTGGTACTAATATTTTATATTTGTTATATCTTTGGATGTAGGTACAATCGTTGCATCGATTCGAGGTATCAAACGAAATTTTAGCCCCTGTTTGTAGAATTTACAAAATTTCTATTTATTATGGGCAGAAAAGCTTTTTCCTCAAATTCGAAGAGTTATTGATAAAAAGCTATATTTATTTAACGTCATTTGCTAATATATTGAACTAAAAAGTTGTAACTAATTGTGTTGCTAAACAGTAAGTTCTTTGAAGCAACCAATCCATCAGTTGAAAATCGTACTAACCAAGGTACATCAATTGAAAAAATTTCAAATTTTTAGTATTTAATTGAAATAATATATATCCAAATTTGATTCCTAACAAGTTGTTTGATTTTTTTTAAATTGCAGATTTATTGACATTTAATAGGTGTTGCACTTTCGAGAACAAATATTCCAATTTCTCAATAGATAAAAAAACGTCATTACATTAATAATGTTGTGAATTCTAGAAGGAAAAAAAAAAGATTAAACGAATGTGAATCCAGCACATCTACAAAATTAAATAAGGAGAATACAGTTTGGTTACTGAAAGCTTTGATTCATGAAGGTAAAACCAAGTTTAATTCCATACACTTGTATAAAGTATCGGGAAACTGCATATTTGTTTTATATTTATCATATTTTTATATTTTTTTATGTCAATCACTTGTTGATCTGCACGAATTGAAACCTATGAAAATATGTGTCACTGTGAAGCGAGAAAGTTTGAATTTGAATCTCCAACATTTTGTTGTACAATGGTAAAATTAAGTTGGCAAACACTGTGATGCCATCTGAATTGATAGATCTGTTCACTGGAAATCAATCTCACAAAGCTGTTGATTTTCGGAAAAAAATTAGAGTTTATAATAGTCTCTTCTATTTTTCTTCTTTTCGAGTTAAAATAGACAAAGAACTTGCTTCTTTAAATCATGGAATTTACACGTTTCGAGCGTTAGGCCAAATATTCCACACTCTTCCACCTATGGCGCCTGGTGAGGTTGGTCCATCTCATTTTCAATTATATTTTTGGGATACAAGTAATGAGTTAAATAATAGAATGAATGTGATGGGCAATGCTGATATCGATGAAGAGACAATGAGACTATTAATGGAGGTTCTCAAAAGAAACCCTTACGCTCAATTATTACGCAAAATAAATGATTGGTCGTCTCTTGAGGAAATTAGGCTACATATTTGTAAAAATGCTGTTGTGGATCAACGATGTTACAATACACCTTCAGCTGATCAAGTTGCTGCCATTTGGATCGAAGGCAATAATGCTAATATATCATATGATAGAGACACTGTAATTCATGGATGCAATGGTCAGAGTCATAGAATTAAACATTATTTTGGTTGTTATGATCCTTTACAATATCCGCTTCTTTTTCCGAATGGAGATAATGGTTGGCATCAAAATATTCCCAAATACAAGTCCATAGAAGCTAATAATCAAATTCAAGATAATATTTCCGTCCAATCGAACTTTTCTTCTATCGAAAATATCCTTCAAGAGGAACAACATGGTACATGTTTCTGTCTTTTTTTCTTTTCAATCTATATATATTTAAAGTAATAGATTTCATCACTTTTACAAATAATTCACTTCCATGATAGATGAAATAATTGAATCCACATGTCAAGACTTTGAATTTTTCAAAAGATTTCATTACCACTTATGTAATATGCATCTTATGTATTTTAGTTGCAATCAGATTAAGATTATACATGTATCAATGATGTTTTGGTGTTTTTATGCTTTGTGTATTTATCTAATTTGTTTGATTTAATTTAATACATTGTTAGAACTTTTACCAATTCACTATATAATATTTCTCTAATTTTTATAATTTAATGCATGGTTTTATTTGTATTATATATAATATTTATTTGTAAATTGTGAAAAATGTCATATTCTGAATGTGTAATTTTTCACTTTTTAATATATTATCATATTAATCAACAAAGACAAGCAAAAGATGGTTTCTTGACGAGAGTACTATTGTTACAAATTCCAAATAAGAGATAACATGCCATCGATGCTTTTATATGCTGGAAGATTATTGCAACAATATGCAGTTAATATGTATATTAAGCTTGAAACAACAAGATTGGATTACTTTAGAAGGAACCAAGCGGAAATGAAATCAGAACTTTGTCAAGGTATCGTTGACAGCATTATAAATGGATAAACAAAAGGAAATGAAATTGGAAGAAGAATAGTTCTTCTAGCATCGTTTATCGGAGGACCAAGGGATATGCGTCGTAGATATCTTGATGCAATGGCATTAGTAAGAAAGTTTGGAAAACCTGATCTTTTCATTACAATGACTTGTAATCCAGAATGGAAAGAGATAACAGATAATTTGAAAGAAGGTCAACAACCTCAGGATCGACCTTATTTAACTGCCAGGGTATTTCGAGCTAAGTTACAAGATTTAAAAAATCAAATAATTACCAAGTCAATATTTGGAGTGGTTGCTGCTTTTGTTTATGTGGTGGAATTTCAGAAGAGGGGGTTGCCTCGTGTGCACATGTTGATTATTTTGAGGCAAGATTCTAAAATCAATGGTCCTGAAAATTTTGATTACTATGTATCAGCAGAATTACCAAACAAAGACAAAAATCCCAACCTTCATAATCTTGTTTTGAAGCATATGATGCATGGTCCTTGTGGGGATTTAAATAAAAAGAATTCTTGTATGATTGTTGGGCATTGCAAAAGCAACTATCCACGCCAGTTTTGTCAAAGTACAACACAAGTAAAAGATGGTTATCCAATTTATAGAAAAAGAAATTATGGGCAAATAGTTGATATACGAAAAGCAAAGCTAAACAATCAATGGGTTGTTCCTCACAATTCTTACCTTCTGTTAAGGTATGATTGTCATGTTAATGTCGAAGTATGCTCTGGATTGACGGCTGTCAAATATCTTTACAAATATATATATAAAGGACATGATAAATTCGTTGTGCATATTGCCTCCAGCAATAGATACTGTTGTGGATGAGATTAAGAACTTTCAATATGCAAGGTGGGTCTCAGCACAAGAAGCACTGTGGAGTATATTTGAATTTGATTTAAACGAGATATCCCCGGCTGTAATAAGTTTGGCATTACACTTGCCTAACAAATAATGCATCACATTTTGGAGGAATCAAAATTTGGAAAATGTCATTCAACACGAATTGACCTCAAAGACGATGCTAACTGAATTTTTTCATATGTCCTCAATAAATTCTAAAGCAAGATCTTATTTGTATGCCGAATTCCCAGAACATTATGTATGGGACAAAAGAAATAAGTGTTGGTATGAAAGGAAAAAAGTAAAGGTTATTGGACGTATAAATGGTGCAAATCCTACAGAAGGAGAAAGGTATTATTTAAGATTATTGCTCAATCATGTAAGAGGACCTACTTCTTTTAACCATTTGTTAACGGTTAATGGAAAGATTTGTTTCACATTCAAAGAAGCAGCACAGAGAAATGGGTTGCTTGAATCAGATCAGAGCAACTTTGAATGTTTGAATGAGGCTATGAGCTTCCAAATGCCATATGCTTTGAGAAGACTTTTTGCAACAATCTTAGTATATTGTGAGCCATCCGACGTAAGAAAATTATGGGACACTTACTTTGACGCGATGTCCGAAGATTTTAGGAAAGAAAATGATGGCAACAAGGAATTTTTGGTATCAAAGACATTGCAAAACTTGAATTTTATTTTAGAAAGTATGGGAAAAATTATTCATGTTTTTGATTTGCCAAGAATAACTATTGAAATAGATGAGTACAATGATAATATTTGTACAGAAGCTCGAATGTCTGTTGAAATATCACCTGATGACTTGTTAGCTCAATCCAAATTAAATGCATGGCAATTAAAAGCATTCTCAACAATTCTCGAGTGCTTAGATTCCATTGGAAGTGGCCTTTTTTTTTGTCAATGGACCTGGTGGAACTGGAAAAACATATTTATATCGTGCTTTGCTAGCAAATGTTAGGCAAAGAAATATGATTGCCCTTGCTACAGCAACTTCGGGAGTTGCAGCTTCGATATTACCTGGTGGTCGAACAGCTCATTCCCGATTTAAAATCCCAACAAAGTGGACTTGCAGAACTGTTACGTGTAACACGATTAATTATATGGGATGAAGCACCGATGGCAAAGCGGATAGCAATTGAAACTGTTGTAGAAGTTTACAAGATATAACGGGAATCCAAAAACCATTTGGTGGAAAGGTGGTTGTTCTTGGAGGAGATTTCATGCAAGTTTTGCCGGTAGTTCTAAAAGCCACAATTCAAGAAACAGTTAATGCAAGTTTAGTAAAATCTTATTTGTATAAACAAATGCAACATATGACTCTAACTGAAAATATGAGATCAAAATATGACCCCGTTTTTAGCGATTTTTGCTACAAGTAGGCAGTGTAATTGAACCTACCAATAGTGAAGGCAATATCAAAATTCCCGATGAAATGATTGTTAGAGTAGGTGCACGTCGAGCCAAGTGGTGGCCGAGTGTTCACAATGAAACTCTATGTATAAACAATCTTTATTTTAATAATATTTGAAATTATTATTTTGGCACATCTTTATCTGTACACCCATGCTAGTTGCATAGATAAAGCCCTTAAATATACAAATAGTAGAAAGAATATGAGATGCTCATATGATGAGTATCATGAAACTCATATTTGAAATACTGTATATTCTAAACAGTTCCTAGTCGATTCAGCCGCCGCTAAGAAGGATATAGGTTGCTCGAGTTCGAGACTAGTATCTGCGATGTGAGTACCATATTTCATTGGTAGGGGACATTGTGCTGTCCGAGCATGCAGATAGGTGCTCCTTGTAGAGTGCACTGTACAACCCTCCATAAAGGACTTTCCAAGTGGTTCTCACTTATCGAGTGGAAACGTCCTAGTTTATGGTTGTACACTATTAGTTCTTATGACCCGGGACAACATTGAGACTCTATGTGCTAGAATTACACTTTGACTTGTTTACCGACTCTCATGGGGTCATCAGGTGGCAAGGTTGGGTGTTCTGTCGAAACATATAGGAGTCGATGCATTGTAGTCGGGGATTCACAGCTTACCTTCGGGTATGGATATCCTATGTGTTCTCATGTATGTGTAGTATGAAATCTCTGATCAGAGTATGGTGGTAATTATGAAAGGGATTTCATAGATTACACCATCGATGCAACTACGACATGACACATAGTATCGATTCATTGACAACTCTCGATATACCAATGGTTGTCGAACCGGTCGGGATATATGAGTTGAAGGGACCGTACTGTACGCTAACCATAATTGAATGGTTCTTGCAGGCACTATCATTTGATACCTAGGGAATCATGTAAGCGATGCTGCTAGGCGTTTAACATGATTGGTTGGGTACTATCAGACTTGAGTTCTGACGTTCTTATTATCAAAGAATTGATAAATAAGAATGAAACAATTGGGATATGCTCATATAAGGACATGTTTAGTCCGAATCACATGGAGATGTGGACTCACGGCTAGTTGTATCAATGAACCATTGAGGGCCACACAAGTACTAGCTTTCTAGATCCCGTTGAGAAGTAAAATAGTTCAATGTGTTGAACGGCTTATAAATGAGTTTATAAGCGTAAGGAAAAATAGAAGTATGACTTCTATGAGGGAAATGTAATTTTTAATTTATGAATGTGTTCTTAAATTAAAAGTTGGCCAAATAAATAATGTATTTGGAAATTGTGATTTTCATAAATATTATTGTGGACTAAATTAAATTAATTCAAGTGTTGAATTAATTAAATACTAGTGGGCCTAGTAGAGTCCAAACAATTAAATTAATTCAAGTGTTGAATTAATTAAATCACATTGGGCCTTGTAGAGCCCAATTGAAAATAATTATTTAACTAGTGAGCTTGAGTAAAATCAAGTAAACTTTAAATGGACTCAAATATGTTTGGGACATTTAAATAAAGTCCATGGGCCTTGTAATTGTTACAAGCCCAAGTCAAATTGCATGCATGGGAGATTTGTTGAAGAAAAGAAATCACTTCTCTTTGAAAAATCCTCTTATTTTTCTAGTGCAAAATAAGAGGGGATCTAGCTAGTTGGTGGTGGGCTTAATATTTGAACAAGGAGTGCTCAAAGGAGGAGAGCTTGTAGATTTGTCTTGTCTTTGAAGAGTCAAGTTGTTTACAACTTGGTTGGAGCCATTACATCAATCTCAAAGATTGATAGGTAATTATCTTAACACCTTATGTATGACATAGTTATGTTTTTGTATATGTTACATGCTAGTACATGAGGTGTTCAAATTTTTCCTTTAAAATTTTCGGTTTTCATGCCTTGAAAAGATTTTTGAACTTCCGTTGCGCATTTGAACACCCAAAAATCGATCATCTTACAATGATTATCAAGTATAGCAAACATGATGAGGAGTCTTCTGAAGAAATGCTAATAAATCACATATTCCCGAATCTAAAAGAAAATGTTGAATCAACAGCATATATGACAAGTCGAGCAATACTTACTTCTAAAAATGAATATGTTGACAAGTTGAATGAGAAAATTATTCAATTTTTCTCAGGTGAAGGTAAAATATGTGGAAGCATTGATGAAGCTGTTGACGATACTCATAATTTTTATACCCCAAGAATTTTTAAATACCTTGACTCCAAATGGAATGCCTCCTCATCGTTTGGTTTTGAAAAAATCCTGTACAATTATGCTGTTGAGAAATTTAGATCCATCTCAAGGCCTGTGTAATGGAACTCGAATGGTTTGTAAGGAATTTGAAGACAATGTCATCCATGCAGAAATAACTGTTGGACATCATGCTGGAAAACATGTTTTTGTTCCAAGAATACCCTTGTCTCCTGCTGAGAACGAGGGATATCCTTTCCAATTAAGAAGAAAACCGTTTCTGATTCGTTTGTGCTTTGGAATGACAATTAATAAGGCACAAGGTCAAACTATACCAATTGTTGGTATATACCTACGACAACCTGTGTTTTCACATGGCCAATTATACGTTGCATTATCTAGAGGTACTTCAATGTCCGCCACAAAAGTCTTGATAAAGCCAAATTCAATCACAAATATTGATGATGCAAGAACAAAAAATGTTGTAAGGTTCATAATTTCATTAAGTTATTTGTCAGAATAATTTTGATATTGCATGTATGAAATTGATATATTTACTAAAAAAATCTGAATTTACAAACCAGGAGACGTCCACGGTCAAGGGGAAAGAGTGGAAATAAAAGAGACTGCATTGCAACAAATTTGGGTGAAAGGAGAAAGCTTAAGTATGTCGCACTTGAAGGTTTTATCTTTCTTCTGTTTTTCACAATTTTTCAAAACAATTTCCAGTTGGCGTCGAAGAGAATCAAAATCCATTTTCGAACAAAAAATTGAGCAAATAAAAAAAACTCACTATTTGAATTGTCATACATCCTTGGAATAGCTTCCTACATAAATGATGTTATCTGTGTCTCACGTATTTGTGTATGTTTTTTAAGTTTCAATGTGGGATTCGATTACTTTAGTCTTTGGAATAGCATATATACATGTTGCGAATTAATCGGAAGAAGTACAGCAATAAGGCTATCCTGATATAGAAAAATTATGCCATATAAAAATTTCTGCTAAATTATTATTTCTGAAGTATGCCGGTCATATTGGACTCTGGTTATTGCTGAAGTGAACTAAGCTTTGTTGAGCCACACTATATTACTAATATTGACAAATGGGAGTTGAAAGAATTTCCCTTTAGACTCATTGATTTCTTCAGTGTTATTTACTTTTTGAAACTTTATTGTTTTCTTTTCTGTTTATTTTTCAGAATGTCAAGAGTGAATATTCTATTTTATGTAGGACAAGTCATGATTATGGTGTTTACAAATGTTTTATCTCTATATATTACTTCAGATTGACATAGCCATGGAAGCATGCAATAGTTTTTTTCCCAGCAATGCCCAACCTAAAAAGGGTTGAAGCAGACAAAATTAAGTCCTCTCTGTTTTCCTGGTTCTACACTATCTTGTAAGCATTTTTTTCGGGACACACTCATATACCAAATTGCTATATTATTTGCAAAGCACTTAAAGTTACCAGTCTCATGTGTTGTAAAGGGTTGTCAAGTATAACTCCTTAAAGAATCAATTGTTTAGGAACTGTGAATTTGTCAAATCCATTACAATTCTTCCGCTCTCCAGTATGTTATGTTTAATTTTGCATGTGTAAAAAGTGATGCTTGTTTGCTAAATAATTTACAAATTTAGTTTAATTCACTGATTTAATAATATGAGAATATATGAAACTTGCTAATGATATACAAATAATCTTTACGCTATTGCATGCCTTATATGAAATTTTTATGAGCATGAAGTCATGTTACTTATGCATATCTCATGTGCATAATGTCTGTTGTACATGTGTATCCGAGGTATGTTACGCTTAGACATGTTTGGAGTAGCTTATGTGCGTAATATTCATATTCCCCTTCTTCCCAGTTTATATTAAAGGCTTACTTCAAGTCCAAATCTAATGAATCTTGCTCAGAAATTAGCATATGTTTCTGTGTTGCTTGAAAAGCACGGGTTCAAGTTTTGAATGAACATGGGAAGTGCTTGAAGTTCCTAGAGAACAAAACGTCGTGGTTTTTTCGGTCTAAATTGTAATCATGTATTATTTTTTTCATGCAATCTATAAACATTATCTTTCTTGGTTTCCTTAAAAAGTATTTTGATTTTGAACTTGAATTGTTATTTGTTTTATATCATAAATTTTGAATGCAGGGGTTGGCTTAGATAAAATAAAAAAGATTCCCTTAGAGATTTTGAAAGAGTAAACATTACTATTTATTTTTAAAATATTTTAAAACAGTCCTCATTTCTAATTTTATTTTAGTTTTTTTTACCATAGATACTTATTAGTAACTTTTTAAATTTCATTTATTTATATTGTAAAAAATAAAAAATAAAAAATTATATCATATCAACTCTTTTACGAAGTGTACTATGTATTCAAGAAACAAGAAGAATCACATGGAAGAAAGGGGTGAATAAAATCTCTTCAAGACCACCGAAAACCTTAATTTTTTTCTTGTCGATACAAATACGTATCTTTCACATTATTATTATTGCGTATTTTTTTCATTTTGCCTTCGTAAAATTTTTATCGACCTCGATTGTATAATTCGAGTGAACATTGGTGTTGGCTTGTGTATATTTTACCACTATTTGAATACTTAGCTTGATTTATTTTCAAAGATTCCTATGATATTTGTTGGAAGTTTGAGCCCTTCAGTGATGGTTTACACTTGACGGAGGCGATTTACAAATTCTTGGCCCAAGGTATACGTGGAGGGCAACACACACTGTTTCTCACTTCAATACAATATGTTGTTTCACAATCTTTACTAAGATTGGTTTGATGATGTTTTGTATTAAATAAAAAGAGAAAATTTTTTAATTCAAGAAATACAGTATTTTTTGTTTATAACAAAACATTATGATAATTTCTATTAAATAAAAGATAAAATTTTGTAATTCGAGATCAAAAATACTATTTGATATCAAAATAATAAAATTTGACCAGCTCCAATTATAATTATATTTTTAACTAAGCATTAATGGTTATGAAAAACATAAACTTATTTGACATGATTATAACAATTTGTTAAGTAATTTTAAAGAAAATTATGAGAAGGATTTTTTTTAACACGAGATAAGATCTCTCGATCAGAAATTTTTTTAACACAAGATAATAAATGAACGACTGATTGAAGTAGGACGGACTACATAGGTAATTTGTATAATAATAAAATTTCACATGTTCCAATTATAATTATATTTTAAAATAAGCATTAATGGTTATGAAAACATAAACTTATTTTAACATGATTATAATAATTTATTAAGTAATTTTAAATAAATTTATATTATCTTTATCAATTGAGTTATTATTTCGGTAGAACTCTAAATAAGAAGGATTCTTTTTAACACAAGATAAGAAGATCTCTAGATAAGAAGGATTTGTTTAACACAAGATAAGAAGGATTCTATTAAGACTCTATTATTATATTAATAATTATATATGTAGTGTAATACTTACTAATGTATTCAACAAAAATACACAGGAATTTTCTCAATAAGTTTGCATAAACGCGTTTCGAAATTCGGAGAAGGCTGGGAATTTGGAGGTAGGCTGGATATTCATTCAAAGTTGAAACTCCTTAAATCAAAATTTGACAGGTGATCTTTAATCTTCGTGCATTCTATTAAAAGTATTTGTGTTGAATAGAGTCGATGAATTGAATGAAAAACATGGAGAAATCAAAGCATCGACTTTTGTAACCCAAGATTCCATTGCTTTTAAATAATTGTATTTATTTCATTTTCCAAACATTTTGAATTAAGAACCCGTTCGATTTGTGTACCATGCCAAAATATTATATTTCAATCACAATGTGGTAGACAAATATCTATCAATTTCTATTATTTCCAATATACTTATTATTTATTTAAATTATTGTTGTTTAATATATTTCATTCTCAAAATTTTTTGTGTCATGCCAATTAAAGAGTACAAAATCACATAGTTCGAATGGACCACCTTACACATATGTCCTATCATCTCGTTGCAACCGAGTCAAAACAATGCTTCCATAAAGGTTAAAGTAGTACGACAGGGAAGCCAAATACTCGCCAAATCAAATTCGAAGCCTATAAGAAAACTTATCTTTGTGGATGAAGAGATAATTTCTTCTTATCCATATTCATGTATATTTGAATTGTTGTTATAATAATAAAAAAAACATATTCCGTTTTCATTGGGAACAAAAATACATGGAATAATGTTTTCGAACACAATAGATTTTTTCAAGATCAGTTGAAGATAAATAAAACTTACATCATCTCCGATCCAATTATTCAAGAAGTCAACAACTATCCGAATGTCAACAAACGAATAGATGTCTCTTCAGTATTGTGATACAGTCTCATGAATTTTTATTTGTAAAACGAGTCAACCCTACCGATATTCACAATAAAAAAATAATAATCTTAACATAAAAAGTAATATTTTTTTATGAATGACCCAAATAAGATATTTATCTCACAAAATATGACCCGTAAAACCGTCTCACACAAATTTTTGTTTTTATAGTTTGACTTTAAAGTCAAATCAAAGATATTATAATTTCTTGTATCCTACACAGCATATTTAATTATTTATTTTTACCTATTGCATGTCAAAAGTTAACTTTGACAATTATGAAATTTTATGCATAATCTACAGTAAGATTTTCATAACTGTCTGAGCATTTTTGTTTGAAAAGTTCCTATTGGCTCCATTCAATTATGACATTGTTCATATTTTAATATAAATTAAATTTTTTTACAGATAAATTGATTAAACTATTAAAAATATAGGATTTTTAAAGTGTAGAAAAAAATACAAGATTAAAGGGTGATGATTTTCCGAATTAGTTTTTTATCATTAGAAGGAAAAAGATTAGTACTGGTTTGATTAGTCCGGATGAGTACTTAAAACTCGGGTTAAAATAATATCACCATCTTCTCTTGGAGAATAAAAGAACATCCAACTTAAGCTATCGAGTACTTCAATCTGCTCGAGAGGAATCATAAGGATGGATGTATCATAGCTTCTTAAAAGTCTAGTATAGTATAGTAAAATCAAATATATGGATAATCTCAATTATTTTTAATCAAGTAAACTTTGTTAACGGCACACAAAATTGCCTCAAAATATCACTACATAAAATAAAATGAAAACTAAAGAATTTTGACATATTTCTCTTCTATTAGACAGACGAGCAACGATCAAATTTATTGAAGAAAGCAGAAATGAATGTGAAGTTAGTTCTTAAAATTGCAAATTGAGATCAAAAAATTTTTTTTAAAGGATATATAATTTAAGACCAAATTTATTTATTCTATTTTACAAGAGGCTTTTTAAGAAAATCACTTTTTAAAAAAATAAATTTGTTTGTGTCAATATTTTAGTGGGAAAAACTCATGTAAGACAATCTCACAACTCTTATTTTGAGAGATATATCTTTTATTTATGTCATCCATGAAAAGTTTTACTTTTTATGCTAAGAATATTATTTTTTTATTGTGAATATCGATAGTTTTGACTCGTCTCACAGATAAAGATTCGTGAGACCGTCTCAAGAGACGTACTCTAGTTTAGTAGATATTTTGTCAGACGATCTCACATATCTTTATTCGTAATACAGATCAACTCTATATATGATATGATATCAATCAATCATACTCATGTTTACAATAATAAACAATATTTTTTTACTGATGACTCAAATATGGGATCTATCTCACAAAATTTATTTGCAATACTATTTCACAAATTTTTTTTTTTGTAGTTGTAAACATGATTTAATATATATTTTTATTTAGAGCTCCGTGATTTAATTTATTTTGAGAGAAATAAATAATAGAAATATTAAACTCGTTATATATATATATTTTAAAAAATAATAAGAAGAATATCGGTCTGCGATTTGAACCACGTCAAAGCTTCTCCAAGAAGAAGCCGGGGGGAGACAGCATCATATATATATATATATATATATATATGTATATAAGTCAAGTTCTCCTTCTTACTCCGTGCAACTGCGCGACGTCGTATCAGAGGTCCCTTTCCAATGGATATCGATCCCGACGTTGTTTTCCGAGACGACGATGACCCGGAGGACGAATTCTACCAGGTTTTCTGCTTTACACCCCCTTTCACCGTACAAGCTTTGAAGCTCTGCGTGCAACTATCGACATGCTTCAAAATGCGCAGGAAAAATATGCAACCAAGGAGGAGCTTGTGTATTTGGTCGACGCTTCACCCAAAATGTTCTCCACAGCTTGCTCTCCGGTAATTTGTCTACTGTTACTCCGTTTTTGCACTTTTATTTTTTGCAATTTTTTTTTGTAGCCTTGGCTGAGCCCATTTTCTACTACGCTGTAATGATTTTTAGATGAGATTTTATTTGTAAATAGTTGGTTATTTGCCAAAAATTAGTACTTTGAGTGAAGAGACAAATATGCACATGGAACAATAGATGCGCTTCTGCAGCAGTGGATTCATGATTGGTCATTATGATGTATATTTTCCTTATGCTCGTTTTTTTCTCTTGGATGCTTCTTTTCCGGAGTGTGAGCTACATGGAAGCATGATGCACACCCTCGATGCTAAAAGCAGTTTTTCTGTTGGATATAACAATGCGGAGCATGAAACTAGTGGACATCTGATTTTTTTTGGTTTTATTCTTTGGTTTGAGGTCTAGGACAATTATTTCCAGTTATGTTCTGGATGTTCTCCAGAACATAACATTTAATTCTTAAAATCTGAGGCCTACTTCATTTTCCCATCCTCCGCGGACGCACAAAGAAGCAGTATCACCTTTTCTATAACAGACAAATATGTGAGATGCTTTTATGAATGTTCCTTGTTGACATGGCAATACTTTCAGGAAGATCAGAAGGATGTCACTCACTTTCAAATTGTTGTCCGTTGCATTGCACAGTCTTTGAAGACTCAAATAATTAATAGGTCTTATGATGAAGTTTCAATATGCTTCTTTAATACCGTAAGCTTCTTTTTTTGACAAATCTAGTCATATCAACCCCTCATCTAGTTATAAATTCGCAAATTGAAGTTATCTATTTATTTGTTTTTGTTTCCTTGATTTCTAGAGGGAGAAGAAGAATTTACAGGATTTGAATGGCGTGTATGTTTTTAATGTTCCTGAACATGAGGATTTGGATAGACCCACCGCCAGATTCATCAAAGAGTTCGATCGCATCGAAGGTTAGTTTTTAGTGGTCTCATCTGAATTAACAGCCAATTAATTTGTGGAACGAACCGCTTGTGATATTTGGATCTCCAAGGTCCAAAGTTGTCTCTTGATGATTGTGCTTCGAGGCTAATTACTTCTTCCGTACTCAAAACATCACTTACATATGTTTTATTAGTCTTTGACTAATGATTACACGCGGATACCCTGTAATAACAAACATTGTGGTATGGATATGAAATTAGACTTTAACTTTTCTTTGACAGAGTTCTTGTTTTTCACTCATTCATGATTAAGAAAATTTTGACATGGTTGGTAGCCTCAAGCTCTGAATAACAATCTAGGTTTGGAAGGTACTTGGCTGAACTTAAATTTTAAACATCAGTATCAAGCTCTGAGACCTTTATGATGCTTTCACAGCTTTACTCACCATCTGAAATATTTATTTATTTTATGACAATATTTTATGGGAGAAAGATAAAAGTTTAGAAGTTATTATTTAATATAGTTTGGGATTTTTGCTTTTATTTTTATAAAACATTTACTCCTTATTAGCACAATATGTTGGTGCTTGTATGCTCACGTGTTACTTATTTGTTATACATTGTTGTGCAAAGATTTTTATGAGACGTTTTAAGTTGCTTCTGACGTAATTTGAATACAACTTATAATTGTTTACACGGCTTGTGGAACAACATGGTTGACCAGTGTAATAGTTGCTTAATAAATTGTCTTTTTTCCCTTTCATTGGTCCTTGTAATTTCCTGAGGCTAGGAATATTTTGGCCAGTGCATAGTTTCCTAAAGATTTTTTCCCATTCCTCGTGCTTTGATTGCCCTCTTGATCTTAGCAGTACGCAATGAAGTTTGTGATAGTGTTATAAAATAGAAAGTATGTAAGATTACATTTACATTAACATGACGTGACTCAATGGCACATATTTTTACATTAAATATCTGTTCTTTTCTTTATGGCCTTCCTATCCTGCCACCGATGGATTATTTGACTCTCGATGCATTTTTTTTATGCATTTTTAACACATGCAGAATCATTTAGTAAAGAAATTGGGAGTAAATATGGCATTTTGTCTGGGTCACGTGATAATTCTCTCTACAATGCTCTTTGGGTTGCACAAGGACTGTTGCGTAAAGGGTATGCTTTTTGTGACTACGCTTTTTTGTAAGATTATTTGATACAAATCAGAAATTGGGTGAGAGGCATATGATTTTGTATGTTCAACATTTGGTCACAATTTTTTGATAAGGTATAAAACTTCTTGTAACATTGTCGATGTACTTTCTCCAGGTCTGAAAAAACAGTTGACAAAAGGGTTCTGTTGTTTACAAATGAGGATGATCCTTTTGGGAGTATCAAAGGAGTAACAAAAATGGACATGATGAGAACTACATTTCAACGTGCCAAAGTAATGTCTCATTTGGCGCATACACATTCCCTCAAATTTTTGACTTAATTGACTTCTAGAAATTCAGAGGTTTATAAACTTTGTGCTATCAGAATGTTGGTAGACTGGTTCGTAGATGTTATAAGAAAGTTGTCGGATTCTTTTCAGGATGCTCAAGATCTTCACATCTCAATTGAAGTCCTTCCCTTGAGTAGACCCGGTGACGAGTTCAATATGTCCACTTTTTACGCTGTATGTTCAATCTCAAGTGGATGCTCTGTGGTTCATACTATTTAGTTTACCTTGTTCAATTCAATTGTCATATATTCAGGAATTACTGGAGATGGAGGAAATCGAGCTGGCTCAATTTAAGGCATTCGCAGGAGAGAGGTGTGAATTTGTCAGTCTTTTTTGGCTGTTTTCGTGTCTATTTGATATTTCCTCGAAGACCAAAAATTTATAATGACAGATTCTGCTTTTGTCACAAATTTATTGTCAAGTATTTGGTTTTATCTTCTGTTTCTGGATTTGGTCAAGTTAAAACTTCCATACAAGCTATCTATATTACCCTATAATAATGTTAAAATGGTATTAACAGCAGTTTGTCAGTTTCTTGAACATTTTGGTTTATCTGATACATTGTTTTTGAGCTGGCATTAGAAAATGACTTTAGATGGTAGTTGAATGAACAAGAGAAGTATGAAAAGTGAGTGTGCTCTTTTACACAAAAAATGTAGCCATTTTGAAAATTTTTTATTCTTCCCTGATTCAACAATTTAGAATATTGCTCAACTACAGACCAAAACTTGTTCACATAAGACCAAAATTTGGCTAACTACTTGTTATAACCGAGAAGTGAAGAAGTCCTTGCCTAATTTTATCATTTATTCCAAAATGATATCTATCAATTATTGTATGAATTAAAAAGTAAATGAACGAGGGTGCTTGGTTGCGCAATGCTTGGTATAGTTTCTTAATTGAAAAATAAAAAGACTCTACAATTCATCTTCTGAAGCAAACAAAGCCTTCAAAACATAGGAACAAATGTCTATGGATAAAATGATGCAAAATAAATGGAAACCCATCTGAACTGGTTCAGTTCTGTATTCTTTAGCATCTGGAGATTTTATGAATTTGGATAGGGTGGATGTGCTAGGGATCATGTTGGTGTATGGAAAGACATGAAGTTGAGATAGGACTCTTAAATAAGCTGCATCATTGCTGTGTTTACCTCGTACCAGAGACAAACCAAAGGGAGTAGCTTTGTTGTTTCTAGAATCTTAATATCGTGCTTTATGTTACCACCATATACATGACATGTGGAAATGTGGAACAGGCTTCACTAGAAATTTGTTGTCAAGAAGTTGGATGTTTACCTTTTTGAGGGACAAATACAATAAGCTTGCAATTTATTATTTTTAGCTAAATATGACAGATTTGAAGACATGAAAGACCAGCTCAGAAAGCGCATGTTCCGAAAGCGCAGAGTTCGAAGAATAAATTTCATCATCGCCAGTGATGTGTGCATTGAGCTGAATACCTATGCTTTAGTTCGTCCAACCAATCCAGGTTTGTATTCCTCTTGGTTGTATGAATTTTATCATCATATCTAGGTTAGTTACCACTGAATTCTCTCTTGTATTGGTTGCAGGGACTATCACTTGGCTTGACTCAGTCACTAACCTTCCTCTACAGGTAATAATTCTTTGGATAATTGACTAGATTTGTTGTCTATGAATTTAAGACCCCTCTTGTGCAAGTTTAGGAGTTCCCGTTCTTTCCAACTTGAAATAATTGTATTAATTCTGGTTGATTCTGAAGCTTGCGATTCTAATATCAGTTCGTCATTGACATTTGTAGACAGAAAGATCTTTCATCTGTTCAGACACTGGTACTCTGCTGCAGGAGCCACCAAAATTGTTTCAGAGTTATAAGAAGTGAGGAAACTCTATAGTGTGAGCCATTAGTTTATAACTTTACTAGGCCTTGAAAATATACCTTCAACGATTCCTGGTTCTCTATTTTCTTTGATGGTGGATGAGTCAAATTTGATATACCACTTTGCAGTTTGGTTTATATGTGGTTGTTTATGAGTTTACCGGCATCAGTTGTTGGACTCTCAGTGTGAGGTGAAGTTTGATCTTTCCATCTGTTTTATGTCTGTCGGCATAAAGCTGTGACTTGTGTGTGTATTTTTTTGATTTGTTGCTTCAAGAGATGATTATTAATTAAGAGCATGAAGATTTTGTTGCAGTATTTTATGAGAATACCAACATTACTATAAACAATTTGGGTGTATTTTTTATTTATATTGTTTGTCAGCAGTGCACTAAAATTAGAAATATTCTCATGTTATCGAAATATTTTTTTTTCTTGTGGCCTTGGTCCCAGATGTTTGCTTTGTTTTAAACAAGCATTTGATTTTCACTCTAAATACCATTTCCAAGGTTTTTATTGATGTTGATTTTTCCAGTGAGAATATCATGTTCTCGGCCAGTGAACTTTCTGAAATTAAGAGGGTCTCAACTGGACATCTTCGTCTTCTTGGGTTCAAACCTTTGAGTTGCTTAAAAGATTATCACAACTTGCGGCCATCGACCTTCGTTTTCCCAAGCGACGAGGTTACCGATTTCCATTCCTTTATTATGATGCCTATCATGGTTTTATTGTTTTGATGCACATGCACATGGTACTCTAACTTGTGATGTGAAATTTGTTTTGAAGTTGTTTCTTTCCTTTTTTATGAGTAATAATCATTTTGCTTTTAATAAACAGACAATATGATTTAACATTTTGACTTTTGACAATTATGCTAATGCCATGCAGTCACCTCGCACAACTACATCACGTCTTAATATTATGTGCCTAGAGTGAAGAATTGTAAAAAAGTCGAGGAGAGCACTGTGTTTTTTTAATTTGGTTTGGTGACTAGAACTATTTAATGTAGCACCTGTTCAAGCTATTGCACATCTTTAGCGAGATACTCAACCTTCTGGTAAGCATGAGAACTCCCTGGTAAATCATGTCCAATTTCAACTTAAGAGCTCTGCCAATACATGCAGCTAACAGCTATGGTTGTGGTCATTGTTACCAACATCTTGAGCAGACAAGTTGTTGGCAGCCTCAAACTAGTGGCACTTTATGGCAATTGTGGTCAGAATGGTTTACTTTTTTCAGTACTTCTATTTTTGTTTCTTTTTTTGAGCTCTGTACTTTTATCTTTGTTCCTATGAACATGGCAATCAACCCTTTTTAAGTATGTGGTTCATTTAGAAGTTCTTTTTTTCTATATTAATGATCATTTGCTTCATTGTGACTTTTAAAAACTATAGATGGTGAGCCAACTCTCTCTCTCTCTCTCTCTCTCTCTCTCTCTCTCTCTCTCTCTCTCTCATCCATTCCCACTGGACATCAAGACTTCGAGCTCCACAAATATGTAACTTCTTTTATTACAAATCCACAAAGTTATTTGTGTATGCTGTCTTTGAATACAATCATCTGGATCTGAATTGACTCTTTCATCTGCTGCTTTGGTGACTCCAAACTTATTCAATCTCCACTGGAGGAAATGTTGGTGGTATTTATATTCTCTTGGCGAGAACTTGCTTTTAATTTTTTAAGCGAAGCCAAGCTTGTCTTAAGACACAAAATTCAAACCTTTGCTTAAACTTGATAATTGAAGCAAGCTGTTTTTCTTTAGAATAAATTGTGTGATCAAATAAATTATAACCTTGGAAAACCTAAAATATCAACATTTAAGCATGTACCTGTCTCCATACCTTTCTCTAGACATGTTGAGCTCAGTTCAACTATTCAAGCTCAAAATCTGGAATTTCGTTTGTGAGTGACTTTGGATGCTCTTATTCGGTGTTCTCTACAGCCTATTGATTTTTTCTTATTCGTTTAACACTATGTTATCTGTTCAACATTTTGTGGCCGCTAATTTGAATATCGGTTATGTGCTAAATGTTTCTGTTTTGGTGCAGGAAGTGATGGGAAGTACGTGTATTTTCATCGCTATTTACAGATCCATGTTGAAACTGAAGCGGTGAATTTTACGTTCAACTGCACTTTGATGCATTTTTTATTGTTATATTTTCATTTACGGAGTAACAATTTCTTCCCGGAAATTTTGTTTTGGACGAACGGAAAGAAACATGTTTTTTTCTAATTAATGAATCAAAAGTAGTTTTGGCTTCTGAAAGCTATGAGGTATGGGTTTCCGTCTTGCTTATATTCCTTATGAAGATTACCCATCAACAATGGAATAGACATATTTACAGATGTTTCCCTTTAATATGCTATCACTACAGGACAATGTCACTTTTCCTTAATTCATTTGTTTTTGTTGTTATTTTGTTGTTGTTGTTGTTGTGTTGCACTGCCAAAGGTTTCACATCATAACTCGAGTTTTTAGTACTAATAGATAATGTGACATGATATGAGTTAGTGCATGAAACATTGAGATAAAATTTTGCAAGACATCAAAAGAAATTGTGAAGTATGGTATGGAAGAAGCAGTTTTTGAGAGCAGTATAGTCAAGGAATTATGTGGACATCTTTTTCACATGTTCCTTTCGTTTTCATTAGTTAATCATTTTGAGTTGCAGTTTTGCAGTTGCATTTTATGGAAACCCCTCTCATCCTCAGTTGGTGGCTTTAGTCGCCCAAGTAAGTTGTTATTTTATGTTATTCGGTGAAATTTAATTGTAGTAATTTAAGATGGTCAACTTTATAAAGTTAGAACCCGATTAATAACTTCATGTGACACGACTCTTTTAGCTATGCATGACTTTTCATTTGCTGAAACCCGGATTACTTGCTCATTATTGTACTAATGAAGGATATAATCTTCTATCCTCTTATCTTTATAATCTTGATATGTCTACTTCTGTCCAGGAAAAAAATTCAAACAGCTTTGTGTACTTTTATTCTTTTATTTGATATTTCTTAAAATGCATAACTTGAATATACAATTGCATGTATTCTTGAACTGCAGGAAGAGATTAGGAGTGGCAGTGGTCAGGTTGAGCCTCCTGGAATGCATATGATATATCTTCCATATTCTGATGATATAAGACCCATTGAAGAGGTAAAAGTATTTCTGTGACATTATTAAGTTTCTTGATGGTAGCCAGCTTTTAGTGCTAATGCTATGTGGTTGGTTGCAGCTTCACACTGAAGCAAATCTCATTGCTGCTCGAGCAACTGATGACCAAATAATGAGTGCCTCTTCATTGGTGAAGCGTGTAGACTTGAAACAATTTTCAGTTTGCCAGTTTGCTAACCCAGGTAAGTTCCATCCTCTGAAGGCCATTCTCACAATCGCAAGAACTCTGTTGTTTGGCCAGGGATTTTGTTTATAGGTTTGGATCCATAAACGATTGACTTAAGTTTTTGAGATGTACCAGGATATTTGTCATCGCTGTAAAAATAGTTGTCACAAAAATATGCAATCATTAGTGAAAATACATTGGCCAATTTATGAGCATATAGATACTTTTTTAGAATTGAAATCTTGAAGTCCTGTGATGAGTTTTACACTTTTGTCATTGTGGAAGAAATTGCAATCCACTGGTTTGAAGCAGTTGTCTTTAGTGTGCCACTAGTATCTCAATTCAACTTGCAGCCTTGCAGAGACACTATGCAGTGTTACAGGCTCTAGCATTGGATGAAGATGATATGCCTGACGTGAGAGATGAAACTCTCCCAGATGAAGAAGGCATGGCCAGGTAAGAATTGACGTGAATGGAATCCTTTTTATATACTTTTTTCATCTGTTTGATCGAATTTGAATAAAAAATAATAATTTCTTCAGAAAAAAGAATAAGAAAATAATAATAACTCGCTCAGAAGTGAAATCTGTGTTCTCTGTCATCTAAACCTTTTGAGTTTTCTTTTTTGGGGAAGACCGGGTATAGTGAAAGCAATAGAAGAACTCAAGCTCTCAGTCTTCGGACAAAATTATGAAGAGAATGACGTGGCTAGTGGAAAAACAAACGAAGCATCCAAAAAAAGGAAAGCAATTGCTGAAAACGCAACAAAAGAGTATGCAAACTATAACTGGACCGACCTTGCAGACAATGGAAAGGTGGGACTGACCTTTCCTCATTTGTTATATTCCCCTAGCCAAAAGATTATACATTGTCATGATGAGATGCTTCATGAACTCTTGAGAGTTGAAGCAAATTAGATCATTAAACTTGATGATATCCTGCAAATCTATTACCGTTGACATAACATAGCAAATAAGAATTTCAAAGAATTCGAAGAATATGCCGCATGTGGGGATCGAGTAAATTTAAACCAGAGCATAAAAGGATGTATGTTTGTGCACTTGACCTAGAGAGAAGTCAGTAAATTGACTCAAAGTTTCTGTCATTATGCTCTCTTGTAGTCTTGTCGATCCCGAACCTTTGTAGATAATGAAATGTTGAACATTTTGTGAAATCGGTATCATTTGCACTGCCATTAGAATAACACCTTGAAATTGTTTTTAAAGCAGTCGGACAAGGTTTGGCATGTGGTGACGTAGAGTGCTGCTCTTCTCTGTTCTTTGTTCATCATTAATTAGCTATAAAACTAGTTCTCTGGAACATAACTGGGATTGTGATTTGAGGGGCGCATGCAACATTTTTATTTATATATACTGTTTTAGATAACTTATTCATATATATACTCCATGCATGCAACAGAAAATCAATATAGTTGTCATTTTCATGCATCTGATGAATACTCCATGCATGCAACGGAAAATCAACATAGTTGTCATTTTCATGCATCTGTAACAATCCTCGTTTGTTTTGCTTACCATGTTTGGCAGTTGAAGGAGCTGACTGTTACAGAGCTGAAGTACTACCTGAATGTGAACAACCTTCCTGTTACTGGGAAAAAAGAAGCTCTCATTAGCAGAATCTTAACCCATATGGGTAAATGAATTATGTAAATTATCATCATCGTGCTTTTTTTCGAGCTCGACTCGTTTTTGGGACGAATTTGAAAAGATTTTTGGCGTGGTAGGTTATGTCGGAGTGTTATTGTAACGACTCCAAATATCATAATATAACAATATAGCATACTCCCTCGAGAATTGTCCACCCTCTGAAAAAAGATCTTAAAGGTAGTATTATCATTATGACAATTGGGTTTTTACAATCATATAAATTTATTTAAAATATATCCAAAATAATAGTTCCAAAAAAAAAAAACCAAAATAATCTCGATGTTAGTTTTATATCCAAATTAATATAAAATACCTTGCATATCAAATTATATTTTCCTTTATTTAGTTGATGTGTCTCCTATTATATTATTTACCCAATGTGTATTATTTCCAGATATGGAAAGAATTAAAATGTTTTTATTTTTTTAAATCCTAACCCTGTGTTTGGTTTAATAAAATATGGAATTTAGAATTGGAATGGGAATATCTTTTTAGTGTTTGGTAAATGTTGAGAATATTAATTCAGGATTCAATTTCACATTTATAAATAATATTATCAGATTTTAAGTAATTCTTTATTACTGTTTTTAAATAGCTTGTTTAATAATAACATTTATGTAAATTAACATATAGGCTTTATTAAAAGATTGAGTAAGAAAATAATTTTTTAAATATATGAAGAAATCATATTTTTATCAAATATTCTTTTACGAAATAAAAATAAAGTTTTCAAGGAATTTGTGAAAACAAAAAAAAAGTTGTCAAATTTTGATGAATTAGGTTTTGGTACTAAAAATAACGGAGTTTTCGAGAGTAAGAAATAATTTATAGAATTTTTTAATATAATTTTTTTTAAATTTGAAATAGATATATCAAAATATATAATAAAGTATGTGTGAATTAATTATGGAGATGTTGATGGTTTGTAAAATTTAGTAAGTAAATTAAAGTTTTTATGAGTAGGCTATAATTATTTTTTTTAAAAAAATAAAGTTCTAAAACAAAATCTTGTGAAATCCATTTATTTTTGTAGGGTTTTTATTTAAATTTCTCAAGTCTTAACGAATTCAATTAAATATCAATCTCATTTTAAAATATCATTTTCGTTAATATCTGACATAGTGTTTGCAATTACAAATCCCCCAAATCCACAGCATCCAACACACTTCGTTTGGAAAGATAGAACTCATTAACGAGAAATAATTTTACACTTTGGTTTCAAATGTGTCAAATATAAAATATTATTTAAAAATATATCAAAACCGATGCTACAATTACGGATGACAATGTCGCATGCCTGGAACATATTTGGACAAACTCGAGACCCGTCTCGAAGCTAGACGGATCTAATATGAATTGGATACGCTAAAAAATATATAATTGTTAATTTCTTTAAAATCATAAGCTGTATTCAATAAAAAAAAGTTTATAAATCATCAAAGTTACTATCTAACTTAAAATTAATAATATTTACAAATATTATCACAAGTTAAAATTTTTAATTTATAGACATTATAATTTACGGGACATGTGCATGGCGGGTTTAATAGGGCCGAGTTTGAACACAATGCACGTGTTACATGTCGTACATTTGAATTTTTTTAGATAGTTTTTTTAAAAAGTTCAACCAATTATTATTATTATTATTATTATTATTGTTGTTGTTGTTGTTGTTGTTTTAGAAATTTAAATTGAAAACAATCCCTTATGGAATAATTTAATCTAGTCTGACACATAGTTTAGTATATTTTGATGTTTATCCTAATTTATCTTTATCACTCTCTGACATAAATATATTAGATTCTTTAACATTAAAGGTTAAAACACATTGTTATAATTATACTCCTGGAACATGAGTCATATGTATCTGTTATCGTATTTATTATAAACCATTATTTACACTAAATCCTTTGTGTAAAAAAATAGATAAAAAAATTAAATGAAACTATTCTTATATAAACTAATTTTAATTGATCTAATATTACAACTCGTAGATATATAAAATGAGAAGAAATTGAATTTTCAGAAAATTGAATAATTGAACAATCTGTTCTTCGAAATCCTATTATATATAGAGATTTTACAACAAGTTATACAAAATAATGAAGGATCTTTTCAAATACAATTTAATAATGAACAAAGAAGATTATTACCATATTATGTTTATGCTAGATCAAGATCTAGTCATTAATTTATTTCACCTTTAGATTATATGGTGGATATTCCTCAAACTTCTAAAGCTTCTACTTCTCAAATAAGATAAGAAATAGATTCTGTAAAAGATACAGTAGAAGAGTTAATCATTAATCAAAATAATACAGTTCATCAAAGTAACTTTCAAAAAGTTAGAGAAACTGATACAGTTTCAGAAATGAATTTTAGTATTTAATGAATAGTAAAATAAAAATTGATTTTACTAAAGGATATCTTGCTAGAGCAAAGATCAATGCAGAATTTTACCAACCTAAATGGGAATATTTTAGAAAATGGTACTTTAAAAGTTTATCTGAAGAAGAATTTGAATATATTGTTACAGAATTTTACAAATATTGTGAAAACCAAAACAGATTAATACATTTTATTCCTTGGTTTTTTAAAACATTTATTATAGATTATATTTCTATTCTTGAAATAAATTATAAACTTCCTTCTGGACAGATACAAAAATCTGTTTATCCTCCTCAACAATCTTTTATTATAGAAAAAATAATAAAATTTTAAATTTCACTGATTTTTCCAAATTATTTGATAATGACATGTTACAAATAACTATTAAACATATAAATCGGATAAATGAAAAACATAATTATACAAATTTATATCTTACAATAATAGGAGAGGAAATAGTTTCTCTTAATGATCGAATTGATAAAATAATTTTACCCATTAATCAAATTAAATCAAAAGTTCATATAAAAACAAAAGAAGAAAATAATATTGTTTCTATTGCTACTTCTTCTATACAATCCTCTCCAGAGATAAAAGATTTTAAATTTAAGTCTTATATTTCTGATATAGAAAAATTATTAGAAGAAAAATTTAAAAATCTTAATTTAAATACTCTTAATGAATAATTTGAAAAAATTAATAATCATTCTGATGAAGAAGAGATAAATAAAATCAAATGGGCAGATAAATATACTCAAACCAAATATTATTATGATAGACACACTCCTGTTGAGGATCGGGTTGAATTTAGAAGGGGGGTTGAATAAACTCAATGGCCAACTTATTAAATTCTTTCGAATGATGTGCTAAAATCCTGTTAGAGATTTTAACGATTTCTTGTTCAAGTATAAAGACTAGCAGATCACAAGATAATGTGCGGAAAACGATCTGTTGGTTAGTGGGTGAAAAATAATAAAGCCGAAAAGCAGTAGATAGCACAAGGTTTGTTTCTGGAAGTTCGAAGATGAATCTTCTACGTCTCTCCTTCTTCTGTTTTCAGAAGATATCACTAAAAGACTTTGGTGAATACAGCACAACAATTGTACACACCAACTTCAACAGGACTTACCCTTCGCCTATTGAAACTCTTAGCTTTACAATTCAACTTCTTGAATGATCTTAAGTTCTGGAAAAGACTCTTTTCCAGTTACAAATTCTTCTATCAATGAAATAGTGAAGTGAATAACTTGAGAAGATATAACGAAAAATAGCTAGCACAATATGATCTCAATGATCAAGAGTATGCAATGAAGCGTGTGCTGCTTTTTCAGTGTTTGAGCTCTTTAGATAACTGAAAGTTCTAACAATGCTCGAATGATGTTTTTCAATTCAGATTTTTGTTCCATGCTACGTACTACTTCACGAAATCCTTCATCTCCATATATAGGCTCTATTCAACGTTCAAAAACTGAACGGTTCTTTTCTTTTTGGTGGTTCAGCTTTATTGCTTAAAATGGACCCTGCAGAATACATCAAAAGTAATCAGTCGCAGTTCATACCAAAAATGGTATACCGTCTTAAATGTTCTTGTATAGCATTTAATGGCATTTAATGAAGCAATAAATGCTGGTATCACGTTAATAGATCAACGGTGATATTTAGAGACTTTGAGATACGCAAGATTCTGTTAGTATATATTTCGAATTTTGTATCCTTCTAGTTCTGGTTTTAGCTAAGAAACAGTACTTGACAAGTGCTGCTACTGGTCTTTAGCTCGATACAAGTGCTTCTGTTTTTCTGCTATTTTACATCTACTGGTTTTGTACTAAGCCTAGCATCTACTGTTTTTACGAGCATTTCCACTTTTACTAGCATCTCCACAACAAATTTAAGTCTAACAACTCATATGAATGTTCTGTTTGAAGAACAATAATATATTTTTTCTAATAATTTTAATGGGAAAAGTATTTATGAATGGAATATTGATGGTTTTAGTGATAAGCAAATTTATAATACTGCTCACAGAATTCTTATGTATAGTACTGTGTGTAAAACTTCAGTCAATAATGATAAAAATATTGTTAAAATGATTATAGCATGGTTTACTGGCCAACTTAAATGTTGGTGGGATAATTATTTAAATCAATCTCATAAAGATGAAATTCTTAATTCAATAAAAATTGAAAATCAAATTCAAATAGAAAATTCAGTTTACTCTCTTATTATGACAATGATTGAACATTTTACTTGTAGATTCACAGATAATGGTGAACAAATTCGTACTTTATTAAGTAATTTAAAATGTAAAACACTTACTGAGTTTAGATGGTATAAAGATACATTTTTATCTCGTATTTATGAAATACCATATTGTAATAATAGTTTATGGAAAGCTAAATTTATTGATGGATTACATTTTCTTTTTGCTGAAAGAATAAGAAAAGTTTTAAGAAAAGATGATATATATATTCCATATGAAAATTATACTTATGGAAAGTTAATTAGTACTTGTATTCAAGAGAGTTTAGCTCTCTGTAATGAATTAAAATTAAATAATCAAATTAAAAGACAGAATTTATTTGAACAAAAACAATTAGGTAAATTTTGTGATCAATTTGGTATAGACCTACTTAATAAATGTAAGAAGAAAATTAAAGAAAAAGATGAAAAACTTTATAGAAAGAAAAGACATTTGTCTGATAGACAAAAAGATAGAAAAAAGAAAAGAAAAAAACCGTGAATCACGGAAAGCAGAAAAGTATAAAGACAAAAATAAATTCATTATTTGTAGAAAATGTAAAAAGTTTGGATATTATGCTAATCAATGTTGGGCTAAAAATAAAGTTAATAATTTAGATATAGATGAAAATCTAAAGAAACATTATTTAAAATAATAATGGATTCAAATCAAAATTCTAATAGTGAATCTGAGAATTCTTCAGAATCTTATAATTCAGAAGAAATTTTAGATAATATTTCAGATTTAGAAGAATGTAATAACTGTATACAAAAAAAATCTTGTATAAATCATATAGATGATAAAATTGATTAATTTTATAAATTCATATCTCAATTTCAAGATTTAAATATAAATGTTTTAACAAATAATAATATTTTAGAATTCTTTAAAATGATTAACGATTAAGGATCCAATATTGAAATCCACAATTATTGATCAAATAGAAAATACTGCTTCGACTAGCAGTAATAATAACATTATTGTTAAACAAGAACAAGCTTATTCCATAAAAGAAGTAAAAAATCTTCTACAACTAAAATATAGTAAACAAAATCCAGTTATTATATAGGATTTAGTTAAAGAAATAGAAAATCTTAAAGAACAAGTAAAGTTTTTAAACAAAACAATAATAGTTTAAATTATTGTATCTCAGTTATTGAAACTAACAATAATAATTCAGTTTATAATTCTGAAAGTTTGATAATCTTCAAGACATCTCATTTCCTGATACAAATCAAAAACATTTATCTGTTTTAAGTATGTTTATATCTCAAAAATGGTATACCAAAATTACTCTATTAATTGAAAATTCGTATAAGAAAAATTTTATAACTATGATTGATAGTGGTGCAGATTTAAATGTAATACAGGAAGGATTAATTCCTACAAAATATTTTCATAAAACAACTCATTCTCTTTCTCATGCAGGATGAGAACCATTGAAAATAAATTATAAATTACCAAAAGCATATATTTGCAAAGATAAAAACTGTATTCAAACCAGTTTTTTATTAGCAAAAGATATTTATAGCCAACTTATACTTGGACTTCCTTTTATTTATCAAATTTATTATTTAACTTATGTTGATGAAACATGTATTATAGGAACTTTTCAAAGTAACCCTATTTCTTTTAAGTTTATAACTAAACATGTTCATAGAATTTTAAATAAATTACAAGAAAAGATTGAAAGAAAAACTTTTCAAATAAATTCTTTAAAAGAAGAAGTAAAAATTCTAACTATAGATGACAAGTTACAAAATCCTTAATTACAGGAAAAAATCAAAATTATTTATAATAAATTTTCATTAGAAATATGTAATGATCTTCCAGATGCTTTTTGGAATAGAAAGTGATAGACTTAATTTAATTGTGGTGATGACTGATGATAGTCAAAACCAGTAGATCGCATTAGTAAAACCAGAAGATAGGATAAAAGCAGAAGTCCTCATATCGCCTTAACAAAGCAGTACTCTTCGAGTACTTATCAGTTTAGATAAACAGAAGCAGAACTTGACTTTTACTAAATCAAAACCTATCGATCATATATTAAATGTTATCCGTTACTTTACCAAGTATGAGTATTAAATGCATCATTAATGCTGAACAAAGTCATTTAATACGTTTTACCAAATGTGGTATGAAACAAGACTGATTGTTCTGCAGCTTTTTGCCAGAACCTTTTTAGGTAATAAAACTGATTCTATCAGAAGTCAAAAAATATGTTTTGTTTATAGACGTTGGATTCAAAACTTCTATAAATACACAAGATCAACGACATTTATAGGTTACCGAAACAACGATTACATTCTCTAATATACGAACGTCGATTTGAGCACTCAGATCTACTTATCATCTTCAAGCTCAATATACAGAAAAGCAGCACACGCTTCACAAAAGTTATCTGGTCTTTTGAGATCATATTGTACTGACTGTTTCTTACTCTCTCTACAATCATAATCACGTTACTATATTTGAGAAGAGTTTGTAAACTGGAAAAGAGTCTTTTCCAGAACTTTGTTGCATTTGTTTTATTGTGTTGAGAAACTAAGAGTTCCAGTAGACAAATGATAAGTCCTGCTGAAGTGGGTGTGTACAAGTGTTGTACTGTAAAAACCAAAGTCTTTTAGTGATACCTTCTGGAAATAGAAGAAGGGGAGACGTACAAGATTTCATCTTCGAACTTCCATAAATAATCATTGTCTACTGCCTACTGTTTTATCATTTTTACCCTTAAACCATCAGATCGTTTCCGTACTATATTGTGGTCTGCTGGTTATATACTTGAACTAGATTAGCTATAATCTCTAACAGGATTCTAACACCCTTTGCTAAAACGACCTTCAAAAGAACGAGTTTATTCACCCCCTCTAAACTCTATATCGATCCCCAACAGAAAGAAGCATATTATTTCTCTTCTCTATGAAGAAAATTTTGAAGAGAAAAATAATCCTACAAAGGCTCGTCCTTGTCAAATGAATTCTAAATATTTAGAATTATGTAAAAATGAAATTCATTCTTTATTAGAAAAGGGTTGATAACATCTTCTCAATCACCTTGGTCATGTACTGCTTTTTATGTTAATAAACATTCTGAGCAGGAAAGAGGTATTTCTAGTTTAGTCATAACTACAAACCCCTTAATAAGGTTTTAAAATGGATTAGACATCTTATTCCTAATAAAAAAGATTTATTAGATAGACTTGTAAATGCTATTATATTTTCAAAATTTGATTTAAAATCAGGATTTTGGCAGATTAAAATAAAAGAATCTGATAGATATAAAACTGCTTTCAATGTTCCAATAGGACATTATGAATGGACTGTTATGCCATTTGGCTTAAAAAATGCCCCTTCAGAATTTCAACAAATTATGAATGATATTTTTTATTCTTATATCAACTTTATAATTGTTTATATAGATGATATTTTAGTATTTTCTAATGATATTGAAACACATTTTAAACATTTAGATATGTTTAAAAATATTGTTATTCAAATTGGTCTTGTCATTTCAAAATCTAAAATGATTTTGTTTCAAACAAATATTAGATTTCTTGGTCATATGATTGAAAAAGGAAAAATAATTCATATACAAAGAAGTATAGAATTTGGTTCAAAATTTCCTGATATTATAACCAATAAAACTCCGCTACAAAGATTTAGGCAGTTTAAATTATATTTCTCCTTATATTAAAAATCTTACTAAGGATTCTGCTATCTTATATGATAGATTAAAGAAAAATCATTTACATTGGTCTGAAAAACATACTGAAACAGTTAAAAATATTAAAGATAAGGTTAAAAATCTCCATTGTCTTATGCTTGCTAATCCCCAATAGAATAAAATTGTTGAAACAGATGTTTCTGATATAGGTTTTAGAGGAATCTTAAAACAGATAGATCCTCAAACAAGAAAAGAATATTTTATTAGATTTTATTATGGGAAATGGAATAATGCCTAGAAAAATTATTCCACATTAGCAAAATAAATTTTGGCTATTGTGAGATGTATTTTAAAATTTCAAGATGATTTATATAATCAAAAGTTTATTATAAAAACTGATTGCAAATCTGCAAAATTTATGTTTAACAAATATTTTAAACATAATGTTTCTAAGCAATTTAGCTCTTTTTGATTTTGATATCATTTATAAAAAAAGTGAAGATAATCACCTACCATATTTTTTAACTCGTGAATATTTATCTCAATGATCTTATTTACAGATACGAACTCTCGAGGTAGAGGAGATTTCTCTTATAAAAGAAGAGGTGGTAGGGAAAAACCCCCTAATATTATTGCACAACATGGTAAACAAAGGCTAAAAACCGAGAACATATCTAGTTCATCAGCCAGTAATACTGACCAAAATGAGTTATATAATGAATTTCAAGAATTCTTGAAACAGAAACAGAGAAATAATACAGATTCGCAGTCTCAAGCATCATATGCTAACATCATTAAAGATGATGAAGGTGAATCAGCTCTTTATACAGAGACAAAATATAGTGAATTAATTCTTCTCATAGAAGAGAAAGATATCCAATTGGAAAAAACTCTATGGACTATCATGGAGAGATATTTGACCAATACATCATATGTATGTGGCTCTTACAAACAAAGAGGATTTTATGAAAATCTTCTATTATCCACAAAAAGTATTGAAATAACTCACTTTTATAGTAATACTTAGCAGAAAAGAAGTTATAACTTCTCAAAGTTTATTATCAAAAAGATTATATCTATTGAAGAATGTGGTATATCTCCATTAGTTGAAAAATAGTTTTATTCTCAAAGTCATCAAATGAGTTTTAAATTCAATTTTTGGGATTATGTTGAGAGTTTTAATAAAATTCTATTTTATGAAAATGAGAAAAGAAAACATACATGGTTTTTAAAAATATGTGAAAATGTTTTCCATTACCCGATTCCAAATTGGTTTTTTATATGGTGGAAAATATTTGGTTCATCATCAAAAAATTTACCAGAAGCTTTTATAAAGCCCATGAATACTTGGTTAAATATTTCTCCAAGTATTAAAATTTTTTTTCTGAACATTGGATTGACGGAAAAACTTTATGTCTATTTTTTATGGAATTCGGAATTCCATGGATTTGGTTTGAAGATGGCAACCAGAATTCGGTTACACTGATGAAGACATTCCTTGCTTATGGAGAGTCAGTTCACTAAATTTTGGGACAAATTATTAAGAGATGATCCAGTTACTGGCAAGCCTTATGGCTATGAAACTCTTCAACAGATGGATGAGAAAATTTATTTATTCCATAAAGATTTTAATAATAAACAAGAAAAAGAGAAAGATTTTACGAGTCCATTCAAAATTTTGACTCAGAAGTATTATGAGATTTATTCAAAAGAAAAAATGATTGAAGTTTATATTGAAGAAATGAAGAATGATCTTTATAAGAATATTGGATGTTCTGATTCCAAATCTGACAAATCAATGGCTTCAGATCAAGTGAGAATCATTTATTCATCTCATGCAAATGCAAGACACACAAGACTCAGAGGATGATATTCCTAATTTTTCTCATATAGGTGATATTTTTGAAAATTTAAAAAATTTCATAAAAGATAATATTAAAGATGATTAGGATATTTATTTTTAATAAAGTTGATAGGATATAACAAGTTGGTGGAATATCACTGTGGAATTTTTGACTTTGGTAACCATGTTACTATTTGCTTTTATAAAGCATTGTACTATTTATATTTTTAGTTGGAATCCGGGGTTTCACGTCCGGCTCTTCCTGATATCACAGTAGAACTTTTGACTTTGGTAACCATGTTACTATTTGCTTTTATAAAGCATCGTACTGTTTATATTTTTAGTTGGAATCCGGGGTTTCATATCCGGCTCTTCCTTCTATAAATAGGTTGTAGTTTGTTCTTTGTAAGCACTGTTGAGTTTGCTCCCCTCTATTCTCTCTCTGTAAACAACCCTTCTGCATAAATAAAAGCTTCAAGTTTTCTGATGGACAACTTTGTAATTTTATATTGTTTTTATTTTCGATTCTTATTTACTGTTTTAATTTTAATATTTCATAAATTAGCCTAAATGATAGCCTAAACTATACATGATCTATATTTATTTGTAACTTGGAACTAGATTGAGATAATAAAAGACTTATTTAAATATTAGAATTTAATGTAATATAAGGGATTTTTGGTTAGAACATAAGGTAAAAAGATGAACCAGGAAATGGTAAACACAAGGTTCGAGTTTAACCAGGAAATAATAAACTCATGTTGTTGCCCTTTAGTCTGCTTTGCCGAGAATGACGTTTAAGGCGTTTATGAGTGATTTTTTTATGAATTTATGTTTCTGAGGTGGACCTCGGTAAAATCCTCAGTTGTTTAATTTCTTTGATATATCTTTAATAAATCCTTTTATGTTTTGTAAAAATTTCCAAATAAGAACCTTATATTCATTATTATTCTGAAATTTAAATGTTTCTTTTTTCTTAGCTCAGTTTGAGTTGAAGATGATATATAGATTGGAAACCAATAACTTCAATGTGTGTGAAAACCACTAAGGAAAAATTTGGTAAAACAATGTCACGTATCAGATTCAATATGATTCTAACCCTCAATTTATTATTATTATTATTATTATTATTATATAAAAATACAATTAAATATTGGGTAAATTTTTGTTATATAAAAAAATACAATTAAATATTGGGTAAATTTTTGTGATGGATGTGACTTTTTTAAAATTGTAATTGTACAACTTAATAATTATATTTGTAATCTTTGATTTTTATATAAATAGTTTACCCATTTATTAAAATATTTATATTGTGTTTGGATCGGTGAATTTTATTTGAGATTCATGAAAAAAATTAAGTAAGGATTTAAATGTCATCCGTAGATGCATTTTACATCAATCAGAATTACTATTTAAAATATTATATTAATATAAAGTAGTTTTGTAATACACTTAAATTTAGTTTATCTAAACATGTTAGAAAATTTTGAAATCATTGTCATGTATTTTAAATATATCATTTCAAATTCATCAACTAAATGCATATAAGTGGACCTGAAGCAATTTGATTTCAAAACTACATGTCGCCGCCACGCGAGTGAGACTTTGCCAATTGAGAATATACTTTGAAGGAGCAATGGAAGTTTCATTCCCGACAATATCATGCTGATCCGTCGATCCAAGAACGCGTTGCATAAAACAATATTAAAAAAAAATTAAAAAATGTGAAATATCTGGGCACAATATTCCTCCATTGTGGTTGCCAGGGACAAGTTTCAAATTACTCAATTTATAGGATTTTGAAATACATTACACTAATTATTTATTAAATCATATATGTAGCCAATCTTATATTACATTACAATTAATACAAAATGGTATCCAATATATCATATATCTAACAAATATCCAATTAAACATATAAATGATTGTTTAATAACAAATTAAATAAAATTATCCAACTTTTTACCTGGCAATTAACGATACCGAAAAAATCGACCCATTTTAAGACAACATTAAGTAATAATAACCACACCAAAATTTTTTTATCAAAATATTACGGCGAGTTAAACCCCGTCATATGGGTTTCGAGACATAATCAACGGGGTCCAGTGGCAGGTCCGGGGCAGATATCAGATTTATTTACATTTTTTAAAATTAAATGTATCGGTTTCAGGTTGGACTCGTCGGATTTTGAGGCGAGACCGGACGAGTCTAAAAAAAAGGCGGGACGGGTCCTATTTTCCTTGGCGATACGGGTTCCGCGGTTGGCCGTTGCCATTCCTAAACTTGTATTGTTCCTTCAAGTAAACCCAATTAGGGATGTAATCGAGTCGAGCCGAGCCGAACTCTTGAATGTTTGAGCTTGGTTTGTTTATAATCGAGCCGAGCTTGAGCTTTATTTAACGAATATATTCATGGCTCACGAGCTTATTCAAACTTTTATCGAACCTAAACGAGCTCAATAAATATGAATTGTACATTTAAATATTCATTAAATTTATTAAAAAATAAATTATACATTTAGAAAAAAATATAATATTCTTATTAAAATTTGTCAATTTATTATAATAAATAAATTTAATAAATTTTTCTATATATTTCATAATTAATGTGTTAAATCAATAAATTAAATATCAAAATTATTATTTTTTATTTAAGATATTACTTATAAATTTACTAACGAACATGTTCACGAGCTAACGAGCCGAATATCGTAGAGCTTGAGCTTGGTTCGTTTATCTTAACGAGCCTCTTTAAACAAGCTCAAACAAGCTTTTATCGAATCGAGTTTCGAATAGCTCACAAACGGTTTGGTTCATTTACATCCCTAAATCCAATCACCGGTGCTCAAAAGGGCCAATGTAGTAACAAAAAGCGCCGAATCAAGAAAAATCAAACATGACATCCAAAAAGAAAAGCCCAACTAGATAAATTGAAAGTACAACTATACCCCTCTCGTCAACTCGGTTAAATGATTATATTATTATATTTTAATATCATATTTATTAAATATTTTAAGAACTCATTATTATTATAAGATAAATTGAATTTTCATCTAACTATTATAGAAGTCTGATAATTCCAATTATATAAGTTTTAATTTAGATTTCGAAATTGGATGAGTGATCAATAAGAAGCTCAATAAACGATTACGAAAGAGTGAGATAAATTGCATTTTTGTGTATATATAGAATACGAGAAGATTACTTTTGACCATCTTTATCAGTTTATCTAGCTTTTTAAGGGGCAAGAACAAATAAAAAATACTAATTGAAATTTTGTTAAAAATCTTGAGAGAAGTAAAGAAATATAGCACTGTAGCAAGTGAAATCAATGAAAAGATTTGTGAATTTTAATTTAAAGAAAATCCACTTGATTTTTAGATTATTTAATTTTTGGATGTATGTCACATGACATTAATCATATTGGTGGTAAATATATATAAAGAATACACACACACACATATATACACTATATCTGTTAATATATTATTAAGATTGAGGTGTAAAATAATTAATTTTAATGTTATGCCTAATTTTCAAGTACCAAAAATACCCTCAAATTTAAAAGTTACCTGTTTTTTATAATACAAATTTTTAAAAAGAACAATTTTAGTAAATTTTTTCATCTATAAACATCATATCTCATCCACAATTCAAAATTACTCAAATATTTATTTATCTTTACATAAACCTTCGATTTTTTACAAAATCATATAGCTCATGAAATAAAAATCAACATATAAATGATTGAGATTCCTTTGAGTGGAGAGAAATGCATTAGCACCCACATTTGAAACCTGTGTTTTAAAATCGCAGTATAAATCAACATTAAACCCATATATGCAAAAAAACCCTCAAATATCTTTGATAGTAAGTCATATAATTATCAATATTATTAAGAACCATGATTCCAACAGTAAACGACGGGGACTCTGCGAGTGAAGAGTTTGTATTCACATCAGTTGTAAAAATAAAAACAAAAAAACCTCGCCTGTAAAATAATGTAATATTTAAAACAATAAAACTATATATTTTAAAAATGCAACGTAAAACCTACGGTAAACAAAGATAAATATAATTTAGATTTTTAGTACAAAGGTCAAATGTGCTTTATTTTTGAAAGTGTTTTACTTGTTAAATTTACTTTGATTATTTTCTTATAAAAGAATATATGAATTAATATTTAATACCATTAAAGATATAATAAATTGGGTAATATTTGGGTGGCATATCATATATAAATAGTGTTTGGTTAAACAACCCCTCACTTAAACCCTAATTATTTATAGCAGCACAGCAGCAGAGTCTCGCTCTCTCTCTCTCTCTGTCTCTCTCTCTCCCCGCCACTTCTTCCACCAATTCCTCTCTCTAAACCCTAGAAAGAGAATCAATTCCTCGGAAATTCTCCTCTTCTAGGGTTTGGAGTTAATTTAATTGTGTTAGATTCCCTACTTTGACGATATTTTGTGTGACTATATACATATCGGGAGCTGAAAAAGGATACGGGCAATGGATCTTCAGAGCCTGTGTGTGATCTTGCAAGGTGCGTTGAGCCCCTATCCGATTGAACGCAAGGCTGCGGAAGAAAGTCTCAATCAGGTGAACACCGAATAGTTTTTTTGCCGAAGATTTTTTGCTATGTTTGTTTCTGTGCCCCGTGAGAAGCTTGTGGATAATGAGATGAATCTAGAATGAGACGAACTTTATGGAGTTCATGATTGGTGTAGTTTTGCAGTGAAAGTTGTTTGCGTGTATCCTTTATTTATTCTGATTACACGTGTCAAAGTTTAAAGATGTGGAGGAAAGATTTTGAGCAGCAAGCGTAATTGTGGTGTCAATCTATTGTTTTGCAGTTTCAGTATGCGCCTCAGCATTTAGTGAGGGTGTTGCAGATCATAATAGACGGGAATTGCGATATGGCTGTCAGACAGGTGGCCAGCATTCATTTCAAGAATTTCGTGGCCAAGAACTGGGCGCCTCATGATCCTGGTAATTTTTTTTTGTCTCAATAGAAGTACTTGAACGTTTTATTTTACCTTTGGAAGTATATATCAGATACGCGTTTTTTGTTTCCTAGTTGTCATAACTCATAAATTCATTCTCCCCTTTGTGAATCCTAGAACTAGCAGGACCATTTTTCTCAATATTTATAAGCATAGGTTCTGTAAACATTCTGTGGTGATTCTGCATTCAGCGCAGTCTGATTAAAACCTGCTTGGACCCATGTTCTGTGGTGATAGGTGAACAGTCAAAAATTTTGCCGGGTGACAAGGACGTTATCAGGCAGAATATTCTCAATTTTGTCACCCAAGTTCCCCAGCTTTTGAGGTATTAATTAATAATTTCTAATCTCTTATTTAACCTACTGGACAAATTATCCTCTTTGTTAACCACTACTGTTTAAAATGAATTATCTGCTTTTCAGTCTAGTCTGGGATGACATCATGTTTTCTAAATATTTATCTTCTAAAACCCCACAATGCAATTTTATTGTTGGCAATCATCTCAGCTACCTGGTTGTTTTTGAATGGTTTATCTGGTCAGTGGTTTAGTTTTCCGACCATTGTTATATCTCTATATAAACAGATCACAGCTAGGAGAATGCTTGAAAACGATTATACATGCAGACTACCCAGAGCAATGGCCAAACCTTCTCAATTGGGTGAAGCATAATTTGCAGCAGGACCAACAAATTTATGGAGCTTTGTTTGTCCTTAGAATTATTTCCAGAAAATACGAGTGAGTTCGTAAAGCTAGCTATTTTCAAATTTTCTACAATACATGTATGTTGGAGTTGAATTATCAGGAGCTTCTACTGTCTGTGTTGTTTCCTATATTTTTTTACGAGTAAAAATATATCTCTGTTAATCTTATGTTTCTTTGTACAATCTTTTTACGAGTAGAAATATATCTCTGTTAATCTTATGTTTCTTTGTAGTTTATACCACTGTCTGTTTCAGTGCGATGTAGTTGTTCTCCTGTGAAATCCTCTTTCTTCAACTGCCAATTCTCCAATTAATAGATATTCAATAGCGAAAGTGTTATTATTTGATTCATATCTCATTTCCTGACTGTTTATCATTATCAGATTTAAATCAGATGAGGAGAGAGTACCAGTTCATGACATTGTTGAGGAAACATTTCCTCATCTGCTATACATATTTAAACAGCTCGTTGAGATTGCAAACCCTTCTGTTGAAGTAGCAGATTTGATCAAGCTGATTTGCAAAACATTCTGGTCATCTATATATGTAAGTGTGTGTTTCTTAAATATTCAAATGGGTCACAGGTGGCTTTTATATTTACACGTTACTGGATTAGGGAAGGTGTATTTTGACCTAGAGGTGCTTGAATTTTTTTATATGATGCCGCTTTTCTCAAACATTTGGTGGAAAGATCCTGCTTTGCATGAGAAAGGGTTCTGCAGTCTGGCAGATTTTATCCGATTTTCTGGTTTATCTTATAAAGTGTATTGCTTAAACTCCATCTGTTTGGTTTTAAACTCAAGTTGTAATGAAAATTTCTCAATCTCTTGCTGCGAGCTAAAATTATATTTCTGGCTTTATTTACTCTGCAGGACCTTTATTTTATATTTTATCTCATACTGTTGTTACACATCTTTCAGTTGGAGATTCCAAAGCAGTTGTCTGATCCCAATCTATTTAATCCCTGGATGGTTCTTTTCTTAAACATACTAGAGAGGCCGGTGCCTGTAGAAGGCCAACCTGTTGATCCCGAGCTGAGAAAGTCATGGGGATGGTGGGAAGTGAAGAAGTGGACTGTCCACATATTAAACCGCCTTTTCACTCGGTAGGTTCACAATCAAGTGCTTAATTCCAGCCTAATCCCGTGGATTGTGATTTCGGATTGATTGCCTAGAGCAGAATCAGTTATATCTTTTCTCTTTCTTTGTCTTAGATTTGGAGACCTAAAACTTCAGAACCCAGATAATAAAGCTTTTGCCCAGATGTTCCAGAAGAATTATGCGGGGAAAATTTTGGAATGCCATCTAAATTTGTTGAATGTGATCCGTGTTGGTGGCTATTTGCCTGACAGAGTAATCAACCTTATTTTGCAATACCTAAGCAATAGGTTTGTATCGTGGATTTCGATAAATATATATCCAAATACTGATTTTTTTCCTTAATTTTTTTTGCCAAAAACCTTCCTGTTGGCCACCTATTTTTACAAGGGATGACCAACCATGAGGTCCAGGACTTAGTTTTTTCCTTAATATCTCTTTTAAAGGAAAATAAACTCTTCTAAGGTCCCTTATCTGAATTTGGAAATGCTCTATTTGGTGTTTGGCATTATGATACATCATTGAGTGCCTGGACACAAGCACTTTTACAATGACATCACCCTGTGGCCAAAGTATTTATAATATGAGTTAACTCAAGAAGTTGGTTATGAACAACCTGAAGTGCAGTTCATTTTTGACCTTCTTTTGTCATGATATTTGTGTGATTTCTGGGTGGGGAATGTTTCCAGTACTGACAAGAACTGAATATACAGCTTTCGTGCAACTGATGACTATAGTGTGAATATTGATGGCAATTGAATTTTACTCTCATTGGAACCCGTTCAGTGTAAACATGTGATATCTGTTTTTAGAAGGATGGTTGTGGCTAATGTTATCCAGTACCCCTGTTTTTAATTCATGTTTTATCCACCATGCAGTATTTCAAAAAGTAATATGTATAGTCAGCTGCAACCAAGACTCGATATTGTTCTGTTTGAGATCATCTTTCCGCTGATGTGCTTCAATGACAATGATCAAATACTCTGGGATGAAGACCCGTCTGAGTATGTGAGGAAGGGATATGGTGTGTTAGATATCTTGTCATCTATGCAATTTGTTATTCTTTTTTGAAGAGCTAAGGATGCATTAATTAGCTATATTTATAATAAAAAAATTTCCCATGCTTCTGCAGACATAATCGAAGATTTATACAGTCCCAGAACTGCTGCTATGGATTTTGTGAGCGAGTTGGTCCGAAAACGTGGAAAGGAGAACCTTCATAAGTTCATATCATTTATTGTACAGATTTTTACCAGGTATACGTGACGCTGTTCTACACACATTTATCCCATCCTATAAGAATATATTGACTATAATCGTTTCACTTTTCTCAACCTAGATATGATGAAGCAGCTGTGGAATATAAGCCGTATAGGCAAAAAGATGGAGCCCTTCTTGCCATTGGAGCTTTATGTGATAAACTGAAGCAAACTGAACCTTACAAATCTGAGCTGGAGCGGATGCTTGTACAGCATGTATTTCCCGAGTTCAGCAGTTCTGTCGGACATCTTAGAGCCAAGGTAGGGTCTCTTAACTTGTATTACAGTTATTTCCTTCTTTTGACTCTCATTCCCATCCTTGGTGATATGTTATAAGGTTATAGTTGCATCATTTTATCCATGTGGTAGTTATCAAAACGTAGATATGGAAAGTTTGTTTTCATTAATTTACCTGTGTCAAATAATTACCATAATACAGTTATCATGTTATAAGGTCTGACATTACATGGCTCTTATGATCTTATCCGTGCTGAGAAGATTTGTCGATCTTATCATACTATTATGATCCGATCCTTCACATTAGTTTAAGTCCATTTGTTGCCACCACTCTTATGTTTTGAGCTTCTGCTCTTGTTTTATTCTTGTTGATATGCATTGGATTTTAGGCAGCATGGGTTGCAGGACAATATGCACATATCAATTTCTCTGATCCAAATAACTTCAGTAGAGCATTGCACAGCATTGTTGCTGGAATGCGCGACCCAGAACTTCCTGTTCGTGTTGATTCTGTTTTTGCATTGCGGTCATATGTGGAAGCTTGCCAAGGTTCTGTTTTCTGGGCATTGTCTTTGTTTTTATCTGTTTTGAATTTACCTTCAATGATTGATATTCATTAACTCGGGCAATTTTTAATGTTCAGACTTGGACGAGATTAGACCAATTCTTCCACAATTACTTGATGGTATTTTAAGACCCTGTCCGCATTTATTTTCTTGAAGCTGCAGCTTTTCAAAGGTCTTATCTCAATTCTGAGTCCATTTTTTCAGAATTCTTTAAACTTATGAATGAGGTCGAGAGTGAAGATTTGGTGTTTACTCTAGAGACAATAGTGGACAAGTTTGGAGAAGAGATGTCTCCTTATGCTCTTGGATTATGCCAGAATCTGGTAAGACTATTCTACACATATTTGTAATCTTGAGTTGAGATTTTATAATATGTCTTTCAAATTACCTACTTTTGATTTTTAGGCTGCTGCATTTTGGAAGTGCATGAGTGCCGCTGAAGCAAATGATGAAGGTGATGATCCCGGTGCTTTGGCTGCTGTTGGTTGCTTGCGTGCCATAAGCACAATTCTTGAGTCAATTAGCAGGCTTCCTAATCTATTTGTTCACATCGAACCAACTTTACTCCCGATAATGCGCAGGATGCTGACTACTGATGGACAAGGTCGGGATCTGAACATGTTTAATCGTTTATCAGTTTGCATACTCATCTGACTTGTCATTTCTTCCGTCTCACAGATGCTTAATATTTTTTGATTCTTTGGATAATTGTATTGCAAAAATTCTCCAATTGTTTTGATCTAAATCCTAATTTTTTGTTAGTTTAACCACGTTGATCAACTTACAATGCATCACTAGTTAAACCACTTTGATCAACTTAAATATATTTTTTTACCATCCACATTTCCATAATTTATCTGTCGAGTTTTTATTGATGTAATCTTGATTCCTCAAAGTCAAATTGCTTGGAGTGATGGCTAGTGACTTGGTCTAAGGAACCTGCTAGCTTAAAATATGTCAAAAATTGTTAACGGGAAAGAATTATATCTCCACAAAAGCTTTAGTACTTCTGTTATGTTTTTGTTCTTATGATTATATGCATTTGTGCAGAGGTCTTTGAGGAAGTTTTGGAGATAGTCTCATACATGACTTTTTTCTCACCCACGATCTCCCTAGAGATGTGGAGTCTATGGCCATTAATGATGGAAACTCTGGCTGATTGGGCCATTGACTTTTTCCCAAGTACGCTGCTGCTGTTTTGTTTTGTCTGGAAAATCTGTTCTCATCAGTATGATGCCGTTTGATTCCTTGTTTTATTTTTGCTTCTTCCTCATGCTTCTTTGACATTTTTGCGTTTTACTACTTCCTTGTGCTTCTTTGACATTTTGCTGATGGTTTATATTTAGACTATTTGGAACTTATTTAATATTTAATTTAATTGATGACACTCCAATCCGATATGGCCACAATAACATTCCATGGTACGTGCTTAAATTTCTAATGCCATTAGCTTTCTTGACTATTCCTCTGTGATAGTTTTTGAGGTTTTAGTTTCTTCACCTGTATTGTTAAACTCTGCCAAATTAACTTCTGAGAACTGTAGTGATTTTATTCAGCACCTTGGTTTTTGAAAATTGTAAGTAATTTGTTTGTATCCCTCATCATTGATAACATAATGATTTATAACCATTTGGTGGCTCGTGAGATGAGATGATAAATGATGGATGATATACTGATAACTTAATGATATATAACTCTAATCATATGTAAAGTTTAATCAGATGTTGGAAACAAAGGTGTGTGATTAGCTAATTCCCTTCCATCACACCAAACGGTGCTTGAGCTGATTGGTCCTTGCATTATTTGTAGCTTTCTAGTTGAATGTTTTTCTGTTCTTTTCAACAGCTGGTGCTTAGATGAGAAGTATCCCTTCTACCATTGTTACCACAACCACTAGAACCATTATTACCAACACTTGTGGGTGGTGCTATGATGTTTGCATGTGGTCTTCAAAGGGTGCATTAATGATATTGGTGTTTTTCAGCGTTGCTAAATTCTGAATTCTGATGGTTGTATTTGTCTTGCATTTTAATTATGTGTAAGGTCTCATTGCCAAACAATTTTGTACGTCGTTACTGGCTAATTTTCAGAGTTAAAAGCATTTTGCCCTGGCACTCACTGACAAGCTATGAGAGATTTTGGCAGTCCAACTTCAACAGTTTTATTGGCCTATTGTGTTTGGGGGATGTTTCGTATACTGCTTTGTTATCTTCAAGATCTGTGTGCTTTTTGAGCTTGCTATTATCCGTGGTTTGATAGGACTTTCTGTTGAATTAGTTGCAATTTTGTATTATTTTTATTTCCAGTATTGTTTTCAAATAAGTAAAAAGAGACTAAACCATTAAGTGTTAGTTTTTCTTTGGCCTTATGACTACTACTGACTTCTTGTATCAGCTTCTGTAAACTTCTGTAATACTGTGGTTCTTGTTGATTTGCTCAGACATCTTGGTGCCTTTAGACAACTATATATCGAGAAGTACTGTGCATTTCCTCACATGCAAGGAACCAGATTACCAGCAAAGCCTTTGGAACATGATTTCATCTGTTAGTGAATTTATTATTATTAAATTCAGTCTCTGAACTGAAATTGAGCTAGGAAACTAGTACCATCTAGTTATGTGTTTTGTGTTAATGATCCTGCAGGTTATGGCTGATAAAAACCTTGAAGATGGTGATATTGATCCAGCACCGAAGCTTATTCAGGTGGTATTCCAGAACTGCAGGGGACATGTAGATCATTGGGTTGAGCCTTATTTGAGAATCACTATAGAGCGTCTACGTCGTACAGAGAGACCTAGCTTGAAATCCCTCTTGATTTTAGTGGTAAGGAAAATTATTATTTTTATGCGCCAAAGCCCCTTTCCATATATTCTGCTCTGCCATGGTAGTCAGCCTAATGGACTACAATCACCTTTCGACATTCACTTGAAAATTGTTTCTTGAGTGTGTTTCATTTTCACATGTGCCACTGACCAGAATTGAATATTTGCTATTAATACGCAAAATCATTTTTTTATTTGCAATTTTTTTTGGCAATGTTTATATATTATGGTGATGAGAAGTCATCTCAACTCTGAATTGAGTGATGCACTATTTGTTACCTGGCTTTTTTCATCTCTGACCAAGAATGGAATAAATTTTTGGATAATTATGTGTTGCATATGAGGGAAGGGAATCGAAGACTTGTCGTTATTACTTTATGGCTTCGTGCATTTATTCAACAGCCTGATGCATTGATGGATTTTCCTATGTTCAAATATAAAAATTGGGGCTAAGACACGCGAGTTTGATGATATTTGTTAGGTTGCTGATGCTCTATACTATAACCCATCTTTGGCACTCAACATACTGCAAAAGCTTAATGTTGCAACAGAAGTTTTCAACCTATGGTTCCAGATGCTACAACAAACTAAAAAGAGTGGAGCACGTGCTAATTTTAAAAGGTTTGGGATTATTTCCACTCCTTGATTCCTTGCCATAATCATTTTCCTTTACTGGAAAGAAATATCCATTTGGGATTATATCCTTTCTATGTTTGCAGGGAGCAAGACAAAAAAGTATGCTGTCTGGGCTTGACTTCATTGATCCCACTTCCTGCAGATCGGTTACCCGGAGAAGCCCTGGATCGTGTTTTCAAGTCTACTCTTGACCTGCTGGTGGCCTACAAAGATCAAGTTGCAGGTGTGGGTTTATTCTTCTTTACAGCTCATATTTATGTTATTTCACAAGAAATATTGAAACAAGTTTAGGACATAAGTGATTCATTTACATCTTTTATGTATGGTATATGAATGTTTAAATTTTGTGGGCAGAGGCTGCAAAGGAGGAAGAGGAAGAGGGTGATGACGATGATGATATGAAAAATTTTCAAACCGATGATGATGATGGTGATGAGTCTGACAAGGAGATGGGGGTTGATGCAGAGGATGCAGATGAAGCTGACAGCTTGAAACTACAAAAATTGGCTGCTCGGGTGGGTATCAATTTTTGAAGCTTAAAAATTAGCTGTGAAGAATTTTCACAATGGGATCTGTAAATAAAGCAGTGGCATGATAATCCCTTCATTTTTCTTTTTTGTGAAGAACTTGAAAGCTACTTCAAAATTCTTTTTGTTTGACTTCAATCTGGCTACATTACTTAAATTTGATTGGGTTTTTGTTCTCTTTGATTTTAAAATTGTAATAACCTTGGCTTCTTCATGCACTTATATTTTCCCTGGCACAAGACAGCAACATGTTCAGCCTTCATCTATGAGGGAGGCTAGATATGTACTGAAGATCATCTTTGAACATCATTATAAATTCCTTGTGTTATATTTTAGATACGCGGTATCTATTATTTTTTCTGATGCATATTTTTAAATTATATATTTATGGCCCGTCTCTTTGGAATACAGGCCAAGGCTTTCCGTACTACTGAATCCGATGATGAAGATTCAGATGACGATTTCAGTGATGATGAGGAGTTGCAATCACCTATTGATGATGTTGACCCTTTTGTTTTCTTTGTGGACACTATCAAAGGTGAATCTCTAGCCTTTTGTCTCGTTCTAGCCTGGATGATGTCTTGTTATATATTTTTTCATGGTTTTCTTATCCCTGTTTTATTTAATTGTGTAGTTTTGCAAGCTTCTGATCCGTTAAGGTTGCAGAGCCTCACACAGACGCTCGATTTCCATTATCAGGCACTAGCAAATGGTATTGCCCAGCATGCTGAACAGAGAAAAATGGAAATTGAAAAAGAAAAATTGGCTAAGGCGGCAGAAGCAACTGCTGCTGCTTCTTCTTAATATTTTGTTTTCTTGATGGTTGTTGATTTGATTAAGGTCAAGTTCCACCTGATTCTTTTGGTTAGTCCAATAATGGTTATGATAAACCAGGAGCCGCTTCAGGTCTTTGGTAGTGTCAGATTGTTTGTGCAGTCATTATGGTTCCGCCTTATGCCAAATTTCTTGAAAACCAAGGTGGCCATACAATGTAGGGAACTCGGGTTCCCGTCAACATTTTTGAGTGAGTTCTCATAATACCCCAATAGGTGAATTTAGCCCTTCTCTATGAGAAGATACTAGGTACTAGATTGTAAATCCTTTGCGGATGTCTAGTTGTACCATTTTTATGAAGTGCCGTGTCAACTTGAGGAATGTTAATTATAAGCCCCTCCGTTTGGTATAAAAGTGGGGTGTAGACGAATCATGAGGTGTGTATGTGCGTCGTCTGGATAAATAATTGGTGGTTGTATTTTGAATTCTTTTGGTTCGGACTCATGTCCTGAAATTTGTCTTTGGGCATGGTTGTGTTGTGTCTACATATGTTCTACACATTGGTCGGTCCAAATTTTGGGATGTTTTGATCTCTGTGCGTAGAATTGGAATCTTCCTCGGGCTGTAAAACTGGTTGTATTCTTTTTTGCTGGGAAAGAGTTCCGATTTTAATTTTTGTGGTACTCGTGTTTTTTCCTGCTACTACCCAAACTTGATATTTTTGCTTCTTGTAGGGGAAGACCATTATTGCCTCGATTGAATGATGAATGTATTGCGTACCTGTGATCCATATTGACTAGATTTTGTTATGTATTTCATGTTTCTTAACGTTGAGACCGCGATAAAGACCCCATCACTGTGGTTGAAACAATAGCAAAAAAAGTTAGGTGCAACTTGCTAAAATGAATGAACATTTTCTTCATAAACACTTGCAATATAATATTTTTATGGATAATATAAGATATTATACGCTTAATGGTTATGACATAATCTCAAACTTGCATATATGAACTTTTAATTCCCATGTAAGAATAATATAAATGATGCATCCTGTCCGTTATGGAATAGGTAAAGAAGTTGATGGAGAAGCAAGACGGATTAACTTGAGGCCAATGACCCAATGAGCAGGCAGGTGTAGGTTATAGACAAGGAGTTCACTTTCATCGTGTTTCCCATTAGATAATCTTGCAACCTGAGAGTCCCAAGAGTTTTCTTTCTAGAGCTCCTTCGATGCTTAAAGTTAAGGGAAACCAAAGACCCGAACATGATTCCTCTGGAACAACTGTACACCAAATTTGTAATCGTCTCTCCAAGTTTGAGGAACCTTGATTGCCGACATTTAAAACCGAAACCATATCAAACTAAATTTTTAGGTTTCGAACTCGGAAGTATGTATAGACAACTTAATTTATATATTAGAACTACTTTATTTATGTAAATAAAATTTAACTTCTATAAAAAAATATTACTATTATATGATCGAATCTAAATAGATTGGTTAACTAACAAATTGAAACATCGGTGTTTTTTTTCCTGGATAGTTACAAATTCAAAAGAACAATCTCAACCACATCTGTTTAAACCATAACCAAATCAAAATCATCATAAAACAAACCTCTCTTAACTAGTTAGTAGTTTGATTCCAATTCCACAGTTTATCAAAAACAGGAACCATCGGTTCATGAATTAAATCGCCGATGTTAGAGTCGCGATCAACCTCAACAAATGCAGCCTTTGTCCACCAGATACATGGTTTTTACAGCTTACATGACGTCTATGCCAACTAAAAGTTTTTTTTTAAATATAGATACAACATTGTTATTTGATTGACACTAACTATATTTTCCACAAATTCTAGCACCTTGTAGATTTCCGAGTACAATAAAAAAAGTTAATAATAATAAAAAGGTATTAATTTATTACCATATCACAATATATGTCTGAAATTCAGTGAATCCAGTAAAATGGCAAATAAGAAAATGAAGCATTTGCTTCGTTTATCTGTGAAGGAAAATTCTGTTGACGACATCGACAGGCAATGCATAAGCAGGATCTATAGGTTTCAATCCTGGGTATTCAAGAAGTGAGAGACCTGCAGCAGTCACCATACATGAAATGTTCAAGAATGTGAAAAGGATGCCACGTTTGTGTTCACGGAGTTTCATCTAGAAGTTAAATTATGTAAAACTTCTTACAAACGAGAACCATCAAATTTAAAACTCGGGCCATGTTAAAAAATGCAAGGTTTTTAGAAGAAATATTTGAAATACATTGTAAACCTCTTCGGAAGTTGAGTCCAGAGACAAATCAAGACTTTAACCAGAGTTCTCATCAGTTTATGTGCATTACATTGAAGGGTAAAATGATGCAAGTCTTACCAGCAACCCCAAAGTAGGTATGGAAGATGTCGACAGCATCATCTGGCCTATCTGAAATTCCTCCGTTCTCTTTATCCTATATAATAAAAGGCAAAGGCAATTGAAAATCCTTACCAGTATGATCCTATCAAAAGAAATTTTAAATTGGAACTGCTTTGTCAGAATCAAAACAAACCTGACAGTCCAAGATGAACTGGACAAGCTTTTTCTTATCAATCCAGTGAACTCTATCAATCATGATTAAGCTAGAAAGGACCCACCATGAATAGCAGACCTGGGTTGAGAATTAGGGTAAAAAAAATTGAAAAAATCCTTTTTTCTTAATGTAGTAGTCCTCAACTAAGATTAAGAATACAAAATGGAAACGGTAACTCACATCAGGAAGCTTCTCAGGACGCCCATTTAGACCTCCAGAAATTACTTGTCTCTCACACAACCACCATCCAAGCAGGTCTTTGTCAATATGATGTAGAGCACCAGTAATTGCAAGAGCTCCCACGCAACAGAAAACTGCAATTGCATTCAATGGCATGACACAAAACAACTATCACACTATCACCCCTCTCCCGTTTTTCTCGACTAAGCCACACAAAAGAAAAGTGAAACACCGTCATATTCTAGTTACTTGTTTTTAGCCAAACACTTGAATAGGAAGATGACTTCTCAGTTCTTTTCTCTCCAATCAAATAGGAAGTTAGGTTCTACCAATTTGTGACAAACAGCTGATATGACAACTAAGGCTCCACAACTGTCTGGTACAAACAATTGTTATGAACAGCCTCGCTCGGTGTCATTTCAAATGAATAGAAATCTTAGCTTAACAAATACTTTATGGGTTAATTAACATGAATTTTCAGTAAAGAATTTTGTAAAACACCATAACTAAACCTTTATCATCTGGTCAAGCCATCACAAAAATTCTATCCAAACAATTGAAATACGAGTATACGACTTCAGGCCAAAAACGTAAATAACTATAGATGAGCTGAGTCGCCCATTGGAGGCAGTCGATTTGTAAAGGCTATAATGGTACGATTAAGTGCTCGCCAGAGAGTTTTGAAGAAGTTACCTTATCAGCTATGTCAGGGAGCGGAGCTTGGTGCACCACGAAATACAGGGAAAAATAACTTTGCATTCCATTAAAGATTGGATTTAGCACTTGGATAATCAAAATCACTATTTCATTTACTTTTCCATTTTATTAGGATAATTGTGACCGGTAAAATGCTTTTAAAGTAAGCTATCAACTTACTCGGTTAATTCAAATGAAGTCCTAAGCACACATATTCCAAAGTCATGAGGTAAAAACTGAAAATGGCCCAAATATGCATATATTTACTTAACAACTAGAACTGATCACATGTAAATGTAACCACTCAAGACATGAACATACTTTGCCCTGCATGGGATTCCGCTCCAGGTGTGCATCCGAATCCACCATCCAAATTCTTGCAACTTACAATGTACTTTACAGCTGCTTCCACATTGATTTTGTCCAGTCGATGTAATAATGCGAGAGAACATAGAGCAATATACGAAAACCTAAAGAAAATGTTAGCTTGTTTTTGTATTCCATCGTGTATATAATGTATCAACACCAAACGTAAACCTAATTATCATATCACACAACTTAGAAGTGTATAGGTAGAAAGAAAAGGTATACCTTGTATCAACTTCTCCCCACATGTCTCCAGAAAAGGATCCATCCCCATTTTGTAGGCCAGCGATATCTACCTTACAAATGTAAGTCCATACTCTGAACTAATTGATTCTGTTCTTGTGTTTAAATTATATTAAGAATAAAAGGCAGAACTTGACACTCAGAACAACAGCAAAACACACTCAAAGCTTGCAAATTTGTAACGCCCTCTCCTGGCTTTTGAGTCGCAGTATTGATACATCGATGAAGTGTGAGATATTAATTGGCATTAACAAGAGTTCATAATGCTCAGACAATATGCAAAATGCAAACAGTAGCACTAAGCAAACATGTTTGACATATGAGGCAACATCATAACTGGCACAATTATTTATGGTATATGTCAACTATCTATAACACAAAGTGCAGCAAACCATATTTTCAACCCAAGCCCAGATCCTGCAATTAATAAAGCCATATAACTGACAAAGATCAGTTGTATTACTATCAAATGCAAGTTATCTGTGCATTTGTGAGGACGATATCTTTTGAAAAAATAATCATTAGCAGATAAAGGTGAGTAGGGTTCTTACAGAGAAGTGAGAACATTGTTTTACTTATAAAGCCAATACTCAACCTTAAGAATCATCTTTATTAATGAAAGTTTAAGATTTCATGTAATGAGCACCAAGAGGGTGCCTCCCACATTCTTCAAAAAGATAACAGCTATCATGTGTGTTAATCATAACGGGAATTAGCAAAAGAAAGGTAGCCATCAACGAGGTAGTCCTCAAGAAATATTGTAAAACCGAAAGCTCAGATGTGAAGGATACATTTGGAGACCTTCTCTGTGTCAAGAACATCTATCTTGTCAAATAGAGCCAAAACCTGAATAGCACTTAGGGTGTACAATATATGAGGGTCATGTCCAATGTTACCACCAAACCCCCCTGCATAGAACTACAAACATTACGAGCCCTTAAATTGATAATCATATATAAGGAGGAAGAAAGAGCAGCCAAAGTTTTTTAAAAATAAAACAATTTCCCCACTGAACTTATTTTACTTGTCTCTACCTGTTTTAAAAAAATATGCATATGCATCGATATGTGTTTACAGAGAGTGCATAGCCACATGCTCAACATGTCTTACATACATACATAAGATCTAACAACCTGGAACTCAAAACTGGATGCCATCCTAATGGACATACTGAGTGTCTTACCATATGGCAGCTCAACATGTTTTTGAATCGCTTGTGGATGTTGAGACTTTCAAAATGGGGGCTTGATTCTGAAGTCCCTCTTTATGTCCTATAGTACGACATCCAATCTTGAGTTCCAGATCGTTAGATGATCTTATATATGACTGTTCAAATCGAGATGCATCCATATGTGTTTATATGTGATTGATGAGCATCATTTTAGAATATGTACATTATGTATGTATCTAAGACATGTTGAGCATGTTGTTATGCACTCTGCCTGTCCTTTAGCATGACATCCAGTTTTGAGTCCAGATAGTTAGATGATCTTATGCATGGCCGTTCAAACCGATATGCATCCATGTGTTTATATGTGATTGACGAGCATCATTTTAGGATAATAATCATATCTAAGGAGGTATAAAGAACATCAATATCTAAAAAAAAAAGTTTCCCTGCTGAACTTATTTGACTTGTCTCTACCTGTTCGTAAAACAAAATTACACTTATAGCGGTATGACATAATGCTGTATCACTAACCAGATTCATCTTGGCACTGCCTAATCCATGATACAACCTCATCTTGATCAACTGCATCCAACTTCCCCATTATATCAAGAGCGGCCAATCCCCAATAAGCACCATTTAGTCTTAGGTGCTCCATTACCACGGACTCAAAGCTATCCTTTTTCTGGTGATAATGGGTGCCAGACAATCAAAACAACAGTAAATATCACAACATAATGATGAGTATTGTGTTCTTAAATGCAATTTATTTCCCGAAACAAGAAACTAATTAAAGACTAATGTCTAGTAAACGGTTAACAGCATAAAGACAAAAGCTTAACCTATGTAAACCTACAAACCATTTACAAAAGTAATATCTTTACCCTCAAACACTGTTAAATAACTTTGAGTAAATACCCTGATTAAGGCTGCATATAATACCAGCCAAGTTCAAGCTCAACATCAGATTTTACACGTGGAGCTCAAGCTTAATCAAAGCTCAATTATACGGAAACTGGGCATGCAAGGAATCTTCCAATATGCTTATCACTTTTACAATCTTCCTTGTACCGTATGTCGATGTTTTGAAGCTCAAAATTTGCATCTTTCTTTAGGAACAAGTTTCTGGCTGACAGCCACACGAATTTCACCGGTTACCAATCCCTAAAGCTTCTTCCATATTTTGATCCGCTTCATTCAGAAACAACTAAGAATGCTTAGATTTAATGTACTCTGTTCTAAATTCTTCACAAAAGATTGAATGAGAAATGGGAGAGGCTTATATCAGGGTCTAGGTATTTTCAAAGTTGTCCCCATCAACTACTCTTTGTATGAACAACAGTTTGTCCCTGACCGGTCCTCCACCTAGGCAGAAGTGGTTTTAAAAAAGGCTCAACAGTGCCTAATAGCTTGCTATCTTGCAAATCAGTAAGCATGACCAAAATAAAATTGGAAACTTCAAAAAAATTATGTTAGAAATTGGTATACATTGTAATAATATAACAGCAGACTTTCATGATATACTCTTCAGAAAGCTAATAAGAACCATATATTTTATAAAACAAAACACAGGGTACCATCAGCAATTTTAATATCACAATAATATTCAGACATTAAGCATGTCGTTCATAAGATATTGAAAATAAGGCATACCTTTTCAACTGATAAAATGTACCTAGCATGGTTTTCAATGTTAAGCTCTCCCATCTGTTACTGAATGAAATAATCAATCTTTTCACCTAAAAACACATCAAACTAACATTTTAAAAAAATAAAAAGAGAAAATCTTTAGAAGTCAAGCAACAAGCAGCAGTGTCCTATCTTCTTATTTGAAGATAAATTTTATGGTACATGATAAAACTATATATATGCTTAGAAGCCAAATATATAGTTCAAATAAAAAAATTCGTATATAAAACCACAGAAAACATACCCAGAAACTGACACATTTTCCTCCATAACAATTAACTACTCGAACGATAAAATGCCCAAACAATGCAAAGAAATGAACTTGTTATCATTTATTTTCTTCTTTATCGCTAGAAGCTGCTTGTATTTCGATAAACGGATATTATATGTATAAACAAATGGAAGATTGGAATTAAGAAAGCAGAAGCAGTGTCAATATCTAAATCCCAATTGGTTAAATTCTTTCACACAAATCGAGTAGTGGGTATCTGATCTGTTCGGGTATCATGATCGCCTGGTTGCTGCTCATGCCGGCGCCGTTGAATGGCACGACCGGTCACAGCCTCCAGAAAACGAATTATATGGCCTATTCCGTTATTACAAGTTTCCGGTTCATTTAAGGACGACCACAATGGTGATTCCGGCAACTGTTGGTTCAGATCAAGATCCATGAAACCGTCCCTCATCATCGATTTGTTATCAATAGTAAATCCTTGAGTTTCCTACCAAGAATCCTACTTTAATTGGCAAAAGAAAAAACCCAACAACCAATGATCGAAATTGAACATTAATTAAATCAACAAGATCAGGGTTTATAAGCCCAGTAATCAAACAAAGAAAATCAAAACAATGATGAAAAAGAACAGAACCACATAAAATTTCTTGCCCGTTTGGTGACTGAACTGTAGAGGAGAGGATGGTCAGAGGTCAGTGTTCAATGGAAGCGGCTATGTAACAGTTACGATGGCAGCAACACGGGCGACCCGACGGAGATGCGTGTAAGAATAGTGTGCAGATGTCGAGGGTTTTGGGAGGGAACGGTGATCTGAGAATTTGTAGTTCTACAACAAAGATTGATAAGTGTGTGTGTGCGCATACAGTGGCAGGTGGCCCAAAAAAATTAAATTATTTTAATGTATTAATTTTGGTATGATATGTGATTTAGCCAATGATCCAATTTACAAAAATTATAAATATATAAATATGTTCTTAAATCAGATATTTGTAACACTATTTTTTTTTTTTATGTTTCTCAATTATTTTTCGATTGCTTTTCTTGATTCCATTTCCATGATTCGATTTTTATAGGTCACGTTACAGAAGCAGCTATTGCTGCTGCATGAATAATGAGCCGCTCCCGTCCACTGGTCGGGTTGACTATCCGGTCATTATCGTCCCACCTTGTGCCACATTTTTTTCTGAAAAAAAAGTGGCATACAATGTGGGGAACTCCCCACAAATTCTTAAACGAGTAGAGGTTTTTGTAATACATTTTACGACGAAATAATTCTCTGTCGGAAGATGCTAGTAACTAGCAGGTATAAATGTCACTTTGTCATGCAGTGATACCATTTTTAGAAGCACTGTGGTCAGCTTGAGGCATGTTCCTTAGAATCCCCTCCAGTGGTTATGATAGGAGGGGAAATGTGTGTGAGATTTATGATGTGTTTGTGTATCATTATCTTTCGATGTCGAATCAAGTCTTAAAATTCGTCAATCGACATGATTGTGTGGCTTCTGGGAGGTTTTGATCTCAGTGCATAAAAAATTGTGAATCAACCCGTAATAAGAATAGAAACTTTCGAAGGCATCAATTAGCAATTATGTATGTTGTTGTCTCATACTGGTCCAGCAGAGGATCTTCATGCAATCCATCAATCAATTCGAACGAAGAAATATAGCTCTTAAATGGAGATTTCTGTTACTATTTACACAAAAATGTAAAATAGGAATATATAGGAATATCACGAACTGACACAAGATTCGAGACAAACTTTAAGATATCTATGTTCCGAGTGAAGTACAAATTTAAGAGAAAAACCAGTCCTAGAACATGAAATCCAGGACGCTAGAAACTGAACCCATAATTCCAGAACGAGTTCTCTTCATCAACGAGATCTAGGTTCCTCCTCATCCCTCCTATGACGATAGCGAGTTACATCTCTATCACCAATTGACCTTTTGTCCCGTTCCATGCCATTGTGCTCTTCTCTGCGATGGGATTCAGACTCATATTTCTTCGATCTCTTATCATTCCTATCATTGTGTTCGTCCCTGGACATCTGCCTTCTATCAATATTTAGGTTACGGTGTTCATTCTTCTGTCTTGTTTCATTCTCTCTCCGTTCATCCACATATCTTCTTCCGAAATCCTTTGCATTTGTTCCAGTGCCTTTGTAAGACATTTCTCGGTCTGTATCATGGCTTTTTGGTCGAGAGTTCGGCAAATCTTTGTTACTTCTGTGCCCTTCTCCCCGAGGGGCGGATCTATCACCCTTTCCCGAACCCTCAAACTTATCGTGGCCCCGTTTTGAATGTCTATCCTCCTCAGCACCCCAGCCTGTATTTGCAGCTCGCTGAATTATTTAAATAAAAAGGGAGTTATTAAAAGATAATGACTCTGAACCCAGTGCAACTTTAAAATGCATCAGATATCATGGCAGACCATAGCAATAAAATATCCATCTACCGATGAATAAAAAAAAGAAAAAGAAAGAAAGAAAATATCCAACTCGATAAAACACTTGGAAGTCCTAAATGAAAAGGCACAATGCTTTCAGTCAGAGGCCAACCAAGAATCTAGTGGTGGATGACCTGATATTTTGGAGGAGAAACGGGAGACTGCTGGGATCTGCCCTCGACTTTAGGCAAGTAAACATAACAATACGATACAAAATAACCAATCAAACAGCAAGAGGTGTGCATCAACTCACAGATGAGAAGAAAAATATAAAACTACCCAAATATAAATATGTAAAAGATGCACGGTGGCAAACATATAGAACTCTCCAGCAACTGACTAACTGAGACAAGCTTTCTAGGAATATAAAAAATGCAATCAGCTTGTTTATTCATGTGTTGAATCAATAAAATCCAACATATGCCCTTAGTTATCTGAGTGTTAAGACTTAGTAAAAATGTAAGTTAAATCCCTTTCTAGAAATATAACAACAACAATATCAACATTCAGCAAGTAAAAAAGATTAAATTATGGCCTGTTGGTGTATTCAATCAGTGAATACTTACATTAAAAAAATCAGTTAATATTTCCCGTCACGAGAATCATAAAAAATGTTATAAATCAGTGGAGGAATAAACATAATAAAATGCATTCAATTAAAAAGAGAGAGCACGGAAAAAACGAAAAAAAAAAAACTGAAGCAGCTTTTTTTAAAAAATTCCAGGGCATGAACATAGAAAGCAAATCAGATATTCAGATATTCGAGAAATTCTTCAAACTCACATGCTCATCATGAGAAAATTTACAGCTATCTCCGTACTTGCATTCTCCTTTCTGAAAAGCACGGCATACACCTCGTTCCTCCCGCTTCTGCTGCCTGGTTTCCTCATCCTCTTCCTCGAGTTTTTTGTATTTAGTCACATGATCAACTCTCACTGTTCGACCCAAAATTTGAGCTGCATTTAGATTATCTACAAGTGACCAAAAAATCAATAAGAGGTTGAAAAATATGTTAATCCTAATATTAAAATAGATTTATTCAGCAAAGGAACGGACCTACAACAAGATTTGTACTCAGATGTTATTCCTAATATTAAAATAGATTTATTCAGCAAAGGAACAGACCTACAGCAAGATTTGTACTTCTTTGATCCTCATAGGCAATAAAAGCAAACCCTTTGGATTTTCCAGTGCCTTTGTCCCTGACTAAGTTAACATCAACAATTTCCCCGTACCTAAATTATCAGATTAACTATGTAAACCGTTTCTTGGCAGCAATTGTGAAGAAATATTTTAAGATAAAGAGCAAGAAGTGAACACACTGTGCAAAGACAGCAAGGAGATCCCCTTCAGTTAGATCAAATGGGAGGCCGCCAACATAAACATAAGCAGAGTCTTTATATTTAGCATGCCAAGAGGCCCCTTCCGAGATGCCAAGAGTTGCTTCTTTCTGGTTGATGTTCTGAATTCGTTTCACCAATGTCAAAGGGTTCATTGAAGATATTTCCCTAAAAAACTAAACAATATATATATACGTATATATGTAATTAGAATCTTGCTATATATTTTTTTTAAAAAAATCAGACAACCAATCCAAGGCAGAAACTAAAAGATTTCATTCACAACTACAGAAGCTAATTTTAACTGGTATGAGTTTGAAAAAGAAAAAAAGAAAACTTTAATTGGTACAACAAATATAAATCCACTTCTGGAAAAATAACATTCATGTAGGAAAATTAAGCTTTAACATTTTGAATATACAGACGCACAACCAGCATACACATCTTACAATTACATCGAACAAATAATAGGACTCAAGAAATTACCAAAGTTCTTCGGTAATCATTTTCGCATATAATTATATAAACATGAGAAAGAAAAACAAGAAGTAAAAAAAAAAGGGATTTACCTTTCACAAGACGTAGTTTTTCCGTTTCCTTCGATTGGAAAGTTAGGGCCGATGGGACTTGGGACGACGAAGATGAAAAAATTTGAAGGGAGCGTGAGTTTTCTGTGTCTGATTGATCGCTAATTGGGTGTTAGATCAGGCCCAATATCAATTTTTTTTTGCAAGAAAAGCCCAACACAAATAAAATCAAATCAAAAGAAAGTCTAAGCCCAATTCTTATTAAGTTTGAGACATTAAAAGTAACTAATTTTGGTGCCATGGTCTGTTTTAATAATTATATATAATAATAAAATGTTAAAATTTTAATACAAATTATATGTAGTTCAGCGGATACAGTATTTGTTTTTGGGTTTTAGATTATAGGTTCAATTCTCACTGATGTCATTTTTTTATTCTTTTATTTTTAATTTATATATCAAATTTAGAATGTAGTCCCTCGCTATTTCTTATAATTATATTTTGATCCTCATTTAAATATAAATCAAATGAATTATAAAAAAATATTATACAAGCACGCAACGCGTGCGTCGTTGCACTAGTTGTAATTATTTATATATATATATATAATATTAGTTTAATCGGTTTAACTGATTTTTAAAATTTAAAAATGAATAATAAAAAATGAAGTGTAAATATCAACTCCGCTAAAAAATTACTAAAAATGAAATAATATTCATTTTTAAAAATATTTAATAAACTTATTTAATTATGTACTATTTTCTTTTCTTTAAAATAATAATACTTATAAACAACAAATAATATATTGATAATTATAATAATGATAATAAGTAATTAAGTATAACACTTAAATTTAAGAAATGAATTAACGTTAATAATATAATCATAAAAAAAGTTAATTTTGTAATCTGAAGAAAGTTAGCAATGTTATCAAAGACAATAAAAACATTAATATTTATAATAAAAAAGACATGGATGTCTAGCATATTTATTTGTATTGTACTTTTTGATTCATAAATTGCAACTGTGTGTTAAAAATTAAATTAACAAAAACTACAATACTTCTAGATTCAACTAGGATGACATTAGTGAAGAAGTAAGTAACATGATGGTGATGTTTGATATCATGGATTATTGATGTTACTATATGTGCATTATTTAAGTATTATTATTATTATTTATATATATCATTTGATACAAGCTTGTATCGATATTGTTTAAGGAAAATTGAAAACATTTTTGACCAACTCCATAGATATTTGAAGTGGGGATTTAATCCCCGTGGGGTCGAAGTTGGAGTTGGAGATAGAGATGGAGATTCTCCGATTACGCTAAAATTGTAAAATTCCCTGAAACCATGTTTGATTCTCTAGTTTCTCTAGTATTGCAAAATATACGTAAGATGCGCAATTACGTGCCTTCCGCTCTAAACCCTGTACTCGAAGCACATATGCAAAAAATATCTACAGTTTGTGCTTTATTTAAAAATAAATCAACCTAAAATATTATTATTATATTATATATGGTGTATTAATGAATGGAATTATCCTAAGTTTTTAAAATCTAGTAGTGTTCAAGACAAGTGACCGATATCGATGTATATTTTCTTTCATCATTCCCATGAATCTGTAATATGTTTAAAAATCAGAGATAATACATTAAATGGTCTCTGTATAGTTAGGGTTTATTCTCGATTCAAGTCTCTCAATTTATTCATACAGTAATTTATAATCGTTTGGTAGCTCGTGGGATGAGATGATAAATGATGGATGATATATTGATAACATAATGATCTATAACTGCATTTAAAAAAATTTGACATATAGCTCTAATCATATGCAAAATTCGAATCAAAAGTTCGAAACAAAGGTGTGTAATTAGCTAATCCCCTTCCATCACACCAAACGGTGCTTGAGTTGATTGGTCCTTGCATTAATTGTAGCTTTCGAAGGATGCAGTACTCTAACCATGGAAACTTTTTAAACCATGTATATTGAAATTGATGATGTGCTTTCATGACCGTGGGTATTCCGACAATTTAGGTTGATATGGCCTCATTTTGATATAAGTTCGTTAATTTCATCACGATGATTAACAAGATGTCGCCACATCGAAATACGCAATCCAGGATGTCACCACATCGTTATTATATGTGCATTGTTTTTAAGTAATATTATTATTTACATATATCATTTGATTTTTATATCGATATTGTTTAAGGAAAATTGATATGTGCTTGAGTTGATTCGTCCTTGCATTAATTGTAACTTTCTAGTTGAATGTTTTTATGTTTTTTTCAATAGCTGGTGCTTTGATGAGAAATATTCCTTCTACCATTGTTACCACAACCACTAGAACCATTATTACCAACACTTCTGGGTGGTGCTATGATGTTTACATGTGGTCTTTGCATTAACGATATCGGTGTTTTTCAGCATGTTGCTAAATTCTGAGTTCTAATGGTTGTATTTGTCTTGCATTTTAAGTATGTGTAAGGTCCCACTGCCAAACAATCTTGTATGTCATTACTGGCAAATTTTCAGAGTTGAAAGAATTTTGCCCTGGCACTACTCACTGACAAGCTATGAGAGATTTTGGCAGTCCAACTTCAACAGTTTTATTGGCCTATTGTGTTTGGGGGATGTTTCATATACTGCTTTGTTATCTTTAAGATCTGTGTGGTTTTTTGAGCTTGCTATTATCTGTGGTTTGATAGGACTTTCTGTTGAATTAGTTGCAATTTTGTGTTATTTTTATTTCCAGTATTGTTTTATATTTAGACTATTTGGAACTTGTTTAATATTTAATTTAATTGATGACACTCCAATCCGATAAGGCCACAATAACATTCCATGGTACTTGCTTAGATTTCTAATGCTATTAGCTTTCTTGACTATTCCTCTGTGATAGTTTCTGAAGTTTTAGTCCCTTCACCTGTGATGCGATCCGGGTGAAATGGGTGAGCCGGGTCGGATGCTCCACCGGATCAAATCAATAATTTATAGTGTTGTTTAGGAAAATGAGCAAAGTAGATGACTTCGATCGTGACCTGCACACAATGAAAAGAACTCGTGAATGGGCGCCGGAGGGGTGTCCGGCGTGGCCACTCCGATGCTTAAGTCAGCAGGTTGAAGATGAGAGAAAATGGCGATATATGTGCGAATATATGTGAGTGCCAATGCTCAGGATTTTTCCCCCTCCATTTAAATGAGAAACATACCTGCTATTTATAGGAGAAACATACCTTTCGACTTGCGTGTACACCTACCACTCATAGCCTTTGATGTTGACTTCCTGTCAAGCAACCCTACCTCTGATAGCTTCTCTGACACGCCAAACCCCTGTAGTTCTGACAGATAAGACTGCCCATACCGATACACTCGAGTGTGGTGCGCTTCTCGAGGTAGCCCGAGTAGAAAGTTGAATCAGATGTTGGAAACAAAGATGTGTGATTAGCTAATCCCCTTCCATCACACCAAACGGTGCTTGAGCTGATTGGTCCTTGCATTATTTGTAGCTTTCTAGTTGAATGTTTTTCTGTTCTTTTCAACAGCTGGTGCTCAGATGAGAAGTTTCCCTTCTACCATTGTTACCCCAACCACTAGAACAATTATTACCAACACTTTTGGGTCGTGCTATGATGTTTACATGTGGTCTTCAAACGGTGCATTAACGATATTGGTGTTTTTCAGCGTTGCTAAATTCTGAATTCTGATGGTTGTATTTGTCTTGCATTTTAATTATGTGTAAGGTCTCATTGCCAAACAATTTTGTACGTCATTACTGGCAAATTTTCAGTTAAAAGCATTTTGCCCTAGCACTACTCACTGACAAGCTATGAGAGATTTTGGCAGTCCAACTTCAACAGTTTTATTGGCCTATTGTGTTTGGGGGATGTTTCATATACTGCTTTGTTATCTTTAAGATCTGTGTGGTTTTTTGAGCTTGCTATTATCTGTGGTTTGATAGGACTTTATGTTGAATTAGTTGCAATTTTGTGTTATTTTTATTTCTAGTATTGTTTTATATTTAGACTATTTGGAACTTGTTTAATATTTAATTTAATTGATGACACTCCAATCCGATAAGGCCACAATAACATTCCATGGTACTTGCTTAGATTTCTAATGCTATTAGCTTTCTTGACTATTCCTCTGTGATAGTTTCTGAGGTTTTAGTTCCTTCACCTGTGATGCGATCCGGGTGAAATGGGTGAGCCGGGTCGGATACTCCACCGGATCAAATCAATAATTTATAGTGTTGTTTAGGAAAATGAGCAAAGTAGATGACTTCGATCGTGACCTGCACACAATGAAAGGAACTCGTGAATGGGCGCCGGAGGGGTGTCCGGCGTGGCCACTCCGATGCTTAAGTCAGCAGGTTGAAGATGAGAGAAAATGGCGATATATGTGCGAATATATGTGAGTGCCAATGCTCAGGATTTTTCCCCCTCCATTTAAATGAGAAACATACCTGCTATTTATAGGAGGAAATATCATGATTACTTCGACTTGCGTGTACACCTACCACTCATAGCCTTTGATGTTGACTTCCTGTCAAGCCACCCTACCTCTGATAGCTTCTCTGACACGCCAAACCCCTGTAGTTCTGACAGATAAGACTGCCCATATCGATACACTCGAGTGTGGTGCGCTTCTCGAGGTAGCCCGAGTAGAAAGTTGAATCAGATGTTGGAAACAAAGATGTGTGATTAGCTAATCCCCTTCCATCACACCAAACGGTGCTTGAGCTGATTGGTCCTTGCATTATTTGTAGCTTTCTAGTTGAATGTTTTTCTGTTCTTTTCAACAGCTGGTGCTCAGATGAGAAGTTTCCCTTCTACCATTGTTACCCCAACCACTAGAACAATTATTACCAACACTTTTGGGTCGTGCTATGATGTTTACATGTGGTCTTCAAACGGTGCATTAACGATATTGGTGTTTTTCAGCGTTGCTAAATTCTGAATTCTGATGGTTGTATTTGTCTTGCATTTTAATTATGTGTAAGGTCTCATTGCCAAACAATTTTGTACGTCATTACTGGCAAATTTTCAGTTAAAAGCATTTTGCCCTGGCACTACTCACTGACAAGCTATGAGAGATTTTGGCAGTCCAACTTCAACAGTTTTATTGGCCTATTGTGTTTGGGGGATGTTTCATATACTGCTTTGTTATCTTTAAGATCTGTGTGGTTTTTTGAGCTTGCTATTATCTGTGGTTTGATAGGACTTTCTGTTGAATTAGTTGCAATTTTGTGTTATTTTTATTTCTAGTATTGTTTTATATTTAGACTATTTGGAACTTGTTTAATATTTAATTTAATTGATGACACTCCAATCCGATAAGGCCACAATAACATTGCATGGTACTTGCTTAGATTTCTAATGCTATTAGCTTTCTTGACTATTCCTCTGTGATAGTTTCTGAGGTTTTAGTCCCTTCACATGTGATGCGATCCGGGTGAAATGGGTGAGCCGGGTCGGATGCTCCACCGGATCAAATCAATAATTTATAGTGTTGTTTAGGAAAATGAGCAAAGTAGATGACTTCGATCGTGACCTGCACACAATGAAAGGAACTCGTGAATGGGCGCCGGAGGGGTGTCCGACGTGGCCACTCCGATGCTTAAGTCAGCAGGTTGAAGATGAGAGAAAATGGCGATATATGTGCGAATATATGTGAGTGCCAATGCTCAGGATTTTTCCCCCTCCATTTAAATGAGAAACATACCTGCTATTTATAGGAGGAAATATCATGATTACTTCGACTTGCGTGTACACCTACCACTCATAGCCTTTGATGTTGACTTCCTGTCAAGCCACCCTACCTCTGATAGCTTCTCTGACACGCCAAACCCCTGTAGTTCTGACAGATAAGACTGCCCATATCGATACACTCGAGTGTGGTGCGCTTCTCGAGGTAGCCCGAGTAGAAAGTTGAATCAGATGTTGGAAACAAAGATGTGTGATTAGCTAATCCCCTTCCATCACACCAAACGGTGCTTGAGCTGATTGGTCCTTGCATTATTTGTAGCTTTCTAGTTGAATGTTTTTCTGTTCTTTTCAACAGCTGGTGCTCAGATGAGAAGTTTCCCTTCTACCATTGTTACCCCAACCACTAGAACAATTATTACCAACACTTTTGGGTCGTGCTATGATGTTTACATGTGGTCTTCAAACGGTGCATTAACGATATTGGTGTTTTTCAGCGTTGCTAAATTCTGAATTCTGATGGTTGTATTTGTCTTGCATTTTAATTATGTGTAAGGTCTCATTGCCAAACAATTTTGTACGTCATTACTGGCAAAATTTCAGTTAAAAGCATTTTGCCCTGGCACTACTCACTGACAAGCTATGAGAGATTTTGGCAGTCCAACTTCAACAGTTTTATTGGCCTATTGTGTTTGGGGGATGTTTCATATATTGCTTTGTTATCTTTAAGATCTGTGTGGTTTTTTTAGCTTGCTATTATCTGTGGTTTGATAGGACTTTCTGTTGAATTAGTTGCAATTTTGTGTTATTTTTATTTCTAGTATTGTTTTATATTTGGAACTTGTTTAATATTTAATTTAATTGATGACACTCCAATCCGATAAGGCCACAATAACATTCCATGGTACTTGCTTAGATTTCTAATGCTATTAGCTTTCTTGACTATTCCTCTGTGATAGTTTCTGAGGTTTTAGTCCCTTCACCTGTGATGCGATCCGGGTGAAATGGGTGAGCCGGGTCGGATGCTCCACCGGATCAAATCAATAATTTATAGTGTTGTTTAGGAAAATGAGCAAAGTAGATGACTTCGATCGTGACCTGCACACAATGAAAGGAACTCGTGAATGGACGCCGGAGGGGTGTCCGGCGTGGCCACTCCGATGCTTAAGTCAGCAGGTTGAAGATGAGAGAAAATGGCGATATATGTGCGAATATATGTGAGTGCCAATGCTCAGGATTTTTCCCCCTCCATTTAAATGAGAAACATACCTGCTATTTATAGGAAGAAATATCATGATTACTTCGACTTGCTTGTACACCTACCACTCATAGCCTTTGATGTTGACTTCCTGTCAAGCCACCCTACCTCTGATAGCTTCTCTGACACGCCAAACCCCTGTAGTTCTGACATATAAGACTGCCCATACCGATACACTCGAGTGTGGTGCGCTTCTCGAGGTAGCTCGAGTAGAAAGTTCCCGGGAGCTTGCATGAGAGCCCGAGCTTCTGGTTGCCCGGGGTGAGTAGAGCCCAGGCTAGGGGTGGGCACGGGTCGGGTACCCGATTTTTTCGGGTAGCATTTTCATTACCCGAACCCGACCCGATTCTGGACACTACCCGCTTTTTCGGGTAGCCGATGAAGTCGGGTTCGGGTAGGGGTCGGGTTCGGATTTTTGTATTTTTTTTATAAAATAACATTTTATCATTTTGTGTCTACCAAATAATATATGACGAGAAAATAAGCTTATCAAAATAATATTATCTCGTGAATGTCTACAAAAGTTAAACACAAAAAATATTTATCTCAAAACATAGAATGAGTATTATAATTAACAAATCTTTAAATCGAGCATAAACTATTTAGATGCATATATAAGAAATTAACAAGTCTAATATTGAAAATTCAACTTAGATCTTCACCAAAAAAATCAGAATCAACTTCTTGTTTGACTTTCAAAATATCTTCTGGAATATTTCATCACCTACATAAAAAGATGTAAATTTATTAACAAAAAAATGAACATCATAAAACAATAAATAAAGTGTACCAATAATTCATGTTTTTCATCAATGCAGGAAACAAACCTGAGAAAAATAAAATGCAAGAAAATAATCAAGAATAATCAAATAACCTGAGAAAAATAAAATGCAATAAAGTGTACCAATAATTCAAGAATAATCAAACATCAATAATAGATGTATCAACACCCAATTTTGTCAACTCTGCAAAATAAACAAATAAAATAAAATGTTATTACTTCGAAATGTTGAGATATATCTAAAGTAAATAAAATAAAATTAAAATACCTTTGTCAATCTGTCACGCCCCGAAACTCGGGATTGACACCGACGTTGTTTAACAATCACACAATCACAACAACAAGCCTCTTGTAGCACAGTATAAACCGAACCAGTTTATATATCATAATCTCAAATTAAATAGCCATTGTCTTTACAATTACCGAAATAAATAAGACGACAGAGTTTTAATGCGGAAACGTAAATCTAACTAATAATAACTTAAACATAATCGATTTCCTTGAGCATTTACCATCCCCGAAACTGCTCGGATTCTTCCTCCTCAATCTGTTCTTCGGACTTATCTGGGAAGGGTTGTAAGGGGTGAGTATTTGGGAATACTCATGTAACGCCCCGAAAATTTAAAGGCCCATGCGAACCACATGCATTTGAATTATTAAATTATCCTGTATTTTAATTAAATGTTTTAATTGCATGAATTAATTATGTTGTTCATATTTGGATGTTTAAAATATATTTTTCTTCATGATTGCATTAAAATATATTTTTAAAGGTTATTCGAGTTGCGATCGAGAAACGGAGACCAAGGGCTGAAAAATAGAAAATGTTTTTATTAAATAATTGTTTTTAATTATTTAAAATATGGGTGATGTTTTTTCTTATTTTTGAAAATAAGGGGGTTTTGAGGTGATTTTATACACCGGGATGTAAATTTTTTCGGTGTTGGATTTTCAACAAAAATATGAACATATTAGGAACCCGGCTAATAAATTCACAAAATTTCCTAAACAAAATTATTTTAAAACCTTAATTAAGCACTAATGGGCCTAATTACCTATTTAATGGGCCTAAGCCTTATTAGTGATTAATTAAGAGTATTTAAAGTACAAAAACCCTTCCCCACCCTCATTGTCACACGCCACTTTCATAATTCAGCACACCAATTCTCCCCAATCATAATACACGATACACGCATAGAATATTTTGAAGAGAAAAGTTCGAAAGTTCAAGGAGGATTCAGCCTAGGTTTCTTATCGTCGTTCTTCGCTTCGTCAACGGATATTCGTTCGTTAAATACGCAAAGGCACACCATATTCTCCTTTTACTCATCATTCACACCATAGTATTTTATTTAATTGAATTTTGCATGAAAAACAAGTGATTTCTTATTTATTTTCGTTTTACAAGAACATGGATTTTTAAAGCTTGGGTATTGTTTCAAAATAATGTTTGTATGTTTGAAAAGGGACTGCCATGAGTTAGGGATTGAACAAGCGTGTTTTTACATGAGTTAGAGTCCTAGAAACACAACCCACAAACTGCACAACATGATAGAATTAAAGCTGGAACAACCTAGGGGGACAAGGGTAAGCCGTGGGACATGTCCGTTTGTTCTAAATTCAAAGAGGTCGGTTTCAATGCATGGGGTCACGGGACTTAGACCAGGGCATGGCTAGGGTCTGTTATGGGTCAAGGGAAGAGTCCTAGCCACGCTAGGACTCGAGACAAGAGGTTGGGAAGGAGTCCTGTGCGATGCAGGGAAGTAGCGCAGGTTGACAGCTGGGTTAGGGAAGAAGGGGCTCGGCCTGGGGGCTTTGGGCTGGGCTAGGTTAGGTCCTTAGGGTCCTAGGAGGGTGCTTGATGGGCTGGTTCAAGGGGTGGCTCGATGGGTAGAGGCCTAGCATCAGAAAACGTGAGGAAGGTGCAATGGCAGCAAATTGTGCGCAGCTGCTGTCTTGTTCAGTGGCTCGCTGCAGGTGGATCCAGGGCTTGGGTTGGTCCGGGCTAGGTCTAGGCGTGGTCTAGGGAAGGTTAGGGTCGTGAGGGGTCGAGGGGTTAGGGCCTGGAGGTGTCCTAGTTGACAAGGGAGCCTAATACACAAGGGTACTAACTCACGCACACATGCATTCTGGTCTGTAGTTCAGCAGGCTTTTTGAGCGGGTTAGGGTCATGTTTTTGGGCGGGCTTGAACAGTAGGGTCCCTAGATGGGTTGGCTAGGTTTTGGCTCAAGGTGGCTCGGGCGTGGCTCGGGTAAATTAGGAGATGGCTCGGTGTGTTCGTCGAAGGGTCAAAAACGAGATTAATTAAGCCAAAATTGATTTCATGGGTCCACGGGGGTGGCTCATGACATGGAAGGGTAGAATAAATAATAAAAAGGCTATGTTAAAAATTTGGGATCAAAATAACGAGTTTTGGATTTAATCGGGATTTAATCGCCGCACGAAACGTTAATTAACGAATTAATTGAAACGCCTCGTTTTATGCTTTATAAATTTATGAAAAATTAGGTTTAAGCTTGAATAATTATTAGAAGTCTAAGTTTTTAATTTGGGAATTTTATATTAAGGTTTGGTTTAATTCGGGATTAAAACGTGTTAATACGTCTTATTTAAAGATTAAATTAAAAATATGAAAAAATTCATGTAGGCTTAAATAATTATTTGGGACATGTTAGAGTCAAAGAAGTTAAGAAAAAGTCAAAAACGGGAAATTATACGTCCAGGGGTAAAACAGTCATTTTACACCTAGAAATTAGTAAACGTCATGGCAGTGCCCGAAATGCTGTTTTTATGAAATTATGATTATTTTTAAATGTTTATGAATTGTTCATGATTAAAATATGATTTTTGAATGTCTAAATGGTTTTTATGATTTAAGAAGACATTTAAAATACATGTTGCATGCTTGGTTTCAAAAATGAAAAACGTAATGATATTCATGATTTTTCTAAAGTGATGTGAATGAAAAATGTTGAAGGATGTGAAATAATTGTGACTAATTCGTTAATGTTGGCGACATCGTGAGGGTTATGGTCCCAGTGGGAGCCCGACGATCGTGTTTCCATCATTGCGAATATGTGGTAACGGATATGTGGTAACGGTTTCATGGTAACGGAAGAATGGGAATATCGTGAGGGAAAAAGGCCCCAGAGGGAGCCCCGACGATCGTATTTCTATTCGAATCATGATAGGCCAGGGCCCAGTTGACCGGTGAGAGTGTTGCTGGTGTCCCCCGCCGCCCAGTACTGTGGTTTTATGTAGATGGATCCATCGACCCTCATGAGCATGATCAAGAAAGTCACAATTAACGATCTAAATTTAACAAAAGAAAAGAGAAAAAGAAAAGGAAAATGTTCATGATCATGTTAAAGGTTTTATGTCATGTCATGTTGAGGAAAAAGGAAAAAGTTAAGGTTTATGATTGCATTTCATGAAAAAGTATTTTATGAAAATGTTTATGTTTAAAGTTTTATGCATCATGAAAATGTTTACGAAAATGTTTATGTTTATGCATCTTCATGAAAACGATATTTTAAGTACAAATATTTTTCACCGTTATATGTTAACTGTATCACGTATTACTCGTTATCAAGAATATGACGTGTTGAGTCTTTAGACTCACTAGGTGTGTATGATGCAGGTGATTATGATAATATGTTAATGGAGGTCTTGATGGTTGATTTGACTGGACTGGAGGTGCACATAACCCGAGGACCGACGCTAGTTTTTCGCACTAGTTATGATTTATGATTTTAAGTTATATTAAAGATATTTTTATGACTTTTATTTATGTTATGAGAGATTTTTGAGAGGTTATAGTATGGGCTATACTTTTCAAATTATTGCTTTTTAGGTTTGGTAAAATATGCGACGATTTCATTTTATCACTATTGCACTTGGTTTTTAAAATGCTAGTTGGTTAATGTTTAATTTTAAAGGGTAAAATATTTCATAAAAATATTTTCATGTGAGAAAGGTACATGGCCGAAAATTGAGTGTTTAAAAAAAAAAAATTTTCTAGTACTTTTTAAGAAAACGAACATCAGACGTTTCAACTCAGAAAGTGGGGGAATATCGAGCACAATAAAACAACATGCATAAATTTCGAATCATAAATCATGAGTTCATACGTACTTCATAACACATGCATAAACTTTGACCCAGCACTGCGACTCATCTACTTTCTACGGTTTACTGACGTCAGTCCCTAATTTTTACTCCTCTAAGGGGCGAGGCCGTATAGCGGTTATGTTCCCCACCGCGTAAGGGTACGTCGTGGTTGGGATTCCCTCCCGTATACAGTCGACTCCTCACAGTGCTTTTGAAATCGTATGACAATTACACGAAAAGAGTAGAAAAGAGATTGTACTCGACTATTTATTTTTCTTGTAAAAATCGAAAACATGCATACCCGAATCCGAAATTTTAAAGTTTAAAAATAAGCCCACTTACCGTGTTTGAATGCTAAGAAAAAAAACGTGGTGGCTCGGCTTCAGGAATGGATCGCTTCTCGCTCCTTCTTCGGACGGAACTTCGGCTTGATTCTAGCCTAGCTTCGGGTCGATATTTATGATTCATGGTTACTAGTCGAATTAATTTTTGGGAATTAGACGTAAGAAATAATGATTTAAAGATTTGCAACGACTTTGGGAGTAAGAAAATGTATAAATTGAGATTTTAAGTTTTGATGAAAGGTAATATTGGTTATAGGAATCGATTTTTGGGTAAATAAGTTTAAATTATCGAAATTATGTTATGGGAAACCAGTAGAAGGAAATTAAGAATGTCAAGAACTTATGGGTTAATAGTAGGAATTTTTGAAATTAAGGAGCAATTAGGATGATTTTTGAGGAAATTAAGAATTTATCTTGCGAATATTAAGGAATTTGGGGACTAATTTAGCAATAAGCGATAATTTGATGGTTTAATTGATAGGAATTTTGAGGATTTAGACTTTTAAGAATATTTGAGACCTTGGGATATCTTGGGTTTAGTATTATAAGAAATTTTAATCAAGGGTTTTAAGGATGAATCAATATTAGGCTTAAAAAAATCTAAGCGTTAGCGGATGCGTTTGAGAATTTAAGATTGAAATTTGTTAAGTTGATGAATATTTTGGGTATAAAATAAGGAAAATAATATACGATAAGGATGGTCATCCGTCTTTTAATATTGAGAATTGTAAGAAAAATTGAAATTCGAGGTTATAATAATAATAGCACTAAGTATTTGGGTCTTTTTAAGTTGCGATTTGAAAATAAGGATTTAGAAGGTAAAAACAATTGGGATCAATGAGACGTAAAGACTTTCTAGAATTTAAGTTTTATCAGAGTAGCGTAGCGGAAGCGTATATTTTTGGGATACTAGAACCGAATATAAACTTTGGGTTATCAAGGATAAGTGAATTTCGAGGACGAAATTCAATTTAAGGGGGGGAGATTGTAACGCCCCGAAAATTTAAAGGTCCATGCGAACCACATGCATTTGAATTATTAAATTCTCCTGTATTTTAATTAAATGTTTTAATTGCATGAATTAATTATGTTGTTCATATTTGCATGTTTAAAATATATTTTTCTTCATGATTGCATTAAAATATATTTTTAAAGGTTATTCGAGTTGCGATCGAGGAACGGAGACCAAGGGCTGAAAAATAGAAAATGTTTTTATTAAATAATTGTTTTTAATTATTTAAAATATGGGTGATGTTTTTTCTTATTTTTGAAAATAAGGGGGTTTTGAGGTGATTTTATACGCCGGGATGTAAATTTTTTCGGTGTTGGATTTTCAACAAAAATATGAACATATTAGGAACCCGGCTAATAAATTCACAAACTTTCCTAAAAAAAATTATTTTAAAACCTTAATTAAGCACTAATGGGCCTAATTACCTATTTAATGGGCCTAAGCCTTATTAGTGATTAATTAAGAGTATTTAAAGTACAAAAACCCTTCCCCACCCTCATTGTCACACGCCACTTTCATAATTCAGCACACCAATTCTCCCCAATCATAATACTCGATACACGCATAGAATATTTTGAAGAGAAAAGTTCGAAAGTTCAAGGAGGATTCAGCCTAGGTTTCTTGTCGCCGTTCCTCGCTTCGTCAACGGATATTCGTGCGTTAAATACGCAAAAGCACGCCATATTCTCTTTTTACTCATCATTCACACCATAGTATTTTATTTAATTGAATTTTGCATGAAAAACAAGTGATTTCTTATTTATTTTCGTTTTACAAGAACATGGATTTTTAAAGCTTGGGTATTGTTTCAAAATAATGTTTGTATGTTTGAAAAGGGACTGCCATGAGTTAGGGATTGAACAAGCGTGTTTTTACATGAGTTAGAGTCCTAGAAACACAACCCACAAACTGCACAACATGATAGAATTAAAGCTGGAACAACCTAGGGGGACAAGGGTAAGCCGTGGGACATGTGCGTTTGTTCTAAATTCAAAGAGTTCGGTTTCAATGCATGGGGTCACGGGACTTGGACCAGGGCATGGCTAGGGTCTGTTATGGGTCAAGGGAAGAGTCCTAGCCACGCTAGGACTCGAGACAAGAGGTTGGGAAGGAGTCCTAGCAAGCTAGGACTCCAACCCGTGCGATGCAGGGAAGTAGCGCAGGTTGACAGCTGGGTTAGGGAAGAAGGGGCTCGGCCTGGGGGCTTTGGGCTGGGCTAGTTTAGGTCCTTAGGGTCCTAGGAGGGTGCTTGATGGGCTGGTTCAAGGGGTGGCTCGATGGGTAGAGGCCTAGCATCAGAAAACGTGAGGAAGGTGCAATGGCAGCAAATTGTGCGCAGCTGCTGTCTTGTTCAGTGGCTCGCTGCAGGTGGATCCAGGGCTTGGGTTGGTCCGGGCTAGGTCTAGGCGTGGTCTAGGGAAGGTTAGGGTCGTGAGGGGTCGAGGGGTTAGGGCCTGGAGGTGTCCTAGTTGACAAGGGAGCCTAATACACAAGGGTACTAACTCACGCACACATGCATTTTGGTCTGTAGTTCAGCAGGCTTTTTGAGCGGGTTAGGGTCATGTTTTTGGGCTGGGCTTGCACAGTAGGGTCCCTAGATGGGTTGGCTAGGTTTTGGCTCAAGGTGGCTCGGGCGTGGCTCGGGTAAATTAGGAGATGGCTCGGTGTGTTCGTCGAAGGGTCAAAAACGAGATTAATTAAGCCAAAATTGATTTCATGGGTCCACGGGGGTGGCTCATGACATGGAAGGGTAGAATAAATAATAAAAAGGCTATGTTAAAAATTTGGGATCAAAATAACGAGTTTTGGATTTAATCGGGATTTAATCGCCGCACGAAACGTTAATTAACGAATTAATTGAAACGCCTCGTTTTATGCTTTATAAAATTATGAAAAATTAGGTTTAAGCTTGAATAATTATTAGAAGTCTAAGTTTTTAATTTGGGAATTTTATATTAAGGTTTGGTTTAATTCGGGATTAAAACGTGTTAATACGTCTTATTTAAAGATTAAATTAAAAGTCCTCGATTTAGGCTAAATAAAAATATGAAAAAATTCATGTAGACTTAAATAATTATTTGGGACATCTTAGAGTCAAAGAAGTTAAGAAAAAGTCAAAAACGGGAAATTATACGTCCAGGGGTAAAACGGTCATTTTACACCTAGAAATTAGTAATCGTCATGGCAGTGCCCTAAATCCTGTTTTTATGAAATTACGATTATTTTTAAATGTTTATGAATTGTTCATGATTAAAATATGATTTTTTAATGTCTAAATGATTTTTATGATTTAAGAAGACATTTAAAATACATGTTGCATGCTTGGTTTCAAAAATGAAAAACGTAATGATATTCATGATTTTTCTAAAGTGATGTGAATGAAAAATGTTGAAGGATGTGAAATAATTGTGACTAATTCGTTAATGTTGGCGACGTCGTGAGGGTTATGGTCCCAGTGGGAGCCCGACGATCGTGTTTCCATCATTGCGAATATGTGGTAACGGATATGTGGTAACGGTTTTGTGGTAACGGAAGAATGAGAATATCGTGAGGAAAAAAGGCCCCAGAGGGAGCCCATTTATGGGAAAAGACCCCAGAGGGAGCCCCGACGATCGTATTTCTATTCGAATCATGATAGGCCAGGGCCCAGTTGACCGGTGAGAGTGTTGCTGGTGTCCCCCGCCGCCCAGTACTGTGGTTTTATGTAGATGGATCCATCGACCCTCATGAGCATGATCAAGAAAGTCACAATTAACGATCTGAATTCAACAAAAGAAAAGAGAAAAAGAAAAGGAAAATGTTCATGATCATGTTAAAGGTTTTATGTCATGTCATGGTGAGGAAAAAGGAAAAAGTTAAGGTTTATGATTGCATGTCATGAAAAAGTATTTTATGAAAATGTTTATGTTTAAAGTTTTATGCATCATGAAAATGTTTACGAAAATGTTTATGTTTATGCATCTTCATGAAAACGATATTTTAAGTACAAATATTTTTCACCGTTATATGTTAACTGTATCACGTATTACTCGTTATCAAGAATATGACGTGTTGAGTCTTTAGACTCACTAGGTGTGTATGATGCAGGTGATTATGATAATATGTTAATGGAGGTCTTGATGGTTGATTTGACTGGACTGGAGGTGCACATAACCCGAGGACCGACGCTAGTTTTTCGCACTAGTTATGATTTATGATTTTAAGTTATATTAAAGATATTTTTATGACTTTTATTTATGTTATGAGAGATTTTTGAGAGGTTATAGTATGAGCTATACTTTTCAAATTATTGCTTTTTAGGTTTGGTAAAATATGCGACGATTTCATTTTATCACTATTGCACTTGGTTTTTAAAATGCTAGTTGGTTAATGTTTAATTTTAAAGGGTAAAATATTTCATAAAAATATTTTCATGTGATCGAATCATAAATCATGAGTTCATACGTACTTCATAACACATGCATAAACTTTGACCCAGCACTGCGACTCATCTACTTTCTACGGTTTACTGACGTCAGTCCCTAATTTTTACTCCTCTAAGGGGCGAGGCCGTATAGCGGTTATGTTCCCCACCGCGTAAGGGTACGTCGTGGTTGGGATTCCCTCCCGTATACAGTCGACTCCTCACAGTGCTTTTGAAATCGTATGACAATTACACGAAAAGAGTAGAAAAGAGATTGTACTCGACTATTTATTTTTCTTGTAAAAATCGAAAACATGCATACCCGAATCCGAAATTTTAAAGTTTAAAAATAAGCCCACTTACCGTGTTTGAATGCTAAGAAAAAAAACGTGGTGGCTCGGCTTCAGGAATGGATCGCTTCTCGCTCCTTCTTCGGACGGAACTTCGGCTTGATTCTAGCCTAGCTTCGGGGCGATATTCGGGCAGAATTTTGGCTTAGGGGGAGCTGCTGAATTTCGAGATTTCAGCAAGGGGATTTTCGATTTTTAGGGTGTGAATAATGGTAGAGGTGATGGGGTATTTATAGGTGAGGGACAAGGGTCCAAATTTGGTACACAAATCATACCAAAATTCATGAAATATCTCACAATCTTGACTCCAATATCCTTGCAAATTTCGAAAATCATGTTGCTTAATTTGTGAGATTATCTTCCAATTCCATGGGATTTAAATCTTTGATTATTTCCCTTAAGCTTGGCTCGAAATATTGAGATGCTAACACAAGGGATTTTCGAACCAAATTGATGATATAGTTTCCAATTTGTCTTGCAACTTCCATGCCTCCATGCATTATAATACTAGGCATATATTCTAGGAGGATATATATATTTTTTTTTCGAAAATCCTATGCAATATTATGTCTAGATTCTTGAGTCTTGCACAATCCTTCCATGATCTAGTATTATTCCTCACAATTTCGAGAATTACATGCACAAACCTAGATTTTATTGTCTTGATAATAAAGATTCCCAATCAACTAAATTTTCAATATTCATATCTTATTCTAGTACAAAGATCCAAGGTCCTAATTTCCTTGCAAATAATTAATTAAATGGGGAAAAATCCGGTTTTCACATCCCTCCCTCCTTATGAGAAGTTTCGTCCTCGAAACTTGAGTTGGCTTGGTCTCCAAATAGGTAGGGATAATCCTTTCACATCTTCTCTTTCATTTCCCAAGTTGCTTCTTGCTCTGTGTGGTTGGACCACTGTACCTTGACGTAGGGGATGATGCGTCGTCTGAGGACTTGTTCCTTGGTGTCCACGATTCTAATGGGGACTTCTTCGTATTTCAGTCCTTCTCCCAAGTTCCCTTCGATCAAGAGCGGTTCTATTTCTAATACGTGACTTGGGTCTGGGATGTACCTTCTTAGTTGGGACACATGGAACACGTTGTGTATCCTTGACATGCTTGGTGGGAGCGCCAGTCTGCCTACTAACGTGCCCACTCTCTCCAAGATTTCAAAGGGTCCAACATATCGAGGGTTTAGTTTCCCGGCCTTATTGAATCGGACAACTCCTCTCATAGGCGAGACTTTCACATAAGCTTTCTCGCCCACGTTGAACTCTACCGGCCTTCTCTTAAGATCTGCCCAGCTTTTCTGTCGATCTTGAGCTGCCTTGAGTTTCTCTCGGACAATTTTAACTTTGTCCACAGTTATCTGCACTAGCTCGGGTCCCACTAAGGCTTTCTCTCCGACTTCGTCCCAATAAAGTGGTGATCGACATTTTCTTCCATAAAGGGCTTCGTATGGGGCCATTCCGATGCTGCCGTGATAGCTGTTGTTATAAGCAAACTCAATTAAGGGTAGATGAGTGCTCCAGTTACCACTGAATTCAAGGGCGTACGCTCGCAGCATATCTTCTAAGGTCTGTATGGTTCTCTCCGTTTGCCCATCAGTTTGGGGATGATAAGCAGTACTGAGGGTCACTTTCGTTCCCATGGCCTCTTGAAAGCTCTTCCAAAAGCGCGAGACGAACCTCGGGTCTCTATCAGATAGGATGCTCACTGGAACTCCATGCAACCTCACAATGTTGTCCATGTACAGTGAAGCCAATTTGTCGAGATTGTAATTCACGCGGACGGGTAGGAAGTGTGCAGTCTTTGTGAGTCTGTCCACGATCACCCATATACCGTCGTGGCTTTGCCTAGACTTTGGCAATCCTACCACAAAATCCATGGAAATATGCTCCCACTTCCATTCGGGAATTTCCAAAGGTTGCAGTAATCCTCCAGATCGCTGGTGTTCTGCTTTGACCTGCTGGCATACCTGACATCTGGAGACGAATTCCGCTACGTCCCTTTTCATGCCATTCCACCAAAAAAAACTATTTTTGAGGTCCCTGTACATTTTCGTACTGCCTGGATGGACTGCGGATTTTGACTTGTGCGCCTCTGCCATTATCTCTTGGCGAAGGTTGTCGCTGTCGGGCACACACAGCCTTCCTTTCATCCACAAAATTCCCTTGTCATCAATCTGATGATCCCGAGTCTTCCCTTCTCTGACCTGCTCCTTAAGTTTAATCAGTATCGGGTCTCGATCCTGGTTTAACTTGACGGTCTCCTGCAGACATGGCTGGGCCGAGAGGGACGCTAGAGTTACCTTGCCACGGCCCTTCCGACTTAGCGCATCAGCCACCTTGTTTGCTTTACCCGGATGGTAACTTATGGTCAAGTCATAATCTTTCAGAAGTTCGATCCATCGCCTTTGCCTCATATTAAGTTCCTTTTGGGTGAACAAGTACTTGAGGCTCTGATGATCTGTGAGGATTTCACATTTAGCACCATAGAGGTAGTGCCTCCAAATCTTTAAGGCGAAGACAACCGCTGCTAGTTCCAGATCATGAGTAGGATAATTCTGCTCATGCGGTTTCAACTGCCTTGATGCGTAGGCGATCACTCTTCCTTCCTGCATGAGTACGCATCCCAGACCTTCCTTAGATGCGTCACTGTAGATGGTAAAATCCTTATTCTCTGCAGGCAATATTAACACTGGTGTGGATGCGAGTTTTCCTTTCAATGTCTGGAAACTCTTCTCACAATCGTCATTCCAGATGAATTTAGAATTCTTCTGTGTAAGTCTCGTCAGTGGCACGGCTATCGAGGAGAACTCTTCGAAGAACTTCCGGTAGTAACCTGCCAATCCAAGAAAGCTTCTGATATCGGTGGCGCTCTTCGGTCTCGGCCACTCAGTAATCGCCTCTACCTTCCTTGGGTCCACTGACACTCCTTCTCTCGAAATCACGTGTCCCAGAAATGACACACTCCTTAGCCAGAATTCACACTTGCTGAACTTAGCATAGAGCTTATTCTCTCTTAAGGTCTGCAGAGCAAGGTGAAGGAGCTCTTCATGGCTCGTCTCGTCAGGAGAATAGACGAGGATATCGTCGATGAATACCACTATGAACTGATCCAGGAATGGCTTGAATACTTTGTTCATCAGGTCCATGAATGCTGCCGGTGCATTGGTCAGACCAAAAGGCATCACTATGAATTCGTAATGCCCATACCTGGTTCGAAAGGCTGTCTTGGGGATATCTTCAGCCCTGACCTTCAACTGATGATAACCTGTCCTCAGATCCAGTTTAGAAAAGACGGCGGCTCCTTTAAGCTGATCAAACAGATCGTCTATCCGAGGTAGAGGGTACCTGTTCCTGATTGTGATCTTGTTCAATTCTCTGTAGTCGATGCATAATCTCATACTACCGTCTTTTTTCTTTACGAAGAGTACTGGAGCTCCCCACGGGGACACGCTCAGTCGAATATGCCTTTTATCTATCAATTCTTGGAGTTGTTCTTTTAATTCCTTGAGTTCGGCTGGTGCCATTCTGTAGGGTGCTTTAGAGATTGGTGCAGCACCGAGAACCAAGTTGATTTCGAACTCAATCTCACGGTCCGGGACCGTCTCTGAGAGCTCTTCAGGAAAAACATCTGGGAACTCTCTCACTATCGGGATGTCTTCCAGTTTCATTTCGACGTTTTCTTTTCCTTCCCTGACCATCGCTAAGTAGATGTCCTCCCCGGATTTCATGGCTTTCCAGGTTTGAGATGCGGAAAGTAGCAACTTCCGTTCCCTGGATTTACCATGAAATACGACTTCCTTCTGCTCTGCGGTTAGGAGTTTAACTCTCTTCCCTTTACAATCTACTATTGCACTGTTTCTTGCTAACCAATCCATTCCTAAGATTACGTCGAAATCGACCATGATCAACTGTATCAAATCGGCGCTAAAAGTCTGATCACTAATACTGATTTTACAATCTCTGTAAATCTCGTTCGTTTCAACGGCTCTATTAGTAGGTGTGGCTATTCGGAAAGGTGCAGTTAGTTTATCAGGCTTACTTCCTAACTTCTTAGCAAACCTCTTAGACATAAAAGAATGTGTAGCACCACAGTCAAATAATGCGTAGGCAGGTACTGATTTAATTAGAATGGTACCTGACACGACTTTAGTTGCGTCGTCAGCCTCTTCCTGAGTCATGGCAAAGATCCTAGCATTGGGTTTGTCCTCCTTTGGTTTACTAGGGCCTGCTCCCGTATTTGGCCCAGTTCCTCTGTTTGGCCCTGCTGGTCGGTCGGCAGCGGTAGGACATTCTGCAATTCGGTGCCCCGCTTTCCCACATCCAAAGCATACATCGCTGGCCCTTCGGCATTCCCCGGAGTGCTTGAAGCCACATGTTGAGCATGGCTTGAGTCCTTGATTGTTATTGGAGGGGAATTTCCCTGAGGGAGGTCCACCCGACTGATTGGACCTCTTGAACATTGGTCTGCCCTGAGAAGGCGGGTTGACAGGGGGTCGCTTGTTCCTGTTTTCCCCTTCTCTTCGACGAATATCAGCTTCGGCTCGGATAGCCGCACCCATCAAATCTGAAAAGTTGGCAGGTTGGTAGACCGCTAGAGCTGATTGGATCCTGCTGTTCAACCCCTTCTTAAAGCGGTGCAATTTCTTGTCTTCATCCATAACTGAAAGATTCTGACTAATTCTTCGAACTGGTCAGTTGAACTGATCTTTCAGTTGGGCTGGTGAAATCAGTTGACTTGTCAGTTGAACTGATTTCATTCTTGTTCAGTTGGACTGATCAGCTGGGTTTCTTAATCAGTTGAACACTCCTTCGGCTGGCCAGGCTTCTGAGGTTCTCCTGCCGAACCACCTATCAACTGGACAATCAGCTGGACTGCTCAATTGACGTAATAAGTTAGACTAATTCATTTTGTGCGATCACTTGGGTCTTCAATTTGCGATGTAAACGTCTCGTGAGTGATCCTAGATGCTGCACACTAAGGTAGATTATTAGTAACACAATTAACAAGTTTTGTTATCATTAAAATCAAGATTGCGAACTTGAAAAGTTTCAACGTGTTGTACATGTAGAATATATAAGGATTATTTGAGGAGAACAATTATCCTCTTACTTTTCAACCATTAATCCAATCTGCGATATTTCGATAAAGTTCAGATTTTATTTTTGCTTGAGTTCTTAAAAATTGGTATAATTGAGTTGTTTTAGGATTGATAGATATATAAGTATATATTGTTGCAATATTTTGTCTAAATATAATAATATTTAATATTTATTAATGTGATCGACCATATTATTATTATCGCTCTGACACCTATTTTAATATCACAATCTAAATTGTAAAAATAATATAGTTAATGTATCGTTTGGTTCATGTTATTATTTATCCATATTTTTATCCAAATTTTATCCAATCTTAATTCATGTTTGGTGCACCATATTATTTATCCATCTACCAATCATTTATCTTAAATCAATTAAATTATCAATCATTTATCTCACATCAATCAAATCATTGAATTGAAATTACAATATTACCCTTAATAAATAATATTAAAATATTTTATTAATATTTTTAAAAAAAGACAAAACGGTAATGTCATATTATCTCAAATTTAATCAAATTAATCAAATCAAACATTATATTAACTATTATTTTTATATTTTTTATTATTAAAACTATTACTTATCTCTACACTATTTGTCTCATACGACAAACCAAACGGTACCTTAAATTATGAGTGTTCAAAGTAATAAAGCAAAAAATATATATATCAATTAATTTTTTCTTACAACAACCATAATTTCTAAATTTCCCATGATATATTTCAAAGTTATAAAATTCTTTACATTAATCACGTTCTTGGAAAAAATAGCTACAAATTCTACAAATATTCATCGGTGGAAATTTTACATGACATAAAACATGAAGATAACTGCAATATTTAAGAAACTTTTATTTTTTGAACAAAAAATGTAAAAAACATAATAAAATTTTAAAAATCTTATAAATCATTTTAAGTAATTGTAGATATAAGAATACTATGTTTCACATAAAAACGATTTGAATTCATTCTTATTCCTCATTTTTTATCACTTTCATGTATATAAGGGTATTTATTACACATAAAATCATTTTAAACTCATTTTGATTCTTTTGAAGTGTTCTCTTACGACATCAATTAATTATTTGTGTTTTTTATGCATAGAGTTTTTCGGTTTGGCCTATGAACACCCACGTCAGTGCAATCCTCATTATGTTCACCATAAGCTTAGTATAGGGCTTTGCATGGTAGATCGCAATTATAAGAAATATGCAGTGCCCAAAAATCAGTACATGTAAACTGCATGCATAATTTAATAGGTTAATTAATTTAATTGATTTAAAAGAATTAAATGATGAATTCAACATGTTTAATTTATTTTAAATATTTATATGTTTATTTTTATGAGATTTAAATGCATTTCTTGAGTTTGAGTTTTTCAGACGAATATTCGATGCTTGGTCGGAGATAGGAGACCGGAGACGATTAAGCGATAAAATTAAATATTATATTTTTATTTTAAGCCAAGCAAATTAGTTATTTTAAATGATATATGAATTTTAGCATTTTTAAATTTAATTTAAATTATTAGACGATTTATAAGATTTTAAGCGCTTTAAATGTAAATTTGGAATTTGACGATTTAATCCTTAAATTGGGTGTAAACTATTTTTATAATGAATTTTATGCATTAATTAAATTATTTAATTAGTATTTAAGTTAAATTAAGATTTTAAGTACTTTTAGTTATTTCGAAATTTGGAGATTTTAATCTAAAACTTTGGTACTTGAATATTTTATTAAATTTTTGAGTGGGTCTAAATAATTAAATTAGTATGAGTTTAGCCCATTAATTTATTTTATTAGACTTTTATTAACCTTAATTACTTATACTAATCACACACACCTACACCTAAACACACACACCATCGCACACACACATATGCGTTATTTTTGGAAGAAAAAACTATGGTTGTGCCTCCCTTGAGCAACAGCCTCTTGAGCACTCATCCTAGCAATATTTTGGAGATTTTGGTGAGTTTTTGTCAAGAAAACGTCAAGGAATCGTCCTTCGTTCATCCTCCACATTCCCTCGTGCCGGTATTCATTTATTCAAGCGTTTATACGCAAAAGCATGTATAAACTTTTCTTTTATGCGTCAATCTCATCATATTATGTATTATATATATTGTGCATGAAAATTCGTTTGTTATATGCAAAGTTCGATGGATTATGGTTTAAATGATTTCTGAAAAATTTTGAGTCATAAAACTTGTCATTTGTATCCGTCAGTTTTTTGAAAACATTTTTAACATATGATTTGTAGCACTCTATGTTATCTTCGATTCGATAGCAAATTAGTAATTGTCTCATAAGAAACGAGGGAGATATGATTTTTATCGTAAAACTGCACAAGCCGTGAAATTTCTGTGTCACAAAACAAATCACCCTCTGTTATTTTGAATTCTGAGACTTATAGGTTGGTTTTTTGGAAATATTTTCAACATATGATTTGTAACTCTCTGTGTTTCCTTCGATTCGATAGCAAATTCGTAATTTTCTGATAATAAATTATTCATAAAACCACTCAAGCTGTGAAAATTTGTGCATGTTCTTCATGTTTTCTCAAGTTTTTGATTGCAGGTTTCGTTGGGATCTCCTGGATCTTTGCTGCTGTGGTTGGGGCAGCATGTCTAAAGCGTTCTAACGAAGCCCACGATGTTGTAAGTATGATTGACGTGCAAAAAAATATATTTTATTTTGGAGGTATGTGATTTACCTTGTGGCCACCCGGTAAAGCATGACTGGGGATTTATGATTATGGGGTTGGAAAGCAGTAAAGCATGACCGGAGACCTCTCCACCCTGTAAAGTATGACCGAGGATTTATGTATGTGGGAGTGGACATCTGGTCGAAAGATTGTGGTGATCCCTGCCAGCCCAGTACTGTGGTTTAGTCTGATCAGACGGTTTATGTTACAGACCACTTGCTTTGAACATATTTCTATGCAAAATTAAGTATGATTATGTAAGGCCCTGTATTTAATTATCCGGTAATTTGGCATAATTAGAATAATTATTGAGTTGTAAATTAAAATAATTATTTATGCCAAATAAATTTTAGAAGTGTGTTAAAAATATGTATTTTAGAATATCGAAGAATTTAACGATATAAAATACATATAGAGTTTAAATAACACACGAGAGCAAATAAATACAGACCGGGATAAATGGGCTTGAGTTACTATTTTAGTGACCAAATACACAAGATATATATATACATATACATACACATAACTTACCAAATAAAAGAGAAAAGAAACGAGAGAAGAAGGAAAAGAAAAGAAAGAGGAAACCCATTCCCGTCACTTGTGTAGCGGCTGTGGGAAAATCGCGATATCTCCTTCGTCCGGCGTCCAAATCTCGATTGGTCTGAAGGGGTGTCTTCCTAACATCCTAAGCTTCGATTCAAGTTAGAAATCGCAAAGTTTGACAAGGATTCGGGTAGATCGAAGCTGCTGTTTGGGTGCTCTGTTTCTGCGAGAATTCTTCCGATTTTGGGTGAGAGTTTCGGGTTGCTGCGACTTTTGTAATTTGAATTTGTAGAAATGACTTAAAAAGAACTTGTAGCTCTGTTTGTTAGCTTTCTATAGCCACTGGAATCATCGAATTTGGATAAGAAACGGAATTGATATGATTTTTCTACCAAAATGTGTCAAATCGAATTCTGAAATGGTGCTGTGCAGGACACCTACTGTAATTCGAGTTTTTGTCAATTATACGCTCGGATTTCTGGACTTGTGATTCAATAGAAAGTTGTAGAGCTATGTGTTGTCTTCGTAATGATATAAAATTCGTTAAATTCCATTAAGAATTGAGCAAGTTATGCTTGTTTTTCTGGAACTGCTCAGTGTGTGAGATTCTGTCCGCGAATTCGTAAGTAGCAGTGTGTTCTTGGAAATTCTGAGCTTTATCTACTGAGATTTGGAAAATGGTTTCTTCTAGAAAAAGTTAGATATTCAATTATCTTTCATTTCCAATTGGCGGATATTGAATTGAGTTAATATTGAGCGAGATATGAATTTTATGCTCCTTTGTGCCAAATCGGACATTGGTGTGGAATGTAGTTTTCACGATCGGCTTATTGTGGTTTTGTTTAGGCCGAGAGTCTTGAAGTGAAGTGATATTGGATTGTCAAGTTGGTATAGGTATGTTACAGCTCGATAACATACGACGGTAAAACATAAATTATGTTTAATTGTCATTCTGTGTTTCATTGATCAGGTGTATGACTTGTTGGTTGTTGTAAATTGTTAAATCCCTTCGTTGTGATATATGTTTATGTTTATGACATATTATTGGCATTTAGCATTGGGCATACAGTTATGACATTAATGTTGAGCCCTATCGTTCTTGTTAACCATTGTTGATATCTGTTGTTATCTGGCACTGTTGTTTATCCCGGGATCATTGTGTGGCTGATAGGCCTATACACATGATACTGTAGATGTGATTGAACAATCCCATGGTTAGTGCAGCCTTTTGAGGTGAGCGCTGGGATTGTGTCATCTAGTTCGTTCTATTGTGCCATCCTGTTATATCGTATCAGCTGTATGGAGGCCGAGTCAGGGGTGTTATTCAGCGCAGCTTGGCATACCTCGCATACTTGGCAGGGCGGTTTAGCTGCATGACGATGTAGCTCCCCTGTGTTGTTGCTCGAGCATTATTCCAGTTGGTATCGTACCGTTTGTTGGCTCCTGTTATCCCAGTTATTCGTTGAGCCTTTCATGCATTGCATATTACATTTTATTATATGATTATGCATGATTTATGTTATTGTTGTTATTGTTGAACTGTTTCATACCAGAATCCTAACCTCAGTTGTTTACTGGGGGGCTGCTGTGGTTGTTATTGGACACTATGGTAGATCTCCCGAGTCGTTTTGCAGCATCAGGCCGAGGTTCCGCCAGTGGAGCTCGGGATTGAGGTTGGATTGCTTGGTTCTGTTCAGTGGAGTCTCCCAGTTAGTTTATATGTATGTCTTGAGTTTGTTTCAGACTTGTATTGTACTTTATTTGCCGAGGAGATGCCCCGTGTATATGTATTGATATTTGGTTGTTCTGGTTATGTTCTGAGGCGACTCTGTGATATTCTTGATCTGGTGAGTATTTGGTAAGTTTTAAATTCTGTTTAGTCCTGGCCAGTGCGGCTATAGGTTGTTGACTTTGGTTGTTGTTTTAATGACTCTAGTTGGAGTATATTTTGATATAAACTGTTGTTTGAGTTTTCGGGATGTCCTACTTACGGGGAGGTCATGCCGAAATTTTTCTAGGCCCTGAGGTCCGTTTTAAAGTAATTTAAACATTTTTCCGCTGCAACTTTAAGTCAAACCATTATTGTTTGATCATTAATTATCATTATAGTAAATGGGCCTCACATCTTGGTATCAGAGCGTAAACTGGGATACGCTCGAACTAGAGTCTAGGACACTCTAGTCTTGGCACTAAAATGGTTGTTGCGCATGTGTATGCTACTTGACAGAATGTTTATGTGATTATATGATCTTTTTACTTCCATTCTAATTGTTTTGGTGTTTTATCGTATAGAATGGCGGGAGGTGGAGAAATTCCTGTTGATGAGATTCCTCTAGCTCGAGGTCGAGGTCGTGGGCGTTGTAGACCTCGTGTCCGGGTTGTTGATGATGCTTTTGTGGAGCAAGCTGCTGATGAGTTAGAGCATCTTAGGATGGATGAGTTAGTTGCGCGTTTCCATTCTATGCATCCTCCTCGATTCAGTGGTTCAGAGGGAGCTGAGAAAGCTGAGTTATGGATTTCTGAGATTGTGGAATTGTTCGATTTGATTGAGTATCCTCCAGAGTGTCGATTGAGATTAGCTGTGCATCAGTTGAAAGATCGTGCCAAAATGTGGTGGTCTACTACATTGATGACTTTAGATGCTCAGAGGATCATTCCATCATGGGATATATTCAAGCTGAAGTTTAAGGAGAGTTATTGTCCTCCATCATTCTACAGTTCTAAGGCTTCTGAGTTTCATAACCTGAAACAAGGCGATATGTCAGTTGCGGAGTATGCAAATTCTTTTTATGCTATGCTGAGATATGCTCCTCATGTTGCTGCAAGTCAGGTTGTTGTTGTTGAGAGTTTTATTGAAGGATTGAACGATCATCTGCACCCTTTTGTTTCTACCGGTAAGCCACTGAATTATCTTGAAGCAGTGGAAATAGCAAAAAGGGCTGAAGTTAGTCTTAAAAGGAGTGGCAATCGAGTTCCTACCCAACATCATCAGTCGAGGAGGCAACGATTCAGTTCATCTGGTTCTGCATCTCTTCGTCCACGTGGGAAGCAATTTAAGAAGTCCGGTTCTAGTTCTTCGAGTTCAGGGAGTTCAGGGAACCGTGGTGGATATCGTTACAGTGGACCTTATTGTGATCACTGTGGGGGTAAGCATTCCAGTAATCAGTGTGTTGGAGTTCAAGGGGTTTGTAATGTTTGTGGTCGGCCTGGCCATTTTGCTAGAGTCTGTCCTAGTAAGACGGGGAAATCAGCCCAGGCAGGTAGTGGAGCTCAAAGTAATAGAATTCCAACAGCGTCCCAGTCCTCCCATCAGCCTAGTATCCCTTCGCATCAGACAAGAGGGCAAGGTGGTCAACAAAATCAGTCATCTGTTCATGTATTTGCCTTGACTGAGGATGAGGCTCATGCAGCTCCAGGTACTGTCATTACCGGTAATTGTACACTATGTGGTTTTATAGCACGAGTGTTATTTCATACTGGAGCATCTCATTCCTTTGTTTCTCATGCATTCGTTGTTTTGCATGATCTTCGCATCACTAGTATGAATTCCAATATTTCTGTTGTTACTCCGATGGGCAAAATGATTATCAATGATAATGTGGTGTTCAATGCGGTTTTGTTTCACGATGAAAATGTTTTATATCTGAATCTCATAGTCTTACCTATGCATGACTTTGATTGTATCGTTGGTATGGATGTTTTGACTGCAAATCGTGCCACTGTTGACTGTTATCGAGGAATAGTTCGTTTCAGACCTAGCTTTGCTCCTAAATGGAATTTCTATGGTCGTGGTTCTCAAGCCAAGATTCCTCTAGTTTCTGCCATTGAAATGAATCGATTGTTAGATTCTGGTCATGAAGGTTTTCTGGTTTATGATGTGGATCTATCGCAAGATGAGCGACGGATTTATGATATTCCTGTAGTCCGTGAGTTTCCTGATGTGTTTCCAGAAGACATTCCTGGTTTTTCACCAGAACAAGAAGTTGAGTTCAGTATCGAATTAATGCCAGGAACTGAACCCATATCTCGAGCACCATATCGTTTAGCCCCTGTTGAGCTGAAAGAACTGAAAGAACAATTGCAGGATTTGTTGAGTAAATGTTATATTCGTCCGAGTTCTTCACCGTGGGGTGCACCGATTCTATTTGTCAAGAAGAAAGATGGTACGATGCGGATGTGTATTGATTATCGGCAACTGAATAAGTCTACTGTCAAGAATAAATATCCACTCCCTAGGATTGATGACTTATTTGATCAGTTGCAAGGTACTTCGGTGTATTCTAAGATTGATCTTCGTTCAGGATACCATCAAGTGAGAGTTAGACAATAAGATGTGCCGAAAACAGCTTTTCGCACGAGATACAGACACTTTGAATTTTTGGTTATGCCTTTTGGTTTGACCAATGCTCCTGCTGTGTTTATGGACTTGATGAATCGAGTATTTTGTAAATATCTCGATCGTTTTGTGATTGTATTCATCAATGATATTCTTGTTTATTCCAAGTCCGAGGAAGAACATGTTAAACACTTGAGGATAGTTCTTCGAATTCTTCAAAAGAAGCAGTTGTACGCCAAGCTATCCAAGTGTGAGTTTTGGTTAGATATAGTGTTATTTCTGGGCCATGTCATATCTAAACATGGTATTTCTGTCGATCCAAGTAAAGTGGAAGCAGTTCTGAACTGGGCACGACTGACAAATGTGCCAGAGATTCGCAGTTTCATGGGTCTAGCTGGTTATTACCGGAGATTTATCGAAAATTTCTCAAAGATTGCTAGACCTGTCACTCAACTGACTCAGAAAAATCAGAGATTCATTTGGTCTGATGAATGTGAGTCAAGTTTTGTCGAGTTGAAGAAGAGATTGACTTCTGCACCAGTTCTTATCATTCCAAATGGTTCTGGAGGATTTGTGGTTTGCACGGATGCATCTAATCGAGGTCTAGGTTGTGTTCTGATGCAGCATGGCAGAGTTGTGGCATATGGTTCTCGTCAGTTGAAACCGCATGAGTCTAAGTATCCTGTTCATGACTTGGAATTGGCTGCTATCGTTTTTGCTCTCAAGATTTGGAGACATTATTTGTTTTGGGAGCAATTTGTAATCTATTCTGATCACAAAAGCTTGAAGTATCTATTCTCAGTCAGATCTGAATATGAGACAGAGACGTTGGATGGATCTTTTGAAAGATTATGATTGTGAGATCCTGTATCATCCGGGAAAAGTGAATGTCATTGCCGATGCTTTGAGTCGTAAGGTTGTTGACGTCAATTTATCCTCAATTCATGTTTCTAAGTTACGAGAGGATATTTGTACTTCTGGGTTGGATTTTCAAATTCAAGGTAATACTGTTTGTGTATCTCAGATTTATGTTGAGCCAGAGTTGATTCAGATTTTAAATTCAGCTCAGAAAACTGATGATCGAGTTCTGAAATCTTATGAGTTAGTATCTCAAGGACGCCAATCTGGTTTCTCAATTCACTCAGATGATTCTCTTCGGTTGAATGGTAGATTGGTTGTCCCAGATATTCCTAAATTGCGTACAGCCATCCTTAAAAAAGCTCATTGTACTTGATATAGTATCCACCCAGGAGGAAGGAAAATGTATCATATTCTACGGCCTCAATTTTGGTGGAAGAATATGAAAAAGGATGTGGCTGAGTTTGTGTCTCGTTGTATGATCTGTCAGCAAGTCAAAGTGGAACGAATGAGACCGGGAGGATTACTGCATAGCCTTGAGGTTCCTCAGTGGAACTGGGAGCACGTAGCTATGGATTTTGTCACGCATTTGCCACGTACTTCTCGTCATTTCGATGCCATTTGGGTGATTGTCGACAGATTATCTAAATCGGCACACTTTATTCCGTATGAGAGGACATATTCGTATAAGAAAATGGCTCGTCTGTATATTGAAAATGTTGTGAGACTTCATGGAGTTCCAGTTGCAATAGTCTCAGATCGTGACCCTAGATTCACATCAAAGTTTTGGACTAGTTTCCAAAAAGAAATGGGTACACGACTTGCGATGAGTACTGCGTACCATCCTCAGACAGATGGTCAGACAGAGCGTACGATTCAGACACTCGAGGATCTGCTTCGAGCTGTAGTCATGGATTTTAAAGACAGTTGGCAGGAAGCTTTACCACTAGTAGAATTTTCATATAACAACAGTTTCCAGGTGACTATTGGTATGGCTCCTTTTGAAGCTTTGTACGGCAGACGATGTCGATTACCTCTTTGTTGGGATGAATTTGGTGAGAAGCAGTTGACTGGACCTGAGATTGTTCAGGAAATGCATGATAAAGTCCAGTTGATTCGTCAGAGAATGAAATCTGCCCAAGATCGTCAAGCTAGTTATGCTAACAGACGTCGTCGACCTCTAGAATTTCAAGTTGGAGATTTTGTGTTTCTGAGAATCTCTCCGTTTAGAGGTGTTGTTCGCTTTGGTATGAGAGGTAAGTTGTCACCTCGTTTCGTAGGCCCCTACGAGATTGTTGAGCGTATTGGGACTTGCGCTTATCGTTTGGATTTGCCCCAGTCATTGTCTGGCATCCACGATGTTTTCCATGTTTCTATGTTGCGTAAGTATGAGCCCGATCCGTCTCATGTGATTCAGCCTGATGAGGTTGAACTTGATCCGTCTCTATCGTATACTGAGTATCCTGTTTGTATCTTGGATCGTAAAGATAAAGTTTTACGCAATAAAGTTATACCACTTGTACGTGTTCAGTGGTCGAGGCATGGTGTAGAAGAATCAACATGGGAAACAGAACAGAAGATGAGAGCATCTTATCCATACCTGTTTGATTCTTAGTAATGTATTGTTGGTTTCGTATCGTGTGTAAGATATATGTGTATAAACAGAAATTTCGAGGACGAAATTTGTTTTAAGGGGTGGAGAAGTGTAAGGCCCTGTATTTAATTATCCGGTAATTTGGCATAATTAGAATAATTATTGAGTTGTAAATTAAAATAATTATTTATGCCAAATAAATTTTAGAAGTGTGTTAAAAATATGTATTTTAGAATATCGAAGAATTTAACGATATAAAATACATATAGAGTTTAAATAACACACGAGAGCAAATAAATACAGACCGGGATAAATGGGCTTGAGTTACTATTTTAGTGACCAAATACACAAGATATATATATACATATACATACACATAACTTACCAAATAAAAGAGAAAAGAAATGAGAGAAGAAGGAAAAGGAAAGAAAGAGGAAACCCATTCCCGTCACTTGTGTAGCGGCTGCGGGAAAATCGCGATATCTCCTTCGTCCGGCCTCCAAATCTCGATCGGTCTGAAGAGATGTATTCCTAACATCCTAAGCTTTGATTCAAGTTAGAAATCGTGAAGTTTGAGCAAGGATTCGGGTAGATCGAAGCTGCTGTTCGGGTGCTCTGTTTCTGCGAGAATTCTTCTGATTTTGGGTCAGAGTTTTGGGTTGCTGCGACTTTTGTAATTTGAATTTGTAGAAATGACTTAAAAAGAACTTGTAGCTCTATTTGTTAGCTTTCTATAGCCATTGGAATCATCGAATTTGGATAAGAAACGGAATTGATATGATTTTTCTACCAAAATGTGTCAAATCGAATTCTGAAATGGTGCTGTGCAGAACACCTACTATAATTCGAGTTTTTGTCAATTATGCGCTCGGATTCTGGACTTGTGATTCAATAGAAAGTTGTAGATCTATGTGTTGTATTCGTAATGATATAAAATTCGTTAAATTCCATTAAGAATTGAGCAAGTTATGTTTGTTTTTCTGGAACTGCTCAGTGTGTGAGATTCTGTCCGCGAATTCGTAAGTAGCAGTGTGTTCTTGGAAATTCCGAGCTTTATCTACTGAGATTTGGAAAATGGTTTCTTCTAGAAAAAGTTAGATATTCAAGTTATCTTTCATTTCCAATTGGCGGATATTGAATTGAGTTAATATTGAGCGAGATATGAATTTTATGCTCCTTTGTGCCAAATCGGACATTGGTGTGGAATGTAGTTTTCACGATCGGCTTATTGTGGTTTTGTTTAGGCCGAGAGTCTTGAAGTGAAGTGATATTGGATTTTCAAGTTGGTATATGTATGTTACAGCTCGGTAACATACGACGGTAAAACATAAATTATGTTTAATTGTCATTCTGTGTTTCATTGATCGGGTGTATGACTTGTTGGTTGTTGTAAATTGTTAAATCCCTTCGTTGTGATATATGTTTATGTTTATGACATATTATTGGCATTTAGCATTGGGCATACAGTTATGACATTAATGTTGAGCCCTATCGTTCTTGTTAGCCATTGTTGATATCTGTTGTTATCTGGCACTGTTGTTTATCTCGTGATCATTGTGTGGCTGATAGGCCTATACACATGATACTGTAGATGTGATTGAACAATCCCATGGTTAGTGCAGCCTTTTGAGGTGAGCGCTGGGATTGTGTCATCTAGTTCGTTCTGTTGTGCCATCATGTTATATCGTATCAGCTGTATGGAGGCCGAGTCAGGGGTGTTATTCAGCACAGCTTGGCATACCTCGCATACTTGGCAGGGCGGTTTAGCTGCATGACGATGTAGCTCCCCTGTGTTGTTGCTCGAGCATTATTCCAGTTGTTATCGTACCGTTTGTTGGCTCCTGTTATCCCAGTTATTCGTTGAGCCTTTCATGCATTGCATATTACATTTTATTATATGATTATGCATGATTTATGTTATTGTTGTTATTGTTGAACTGTTTCATACCAGAATCCTAACCTCAGTTGTTTACTAGGGGGACTGCTGTGGTTGTTATTGGATACCATGGTAGATCTCCCGAGTTGTTTTGCAGCATCAGGCCGAGGTTCTGCCAGTGGAGCTCGGGATTGAGGTTAGATTGCTTGGTTCTGTTCAGTGGACTCTCCCAGTTAGTTTATATGTATGTCTTGAGTTTGTTTCAGACTTATATTGTACTTTATTTGCCGAGGAGATACCCCGTGTATCTGTATTGATATTTGGTTGTTCTGGTTATGTTCTGAGGCGACTCTGTGATATTCTTGATCTGGTGAGTATTTGGTAAGTTTTAAATTCTGTTTAGTCCTGACCAGTGCGGCTATAGGTTGTTGACTTTGGTTGTTGTTTTAATGACTTTAGTTGGAGTATATTTTGATATAAACTGTTGTTTGAGTTTTCGGGATGTCCTACTTACGGGGAGGTCATGCCGAAATTTTTCTAGGCCCTGAGGTCCGTTTTAAAGTAATTTAAACCTTTTTCCGCTGCAGCTTTAAGTCAAACCATTATTGTTTGATCATTAATTGTCATTAGAGTAAATGAGCCTCACAATTATGTATGTTATGGTGGAAGCATTTTCATGAAAATATATATGTAGTTATGGCACGTTTATGTTTATGTATGTTTGTTATTTCGTACACATCACTTTCAAATACATGTGATTTTATTAAGTACTATTTTTTATTCATGGTTTATGCGTGTTGATTCTTTAGGCTCACTAGACTTGATCGATGCAGATGTTGATGCTTTAGAGGAGACAGAAGGTGCTGACCAGTGAGCTTGCTCGGACTGTGAAGTGCAAACCCGAGGACCGCTATTGTTATTAAAGGAGTTGTGCACGTTAAACATTTTTTTTCTCTAATTTTATTGATTCATGTTTTGTTGGCAACCAAGTATTTTCTTATGCTCGTTTTAAAATAATGTTTTTTTCAGTTGTTATGAATAATATTTTTATGCCCTGGAAATATTTTTGTACTTGGACTAATTTCAAGAATTTAGTCAAACATTTTATTTAATTCAAAATGCGAGGAATTTACTATTTAAATAAGAAAAAATTTTGTTTTCCGCAAATTTGAAAGTAGTATTAGTTAGTTTAGCACGAGATGTTACAAAATAAAAGTCATGTCTTGAGTACAAATATAATTTTTGACCTGAAGATCAAGAAGCGTTTGAACTAAAAGATTAATATTTCACTATCATTCAATTTTGTTGGGTTAAGCGTGCATGAGTGAGAGTAGTAGTAGGATGACGAACTCCTGAGAAGTTCTCGTACGTTAAGTTGTTGACATTGTGTCGCTTATTTTAAATTATATTAGAGATATAGTTTCAAAAAAAATGAAGTGTAAATTTCATTCCATTTTTTTCAATTTATTTTAAAATTAATTAATTCCTAAAAAACATGTATTTATTAATACTATTTAACGAAGATAAGGACACACATGTAAATTCACACAATTTTATTATAGTTTTCAAATTTATTATTCTTGTATTATTTATGTTGAGGATCGAAGTTGAGTTTAGAGGGAGGGGGGTGAATAAACTCTACTCGTTTTTCCTTTCTTTTGATGAGGTACTAAAATCCTGTTACAGATAGTAGTTTATCTTGTTGCGTATACCTTCACCTAGATTACAATTATAGGTGCGAAAACAATCTGATGAAGTAAGTGAAAGACAATAATAACAGTAGGCAGTAGTTGTTTATGGAAGTTCGAAGATGAAATCTTCTACGTCTCCCCTTCTCCTGTTTCCAGAAGGTATAACTAAAAGACTTTGGATATTACAGTACAACTCTTGTACACACCCACTTCAGAAGGACTTACACCTTTGCCTACTGAAACTCTTAGTTACTCGACTCAAAAAGAACGTGATACAAAAGTTTATGAAAAGACTCTTTTCAGATTACAAGCTCTTCCTGATAAAGTATAAGTGTTGTAAAAGATTGTGAAGAGTGTAAGAATCAGTAGCACAAGATGATCTTCAAAAGATCAGATATTTGCTATGAAGCGTGTGCTACTTTTCTTTGTGTTGAACTCAAAGTTATCAAGGAATTTCGAGGTTGTCTCGTTGAGTGAAATAGCGTTGATCCTTGAAAAGATATTATGCGTAGAGTTCTTTTTCTGTAAGGGTTTGTTCCATGTATATATAAGCGACTGAGTTCAACGTTTATGATCAGAAGATGTCTTCAGATTTCTGATAGAGTCAGCTTTATTACCAAAAAAAAGGTTCCTGCAGAAAAGCTATAAAACAATCAGTCATGTTTTATACTAAACTCGGTAAAGTGAATTAAATGACTCCGTATAGTATTTAATGCTGCAATTAATACTAGTACTTGGTAAATTTAACGGTAACATTTAAAGTAGTCACGTTAGGCAACATCTTCTACTGATTCTGTTTTTATATCATTTCTACTGCTTTTGTTTTACTAGACCAGTAGCTTCTGATTTTCTTTTTGTCTACTGTTTTCTTAAAGAGTGCTGCTGGTCTGCTGGTTTTTATTTTCATCGCCACAATTAATTCATGTCTATCAATTTCCCCCTTTGTGGTGATGCCAAAACCTAAACAGTAGGAAAGCGTTAAATAACAGATAATCAGTTAGCAAAAGGATAATATCAATGAAATTAACACAGTAAATTGTCAATCAGTTCCAATGTCCCTGTAAATGACTTCTTCATCTTGAGGATCCTGAAATCTTCTATCTGAAGGTTCAGCTTCTGATTGCCTTAGTTCTGCTTCAGATGGATCTCTTCGTTTTTCTTCTCCCTTTTTGGCATCAGCGGCAATCACATGGGCCAAAAGATCATTCATTCTTCCAGACAAGTTTTGAATGCCATTGGTTAACATCTCCAGATACGGAGCTTGAGTAGAGATACGATCATTGAGAGTAGTGAGAGACTGAGTTTGAGAATCAATCTTGGCATCCATTACTTCCATGGAGGTGGAAAATGATCGAATGAGATCATCATGCTCGATGAGTCGATTTAGTATATCAGTTTGAGCAAGCACGATGTGACTATAATTTCTCGATACAGCTTGTCTGAAAACAATGGTTTCAGCATGCATTTTCTCCACGGATTCCGCCGTTTTATATATTTGTTTGCTCATTCGTTCTCTGAAGAGCTGAGCATCACTAAATTCTGATATGCTTTCACAGGACATCCGCTTGACTAAATCAGACAGGTTATTGAGTTCCCTTTGCAGAACGTCAATCTGAAACTCCAAATTGAATGATTTCTATTCAGGTGAGGGGGTTCGCGCAAGCATGCGTTGCCTCATTTCTGCAGCGCGAGTGTTCGTGAGAGTTTGAACAGGATCAGTGACAATCAGTGCAGTAGATACTTGATTGGTGGTGAGGGAAGTGGTGTCCATCACATCAGTAGAAGGACCAGGGTCAGCAGAGGTTTCATCTGGAATAGCAGAGACATTTGGTTCGGCAGCAATTATGGTAGGAACAATCTCTTCATCAGGAGCAACCAAGTTGGAGACCAAGTTCTCTTCTGTTGGAGCAACGGCAGTAGGTGAAGCTGATTGTTCTGTAGTTATGGGTTCAGATTGCTGGTTCAGAAGAACTTTCATTTCAGCTTGATGAGCAACAGAAAATTTCTCTAGATTTGGCAAAAGAGATAAAACATCTGATTCTGCCATATGTTGTTCTGCGGTTGGAGAGGGTGATTGTGGCAATGAAGTAGCTGGAACTGCTTCCTGAGTAGTAGGGGACGTGGGAACAATTGACTCAATGACTTCTTCAACGGAAGCCAGTTCATGCACAGACAAAAGAGATGATGACTGAAGAGGCCTTGTTGGTGATGCAGGAGTACTGAGAACAGAAGCTTTTGGTGAAGCTGTAGTCCGTTCCTCAACTGTCTGGATCTGTGGAAAGTCTGGAACAAGGCCGACTTGATATTCAATTGGCTCGCCAAAGCCCTTTTCTTGATCAAGAAGTTGCTCACTCATCTGTTTCAATTTGTCAGTTAGAATCAGAATGACGTTTTGATCCTGAACAGCAGTAGGAATTGTAGGATCAAAATTTGATTTAAGAATTTTCAGAACCGATTCCAACTTCTGACATTTCAGCTGTTCGAGGATGTAGCTTCTTCTACGCAATGCCTCGATTACATTTTCTGTTTTGGCAAGCTGAAAGACCCTCTTCTCAGCGTTCATTATTTTCCCATAGGATCCTTTCGTCTTGAAGTAAGCAAAAGAATGAAAAATTCGGACCTTGTGCCACTCGTCAAAGAAATTCATGTCATCATTGGCAGAGCTTTCTGTTTCTGCCAAATGAAGATCAACACATGTGGTCACAGTTGTTCTGAGTCCAAAAAGTTGTGGTTCTTCAATCATCTTTCCTTTGCCTTTGTCGGTTGATGAAATAGGCAAAATGGGTCGAAATGCAGAAGACCCCCTTGTTGGTTCTCTAATCACTATTCCAGACATTGGTATGAAAGTAGAAGTAGTAGATGTTGCTGGAACAGATGCAGCAGCTTGCACTGAAGTAGGAGCATTGGATCGTGCAGATGGAACCACTTCTGGAAACACCTGTCTAATTGGCACTTTCTCAATTTCAGAAATTGCTGTTGTCTTCTTGATTTTAAGAACAGTCCGTGCTTTCTTTTTTATTGGAGTTGGTAGGAATGGTTGAACATCAGCAGCAGACTCTTCTGATACTGTTTTATCATAATCAGTAGAGACGATCACTCTTTTCCTTTTAATCTTTCGTTGAGGTTTCTGAGTCTCAGAAAGAGTCTCTCCAATCTCCTTTTTCAAGGCAACAAATTCAGCCACGGTTGGCTTGGGCCTTAAAGCGAGTACATTCTCAGCATCAATCATTGTTACCGAAACAGCATCCTGTTCACTTGTAAAAGCGAAACCAGCATCCTTGAGCATTTTGCTGATCTGAACAGCAAATCCAGAACTTTTCTTGATGACCATGTCTTTCATGATTCTGAATATGAAATGACTCCAATCCACTTTAGTTCCCTTAGTGATGGCAGCCATCACTTGAACTTTCTCCTTTGTTAACTTGTCGAACGTGCCAGCTTTGACTAATATAGCCTTCGCCACAATATCAGCCAGAATCTGATATTCCATTTTGAGTAACTTTTTGTGGCAAGAAGGAGACAATTCTTCTCCAGTGGCTGAGAAAGTGCTAAGAGCAATAGACATTTCTAGCTTGGAAATATCAGATAGTTCAGAAGTACCTGAAAGTGGGAGGAGAAATGTTGCGCCCAATAGTGCGGCATCAATGGAGATGGATGCATCTCCTTGAGAGTGGACGATCTTTCCTTCATGCACAGTTGCCTTAGCGTAGAAATCCAGAAGAGCATTTTTGTATATCACAGCTGGTGCTTCCAAGAAGTTTCGAAGTCCTGATTTCTCAAGGTCTTAAAACATTTTAACAAGATTCTTATCTTTGACATTGAGAACTGAAGCAAAGTTGACTTGATATGCATTAAGAGTGTATGCTCCGGCCATTTCTCTACGATGAAAGGATCAGATAAAATTTGCAGTAGATAGAAGATGATTAAGAGAAAGCAGTAGCTGAGTAGCAAAAGTTTTGAAACGGTAAAAGTGAAAAATGAGAAGGTGATATTTTAAAATGAATGTACAGCCGTCAAGTAAACATAAGGACACGTGTCAGTATGTTTATGGTTGAATGTTTGAAAAGACTTGCAAAGTTTGTCAGAGACGCGAATGATTTAAAAATTTGAAATAGGCGGGCTGTCCAGATGGTTACTAAAAATAATCAGAAGAAGATTTGTCGTTTTATGATAACGTCTGCTGGAAGTTTCAGAGTGCTGAAATATTTGAGCACTGTGACAAAACCAGCAGACTTGTTGTTTTATCGAAAAGACAAATACTCTATCTGTTTTCTGAAAAAGGTATAAAAATCTTAGTCTGACTAAGATACTGTTCCCCCTCGGTAAATGCAACTAATAAGTGGATATTAAACACCAAACGACTTTTGGCAATCTTTCAATCTGAACCGTTGAAAATGAACAGTCGCAAGAGTCTTTGTGTCTTCCGAAGATTACTATAAATGCCTGCACAACTTAAACGAAATTAAACATTCATAATCTAAAATGAAAGCTCAAGTTAAAGAAGAGTTAGAGTCTGATCCAGGAGCCGAAGCAAAAATGTTCAGAAGGAAGTTTGAAGATGTCATTCTTTACGTAATGATCCTTGGATCAAACTCCTGGAGTTGTAATGTCAACAATCAAAAAGATTTGTTGCTTCCATTTAGTCGGAGATGTAGCATCGATCTTTTCCAGAGGCTTTCTAATGCAATAAGAGAGTGCTGGTTGATCGATGAAGCTGATGCCCTGTAAAGTATCTGATTATACATTAGTGCTAACAAGACCCAAGCTTGCTAGATTCTTACTAGACCCAAGCTTGCTGGAATCTTTTCGAAGCAGACCATCCTTTTACTGCTGAAGATACTACGATCTGCTGATATTACTGAATGCAAAAAGTTTAATGTAAAGCTTCTTGTTAAAGAGCATTTGTTGATCTACTGCTTTTACTTCTGCATCGTTTAATGTACTGGAATGGTTTCTAATAAAATTTCAGTTTAAGTACTTGATATTCCCTTCTGCTTTCCTGCAAATAACTTACTGTTGGCTAAATAAGATAAATAACTGATGAATGATGAATAAAATTCAGAAGAAGAGAAGTCGTCTTGATAGCTTCTACTTGAAGATAAAATAAGCCTTGTTTTGTTAATGAGACAAAATACCTTTTGCTTATGACACAGAATCACAAAATATCAGAATAAAGTTTTTCCTAAATTAGTGCAATATATGGTAACAAATCCGATGAGAGCTAGAAATGGGATGTTTCATATATCTACTGTAGTCAAGACTTTCTCGAGCTTTGGTCCCTGGTTTTCATCTATAAATATGAACATGGGTTAAACCAGATAGTCATTCTTAAGAAAAAAAATGGCAAGAGATAATAGTCCTGATTTGACTGATGAGTTCATGAGAGAGGTGACTGCTGCAAGAAATGAGGCAATAGAGGTCAAGGTGATGAAGAAGACACTTGTTACTTGGACTAAAATCCAGGAGCTTAGGTCTTCCTTCGAGAGTGGGCGAACATCTTCTACTAAGGAGTTGATGATGATGTCGAAGTATTATCGACGTCTCCATAGTGCTGATAGTGCTGACGTTGTCTCTGATGATGGCGTCTACCTTCTTATGCTCTTAAAGAAGCTTAAGACTCTGAAAAAGATTGCTTTTTCAGATGAGTTTTTACGTACCTCTACTGGAGAGCTGACCGCTTGGTTGGCATCCTGGAGAGTTTACGTTAAAACAGAAGTGAAAAATGTACGCCCCCGTTTCTATTATCTTTAATGAAATATTATGTCTACTGATTGTCTCCATCGTTCAACTTTTACCTTCTGAAAAATTAGAAACTGAATAATCACAGAGGAAAAGTTAAGCCAAAATATCAGATAATGATAAATAATTAAGTTAAATCTATCAATCCAAGTGTATTTCGAAAGTAAGAAAACTTATTCTCAGGGAGAGGTTTTGTAAAGATGTCTGCTGCTTGCTGATCAGTAGGAATGTATTCCAGACGAATGTTCTTCTTCTGCACATGATCTCTGATGAAATGATATCTGATGTCTATGTGCTTCGTTCTGGAATGAAGTACTGGATTTTGTGTGATTGCAATGGCACTGGTATTGTCACAGAAAATAGGTGATTCGGTGGCTTGAATTCCATAGTCTTTTAACTGTTGCTGAATCCATAATATTTGAGAGCAGCAGCTTCCAGCAGCCAGATATTCTGCTTCTGCAGTAGATGTGGCTATGGAGGTCTGCTTTTTACTAAACCAGGATATCAGCCTGTCACCAAGAAATTGACAAAAACCACTTGTGCTTTTCCTATCCAGTTTACATCCTGCATAATCAGCATCTGAGTATCCAATAAGATTAAACAATGAGTCCTTGGGATACCAGAGGCCTACATTTTGAGTACCCTTAAGATATTTTAAAATCCTTTTACCAGCAATGTAATGTGATTGTTTAGGGTTTGATTGAAATCTAGCACAAATGCAAACAGCAAACATGATATCTGGTCTACTGGCAGTCAGATATAACAATGAACCAATAAGACCGCGATACTGAGTTACCTCTACTGGAATTCCATTTTCATCTTTATCAAGTTTAATAGATGAGCTCATTGAAGTAGAAGCAGCAGAGCATGCTTCCATACCGAACTTTTTCAGAAGCTCCTTGGTGTACTTGGCTTGATTTATAAAAATTCCAGTATCAAGTTGTTTAATCTGTAATCCTAAGAAGAATGTTAATTCTCCCATCATGCTCATCTCGAACTGGTCCTGCATTAACTTAACAAACTTTGCACATAATTTGGGGTTAGTTGACCCAAATATGATATCATCAACATAAATCTGAACTAATAATATGTGTTTGTTTTTGGCTAAGGTAAACAAGGTTTTATCTACAGTACCAACGATGAAACCATGATTAATGAGAAATTGTGAAAGTGTATCGTACCAAGCCCTAGGTGCTTGTTTCAGGCCATACAATGCTTTATATAATTTAAAAACATGATTTGGTAACAAATGATTAGAAAAACCTGTAGGCTGTTCAACATAGACTTCCTCTTGTAGTAGACCATTAAGAAACGCACTCTTTACGTCCATTTGATATACTTTGAAGTTTTTGAAAGCAGAAAAGGCTAAGAATATTCTGATAGCTTCGAGCCTAGCTACTGGTGCAAAGGTTTCATCATAGTCTATTCCTTCTTCTTGTCTAAATCCTTGTGCCACCAGTCTTGCTTTGTTTCTTACAACTGTTCCTTCCTCTTTTAGTTTGTTTCTGAATACCCACCGAGTTCCAATGACAGCTTGGTGAGAAGGTCTAGGTACTAGAAACCAAACTTTATTCCTCTAAAATTGATTCAGCTCTTCTTGCATAGCTTCTATCCAACTGGGATCCAAAAGAGCTTCTTCAATCTTCTTTGGTTCATCTTGAGAAATAAACGCAGCATGTATGTATTCATTTATCATTTGCCTTCTGGTTCTCAAAGGCGCTGCTGGATTACCAATAACCAATGATGGAGGATGAGATTTTCTCCAAATAAAAGGATTTAAAAGGATATCTTCCTGATTTGATATGTTGAGATTGTTCTCGACGGAACCAGTAGTAGGTTCTTGAGTATCTTCTGCTGGTATTGGCAGATCTAATGTCTGTACTTCTGGCTCCACTATCGGAATGTCTGGTTCTAGATTTTGAAGATCCTTGATGTTTGCTTCTACATCATCTTCACTGTCCAGTTCCAAGTGGATCCTGTCTAACCTGTTACTTAAATCTGACGTGTTAGATATTTCAGGAGCACTGCTATCTTCATCGAAGACAACATGAATCGACTCTTCAACATTAAGAGTTCTATTGTTGAAAATTCTAAAGGCTTTGCTTACAGCAGAGTAACCAAGAAATAGTCCAGCATCTGATTTTGAGTCAAATGCAATTAAGTGATTTTTGCCATTATTTAGTACAAAACATTTGCAACCAAACACATGAAAATAAGATATGTTGGGTTTATTCCCTTTCCATATTTCATACGGAGTTTGATTGTGCCTTTTGTTGACCATAGTTCTGTTTTGCGTGTAACAAGCAGTGTTAATTGCTTCAGCCCAGAAGCGCTGGGAGATGTCTGCATCTGCTAGCATTGTTCTAGCTGCTTCTTTTAGAGTTCTATTTCTCCTCTCAGCTACTCCGATTTGTTGAGGTGTTCTGGCAGCTGAATATTCATGATGAATCCCCTGTTCATCCAAATATAACTCAAGATTTTTGTTAGTGAACTCAGTACCCCGATCACTTCTGATTTTAATGATGGAAGAAGATTTTTCATTTTGAATCATTTTCAAAAGCTTGATCAGGAGGCTACTGGTTTGATCCTTTCCTGCGAGAAATATTACCCAAGTGAATCTAGAAAAATCATCAATAATAACAAGAGTATATTTCATTCCCCCTAAGCTCATGATAGGGATTGGACCAAATAGATCCATATGCAGTAATTCCAGACATCTTGAAGTTGACTTGCTATCTTTGTTCTTGAAAGTAGATCTTATCTGTTTCCCAAGCTGACAAGCAGAACAAACATGATTTTTAACAAAATTAATATCAGGTAGGCCATCAACTATATTCTGCTTTATGAGATGATTGATTGACTTGAAATTCAGATGATTCAATTTCTTGTGCCATAGCCAGTGTTTATTACTAAGCGAGGCAACTAAGCATGTAGGAGTGTTGACATGATTTGAGTTCCAAGAGACTCTGTAGGTGTTGCCTTCTCTCTTTCCAGTTAATACAGTAGTTTCAGCAGAATCTCTAACTACACATGAGTGCTTCTGAAAAGCTACAGAATAACCATTATCACATAGTTGACTAATGCTAATTAGATTGTAACAAAGGTTGTCAACTAATAACACATCATTAATGGTTATGTTACCATGGATAATCTTACATTTACCCACGGTTTTACCTTTTGAGTTGTCTCCAAAAGTTATCTTTGGTCCTGTGCAACTCATTATCTCGGAGAGTAGGTTTTTCTGTCCAGTCATGTGTCTGGAACATCCACTGTCCAGATACTATGTAGAGTTACTGATTTCTGTTTTCTTCTGATGTTCCTGCAAACACAAATTTTAGTATCTGGTACCCAAATCTATTTGGGTCCAAGCCTTATCAGTCCTTTGGGGACCCACATTTGTACAATTTTTGTACTTCGGGTATCCATGGAAGTGTGTGCAACAAAGGGTCTGTTGTTTTTAACATTGTGCATCCTAGTATGTTGTTCTTCCCTTCTGTTTCTGTTGTCCAGCATGTATCTCTTCTGAACAGGTTTAGAATTATAGTACTGGTAGTTTTTAACCTTCATAGGAGGTTGTCTTCCTGAGTTGAATCCACTCATGATTCTAGAACTCTGGTCAACTTTTTCCTTAGGTTTAACATAACCCAGACCATAGTGCATTCTTCTGTTCATCTGATTTACATTTCTTTCTACTGAAACAGTAGGTACTTCTGGTTTCTGTACCACGCTGGATTTCACAAAGTGAATATACTTCCCTTTGCACATATCCAGTTTTGGCTTAGTATTTGTTTCAGAGGTGCCTTCATTATTACAAAATCCGAGACCACTCCTGTCTCCAGATTGTTTTTGTAACTCTTGCATCTTTTCCAGTGAAATAGAAGACTTGTTCCAAGCATTTACCAGTAGTGATAACTTCTGGTTTTCAGAAAGCATCTTCTGGTAATCTGCTTTTGCTCTTTCATTCTTCATTTTTAATTTACTCATCTCAACTTGTAAATCATTACAGCTGTCTACTTGCAAGCAAGTTAACTTACTGTTCTGATCCTTTAAGTTCTGATTTTCGATCTTAACTTCTTCGAATGATTGAGAAAGTCTAGATTACTCTTCTACCATGTCATGTAATGTATTAACCAGATCAGTTCGTGTGAATTCGTTAGAATCAAAATCAAATACCTCTCCAGATGTCGAGGTTGAATCAGTGTTTGCCATGAGACATTTAACTTCTTCTGCATCACTGTCACTGGAATGACTTTCTGAATCAGATGACTCAGAACTGGAGTCTGCCCATTTGGATTTGCTTTCTTCAGCAATCATTGCTTTTCGATCTCTTCTGGACTTTTTGTCATTCCTCTTGTAATCCTTTCTCTTCTGGTCATCCTTCTTTGGTTTAGGACAATCAGCAATGAAGTGACCTATTTTTCCGCAGTTAAAGCATCCCGTATCACCAGATGGTGAATCTTTCTTGAAGTTGCGATTGGGACCCTGATAAGTTCGATGGTTCTTTTTCATGAACCTGGAGAATTTTTTTACAAACAAGGACATAGCATCACTTCCGATTTGTTCAGCAGTCTTCTCCAATGTACTGTCAATGATCACAGTAGGTAATGCTTGAGGTACAGCTGTAGCAGCAGTAGAAGAGGTAGTAGCAGTAGCAGTAGCAGTAGCAGCAAGAGCCTTGGTAGGTAGACTTGAGGGCTCTTCTCCACTTCTTACCTCCAGTTCGAACTCGTATGCTTTCAGGTCTGCAAACAAGTCGTGCAGTTCCAACTTGTTTAGATCTTTGGACACTCTCATAGCCATTGTTTTTACATCACATTCTCTGGGTAAGGCTCTCATCACCTTGAGAGCTATTTCTCTGTTGCTATGCTCTTTACCCAGAGCTGTTAGCTCATTTACCAAGCTACTGAATCTTTCATCGAACTCATTTAGAGTTTCACCAGCTTTCATTTTTAGATTTTCGAACTTCTGCATTGCTACAGACAGTTTGTTTTCTTTCGTTTGCTCATTTCCCTCACATATCTGGATGAGTTTTTCCCAAATATCTTTTGTAGTAGAACACATTTTAATCTTGCTAAAGGTATTCTTGTCGAGAGTTTTATATAATATATCCTTTGCAACATTATCAAGGTTGGCCTTCTTCTTATCTTCGCTGGTCCATTCACTTCTTGATTTTTCAACCATCTGCGGTGCACCCTCAGTAACAGCAACAGCTGTGTTAGGCTTTAATATTTTCAATGGACCATCTGTGATGACATACCACATGTCATCATCTTGTGCTGCAAGATGAGCTTGCATTCTAATCTTCCAATCATCAAAATCTTCCTTAGAGAACATAGGGATCTTGCTAAAGTGTGCCATCTGTTGTAGTTTTTCACGAACAAGAATAACCTGCTCTGATACCAATTGTTGAGGATCGAAGTTGAGTTTAGAGGGAGGGGGGTGAATAAACTCTAATCGTTTTTCCTTTCTTTTGATGAGGTACTAAAATCCTGTTAGAGATAGTAGTTTATCTTGTTGCGTATACCTTCACCTAGATTACAATTATAGGTGCGGAAACAATCTGATGAAGTAAGTGAAAGACAATAATAACAGTAGGCAGTAGTTGTTTATGGAAGTTCGAAGATGAAATCTTCTACGTCTCCCCTTCTCCTGTTTCCAGAAGGTATAACTAAAAGACTTTGGATATTACATTACAACTCTTGTACACACCCACTTCAGAAGGACTTACACTTTTGCCTACTGAAACTCTTAGTTACTCGACTCAAAAAGAACATGATACAAAAGGTTCTGAAAAGACTCTTTTCAGATTACAAGCTCTTCCTGATAAAGTATAAGTGTTGTAAAAGATTGTGAAGAGTGTAAGAATCAGTAGCACAAGATGATCTTCAAAAGATCAGATATTTGCTATGAAGCGTGTGCTACTTTTCTTTGTGTTGAACTCAAAGTTATCAAGGAATTTCGAGGTTGTCTCGTTGAGTGAAATAGCGTTGATCCTTGAAAAGATATTATGCGTAGAGTTCTTTTTCTGTAAGGGTTTGTTCCATGTATATATAAGCGACTGAGTTCAACGTTTATGATCAGAAGATGTCTTCAGATTTCTGATAGAGTCAGCTTTATTACCAAAAAAAGGTTCCTGCAGAAAAAAGCTATAAAACAATCAGTCCTGTTTTATACTAAACTCGGTAAAGTGAATTAAATGACTCTGTATAGTATTTAATGCTGCAATTAATACTAGTACTTGGTAACTTTAACGGTAACATTTAAAGTAGTCACGTTAGGCAACATCTTCTACTGATTATGTTTTTCTATCCTTTCTACTGCTTTTGTTTTACTAGACCAGTAGCTTCTGATTTTCTTTTTGTCTACTGTTTTCTTAAAGAGTGTTGCTGGTCTGCTGGTTTTTATTTTCCTCGCCACAATTAATTCATGTCTATCAATTTACATTATTCATATATGTTAATTTACTCCAGTTAAAAATAAAAACCGGCACAAAAACTTCTATGTGACTGTTTCACTGGTCAATTTTTAAAAACATGTTTCCTATCCACTCGGATCGTTAAAAAACATTGTTTTTCACTTCGAAAATGGACTGGGTCGATCCATCTCAGGGATATTTATCATGAGACCGGCTTATAAAAGATCTACACAAAAATTAGAGAACTATAAAATTTTGAACAAGATTGTATACTTCATTTTCATTCGATTTATTTCAAATTCATTAATTTATGGAAAAAAAAAAAGAAATCAAACAAAGGGACATCCAAAAAAATAAAAATAGAGTTAATAAATCAAACAAAAAGAAAAAAGATAGAAATCAACAAAAATAATTATTTTTAAAATAAGGATATAATTTATTTTTAAAAATGGAATGTAAATTATATTATTCTTCAATTTATTTTAAAATATATTAAAAATATTTTTTTTAAAAAAAATGGAGTATAAATTTCATTTCAAAAAATAGTGGCTAAATTTCATTTTTTTAATTTATTTTAGAATTTGTTAATAATTTTGAAAAAAACAAAAAATAAAACATGTATTTATTATTATTATTATTATTAATTTCATTAAAATATAGTTTTTTTAAAAAAAATAGAATGTAAATTTCAATCCAAAAAATAAAGCTAAATTTAAATTTCATTCTAAAAAATCCTAGTTACATATCATTTTTCTTCAATTTCTTTTAGAAGCCTTTAATATTTAGAAAAAAAACAAAAAAATATTTATTTATTATTATTCTTTTTAAATAAATTTAATTAAAGATATAGTTTTTTTTAAAAAAATTGGAATGTAAATTTCATTTCTGAAAATGGAGGCTAAATTTCATTTTCTTCAATTTATTTTAGAATATATTAATTAATAAATGAAAAAAAACAAACAAACATAGAGACATGCATTCATTATTATTTTTTTACATTATCATAGATGTTAATTTATTGAGTTAAAATAAAATTTGCACATAAACTCCTATGAGTCTGTTTCGCGGGACAATTTTGTGAAATATGTCTCCTACCCGAATCATGAAAAAACATTGTTTTGAACTCGAGAAATGACTGAGTCGACCCGTCTCAGAAATATATATCCATGAAACCGTCATACAAAAGACCTACTCAAAAATTGGAGAATTATAAAATTTTGAACAAGAGTGTAAACTTCATCTTCCTTCAATTTATTTTAAAATTCTTAACATTAATTAATGAAAAAAGTCGACCGTCTTAGAAATATATATATATATATATATATATATATATATATGATATCGTCTTACAAAAGACCTACTCAAAAATTAGATAACTATAAAATTTTGAACAAGAGTATAAACTTCATTTTTATTCAATTTATTGTAAAATTATTAATTAATAGAAAATAGAAATTAAACAAAGGGACATCCAAATAAATAAAGATAGAGTTCATAAATCAAACAAAAAGAAAAAAGAGATAAATCAAGCAAAAATAATTATTTTTAAAATAAGGATATAGTTCATTTTTAAAAATGGAATGTAAATTTCATTATTTTTCTATTTATTTTAAATTTCGTTAAATATTTAAAAAAATTAAAAAAATAGAGTGCAAATTTCGTTCCAAAAAAGGTGGCTAAATTTCATTTTTTTCAATTCAATTTATTTTAAAATACATTAATAGCTGAGAAAAAACAAACAGAAAACATGTATTTAATATTATTATTGTTTTAAATTTCATTAAAGATAGAGTTTTTTTAAAAAAAAATTAGAATCATTCAAAAAAAATGAATGCTAAATTTCATTTTTTATGATATTTATTTTAGATTTCATTAATTAATAAATGAAAAAAACAAACAAACAAAGAGACAAGTATTAATGATTATTATTTAATGAAGATAAAGACATATATGTAAATTCATAATTCAATATCATATATTTATTTATAATATAAAATGAAGGCTAAATATCATTTTTATTTAATTTATTTTAGATTCTATTAATTAATTGATGAAAAAACAAACAAACGAAGATATATGTATTAATGATTATTATCTAATGAAGTTAAAGACATACATTTAAATAAAAAAAATGAAGGATAAATTTCATTTTTATTCAATTTATTTTAGATTCCATTAATTAATAGATGAAAAAACAAACAAACAAACAAATAGACATGTATTAATTATTATTATTATTTCATGAAGATAAAGATGTACATGTAAATTCACAATTCAATAGACAAATATATATACACACACACACACACTGATAGCAAAGAAAGTGTGTTGCACCGTGCACGTAGGTAACGAAGTTAAGTACACTATGAATATTTATCCTAAATTTGCACATGAATGTATACACATAATTTTTTAACAAATTATTCAATAACAAATATTATTTCAAAGTTTACCTATATTTTAAACAAACATAGTTTAATTTCTGTAGTTTTTTCTTATATGATTTTTGAAATTTTGAGTATCTTTTTCATCTTTTTATTTTATTTTTCCTTTTTTTTTCGACTAAATTCAGCAATCATATCATCATATCTAATTTTCATTTTTTTTTTCGTCGTCGGATTTGATTTTAATTAATCTCTTTGATGCTTGCGTGTTTTTCTATGGTCTTCTTATTTTGTTTATTTGAATCGTTTGTGCTTCGAGTCTAACTCTATTTTATTTTTCTTGTTTTTTTTAAGTCTCACTCGGTTTCTCCATATATTATATATATTATATCTTTTTGCAATATGAACATAATTAAATGATGAATTAATTGTTTATGGAAAATAATGTATGTCTGAATTTTGAAGTATAACGAATAGAAAAAACTTGAAAAAATGGAGTTATTAAAATAGATGTGATTTATATTTTAATTTTAAAATTATTGATATAATTACTTGATATAAAATTTAAGAGAAAATACATGAAAATTCAAGATTAGATAATATATTAGAAAAAAACTCTCTCGAGGTAAGAGATGTAAATAGATATTTTATTTGGGAGGCAACAAAATTCAAAATAATTCATCATTGGAAAAGTCCAAAATATAACTATATTTTTTTCTTTAAAAAAATAATAGGACACTTCCTAATTTTTAGGTACAAATATTAATTTTTAAATATTACTAAATGTTTTTTTAGATTTAAGTCGTAATATCATAACATATGCATATATTCACATAATTCAAAAATTAATTTAGAATATATATACATACACACAAAATATATGTAATCATTAAAAAATAATATATAGCAAAACAATATTTTGAATAATGTTAAATATTACAAAAACAATTAAGCTATTGTCACTACATTTTTAATTAATTTTTGCCGCATTTATAAGTCCATATAATAGTTAAAACTACCCTAAAAGATATAAAAACATTTTTAAAGTAGTAAATAATATCAAATATTACAAAAGCAATTTAGAATTGATAGAGAAAAATGACTAGAGATTTCGAATCTTTCAATTATAATTTAGAATTTATGATTCGGGGTTTGAAAAAATAAAAAAATAAAACTAAATAATTTATTTTGTTTACTGAAAAATTTTGTCAATGAAAGTTTTCTTAAATAGTTTCCATCAATTGTTTGAATTAATGTATTTAAGAAAAATTTCAAATTTAATTATTATTTAGTTAAATTAATGTAATATTAATTGAGTCGTGATATAAATAAATCTTATAAGATAGAGCGTTAGTCGTTTTACCAAAAGTTATAAGTTGTGGTAACAATGCTTAAACGTTAATTCAAATATTTTAAAACCATACAGTAGCTCAAGCGTCACGTTTCGATTGCTCTATTCAGTAGGGACAATATTGTATCCCAACAATTGCGCTCTTTGCAATCAGTGATAATCAAATTTTTGACATTGGCTCCGATACCAATTGTAGGACCAGACATTTGTCGCTTTACCAAAGCTATAGCCGATGGTAACTCTGCAACTCAAATATTTTAAATGGTATAGTAGCTCAATCTTCATGATTTGATTGATGTATTCAACAAGGACAATTATTGCGCTCCAACAATCTCAGTCTCAATAATTACACTCATTGCAATCTATGAGAATCGGTCTCATGACTTTGGCTATTATATATACCAATTGTAGAATTAGACACTTGCAGCTTTACCAAAATTTATAACAAGTGGTAACGGTGCAACGTTAATTAAAATATTTTAAAATCATAAAACAACTCAACCGTCACATTTCAACTGTCCTACTTAGCATAAACAATTATTACACCTAAACAAATCTAATATGGATGTTATTTTACATTCTAGAAATTATTTCTCTGAATCAAATTTATTTTCACAAATCAAATAATTTTATCGAACACAAAGTAATTTTATTTAATAATAATTTAACACAAATATTAATTATTAGGGTGACGACCCTATGCCCTCACATATGCTCCATTAAGTTCCAATCATAGTAATAATGCACAATAAATTGATAAATATAACTTAGTTAACTCGGTAAGTGAGTAATATTAAATAACAATTTTGTTATTTTGAAATGTAGAAAATAGTTTTTTATGTATATAAATTCATTAATATGTAAAAAAGGGGGAAAATAGTTTTTTATGTATATAATTCATCATATACAATGATAAATTAATTAATAGCTTGAAAAGAACAAACAAGACAACAAATTAATATATATATATATATATAATAATAATAATAATCGTAATAAAATAATGCTAATATAATCATAATTTGTATTATATTTAGAACGCGACTGAAAATTGGATAACAAAATATGTAATAATAGGAAATTTAATTTTAAAAACATTATTATGTAAAATATTATCATAACACATAATGAATCATAAGTGAAATCACTTAATTATTGAGCTACTATTTATTTAATTATTAATTAAATCAATTTATTGGAATTTGTCAACATTTAGCATTTTTTATAATCTACATAAAAAATATCAAGAGTTTCATAAATATTTTGATATCAACTAATAAAAATAATTTAAATACATAAAAAATTCTCAAGTTTCTAAAAAGATTATTTTATAATAATCTAATATACTTGTAATAACCTAAGAAAGTTGAAAACATATAATGAAATTGAAGAGCTTGTAAAATTTCTTAGTTATATTCGAAACATTAAACATTTTATTAGAAGTTTTCAATTTTTAATCTTTCTTACTATCTATATGAAAATATCAAGAGTTTCACAAATTTATAGATATTAATTAATAAAAATAATTTAAATTAAATAGAGAAAAAATAATATAATTTGTTTATAATAATATGAAAAACTGAAAAACAGAGTTGAAAAGCTCAGAAATTTTATTAGTTATATTTTAAAAATTAAAGCGGCTTACATTCATACATGATACCATGTTTTCTACCCCGTGTAATGAGAAGTACAACTAGCAAAATCACAATTAAAAAAATAATTTATTAAAAAAATAATCTTAAGAATTATTGCAAAACCGTAATCACGGAATAATTCAATTAATATTTTACGTTAAAAAAAATATTCTTACAAATAATATTTCACATATTTCAATATCTATAACATATACGATGCTTCTGAGTTCATATTTAAAAATCAACCAAGTTTCACATGAATGAAGTACAAAGTTTACAGGATTCCCATAGTCAGAAGAAGCCTCGGGGAAAGGGGTAGGCGAACTATGAGTCAATTCTGAGTGTATTGGTAACGAGTCCGATCCGTCAAGCTTCACCTGATGTGGATGTGGATTCGGTAGAAACGATGCCATGGCTCCAAAGTTGTTTTAGCTCCTTTCTCACCAAACCCAACAAAACACAAGTTCCTGAAGTTTACATGCATATATTGCATTTGTAAAAGTTGGAAAGCTAAAATTCAAACAAAAAAAGAAAAGGAAAAGAATAATAGTAGATGTTACGTGTTCATGTACAAAGAATACAATCGTTCCTTGGAAATAAACTTGAAAATGGCAATTTCATTCATTTATATGCATGAAATAGAGAAACAATTATGGAACTGAAGATTACAAATGATATAGAGGGGGAAATAGTTTCTTTAACTGTATAAATTGATGGCAAGAGATTCATACCTAGTGTACAGGGAACCAGATAAAGGAGAGCAGGCTGACCGTGCCCATCCATCAAATATAAGCCTAAGTAGGTAAAGAACAGGCCTGCAGCAAAGCATCTTCAATATCACTTATTATTTAGTTCAAGCTCATTTATTGAGAGAAACTTGATAGGAAAATCTCATAGTTCTTCCACAAAGATAACTCAGATCTTTCATGCAGTAATGGAACATGGCAAAAAAATCAAATGCAGTAATAGAACATGGTAAAAAAATCAAATGCCTGTAATGTTGAATGATAACAAAATAACTAGCAAGAATCATGGGACGGCGGAGTATTATCTACCACTTTTGGATAGCAAGGAAAAAAAGACTTTTTATGCTGAAATCCCTTGATTAAGTACTTGTTTGTAAAATTAAACTCATGCTTTTAATTGCATGTATTTATTGTATCCCCCACTCTAACTAAGTCGCGAGCTTTTGGTTTTCCTAGATATGCCCAACATATTTGTGTAGTTCTTAATCAATAAATAATTTACCGATGGGAAACTGAATTTAAAGAGGTGATGAAACCAGAAAGGTATAGTTTCGGATCCAAGCAGCACAAGCCCAAATGTTCCATACATTAGAATATAACAATACACAAAATCCAGCAAATACACTCACCAGCTCCATAACCAATTGTCAACCACAAGAAGTATCCATTCAATGAACTCTTCTTATAGGCTTTGTCAAATCTGCAACAAAACAATTTTTTCCAGTCAAATAATACAGTGGATTACCTAAAAATTCAGATTTTTCAATTAAAACATTTTAACTAACATGTAAGTATACTTAAATGAGGGCATGTACTTGTACAAAGACAGATATACAGAACCAAAGGTTTGTGAAAAAGCATTCACAAATTTTCATCCAAAAAAAGGCGAAATACAGCATCTTTATTGATGAGGTGCAATTTATTCAAATTGCCCAAAAAATGCATTAAAACTAATGATTATTCATCCAAAGCAATTCACAAAAATTTGTAGAGTAAATCATCATATTTATCGCCATCAACCACGATGTCGTACGGGTACCTATGAGCAAAGGAAACTAGTAAACCCGGGAAGAGAATGTCCCCAAAACCTATCATGTTGTAACCACCCCAAGGATCAGCTAGTCGAGGAATCCTCAAAAGCATGGGGATTGATTCTCCACCGGCTTTATCACCTCGAGCAACCTAAATTATTTGAAAAAAAATATTTCAAGTCGATATAAAGTAATTCACAAGGATTGCAATAACAATGCAAGTATCATGTGCTCCAAATTCTAATTAACCATTAAATTCAGCCAATTCAATACCACAGATTAAAAAAATTCAAATTGTTGGCAGACAACAAAACGTGCAGAAAGAATCCATAAAAGCACGCGTCACTACTCACTTTCCTGATATAGGAACTCCATAAAACATTCAACATAGAAGAATATTAAGAGTTAATGCAAAGACAACAAATCTACAAAAGGTGGCACAATGAAAACATATGATTTAGCATAGAGAAAATCTAACATACATTTCGATGATTAGTTAGCTTTTTATCCAGTTGAGCTTGGATATTCTGAAGCTTATCTCACTTTATTGGCACTGAACAGCATATCATTAACTTATTCAAACTCCTGCACTAATAGTAGCATCAAATACACTCATACATCCTGTGATATAGGTAAAACTTTTCAGCAGACATCCAACATTTTGAGCAAGACTTGAAAGTTGAGTCGGACATTAGTTCTAGACCAATTTTACCCACAACTGTGAGATCTTTTAGATTTCTTAATGGTCAAAGCTATAGACACAAAAAACTCTCAACCTTTATTTATAAATGACAAAGGTCCCTTGCACAGTTAAAGTGGACAGAAGACATGGACTGACGCACTCCAGTGTCTGAAACATCTTAAAATGGAGAGTAAAACATGAAGAAGATTGATAGGAAGATACCCAGAGGTTGTTTAATGCATACATTCTATATGGCCACATTTGCTTGTAATTTTTCAAGAATTATTGGCAAAAGTAGCTATCTGAGCTTGCTTCAGAGTCATTTTTCACACAATATCCACAAGACATCAAGTAACACTGAGAAAGAAAAGGGCTGATGCTTCACATATAGATTGGTCTTTTAATCACTTCGAAAGATAATATATGACACAACAGATATTTCCAAATGCTTTTTTACTTGTATTTTTCCCTGTTGCTCGAAGATATTTCATATAAATGAAAACACTTGGGGTACTTGTATCAGAAGACAAACGAATTCTAGTCCACAAAACAACTATATAAAGGAAAAGTAGTGAAAAGTTGAAAGCATATCGCATCTACCTAAGGATGTTGTTTAAGAATGAGCCCATAGCATCCAAAATCGAGTTTACCCGTGGAAAGTAGCAGACCATATAGCAACCATGTTCACAATTGATAAGCTAATCGCATAAAATTAAAGAGAGAAATGACAAATAAATACAAACTTACTGCAATCATAACGCTGTCATGGAATATAAGAGGAGACAAGAAAACCCAAAAGATGTCATATATGAAAGCACAGCACAAAAGTACCGTGGCAACCTAGAAGACAACAAAAAATTATGAGTTGATGAATATGGAGCCAATAGTGTGATTACAAAGCACGGATTTTCTACATGCCTTTATATTTGGTAATTGAGCCAACTGCAAAACAGTTATCATCATACAAATACCCTGAAATCAAGAAAATATTAAATATTTGGCAATGTTATTTCATGAGCAACAATCAACAGCTTTTCAAGGATTGATTAAGAAATATTGAGAGAAATTGTCAATGGCAACATAAATGCAAATTAAATAACAGTACCAGAGGGCCAAATGGAAAAACACTAAAACAGCTATCAAATAATCCAAAACTCACAAATATATTACTGTGTTAATCCAGACATCTTTCATAAACATCATAAGCCATAATGGAGAGACAGCTATAGTGAAATAGAGAAACAGGTGCAGTGCATATAGGTGAAATGAAACCCAGGAAGCCTGATTTTAAATGCAAAGACAAGTACAAAAACACATTGCTTCCACCGTTGATATTTTGCATTCAATCAATAATAAATCAAGTGTTAATGGTAGATATAATCTAAATTTAGCACTTAAAATTTTTTAAGATAAATTTCAAAAAACTTTGAAGACTAGAAATGTAAGCCAATAATGATTTCACAAATAAAGTCAATACTTCATACCGAATTAAAATCTTGTTTATATTTGGTCCAACTAACTCATCTTCAGATCAACATTTCCCATTCCTATCTCTTACTAAAAATAAATCCGGACGTCAAAGCAAACTCGCTGCAATTTATAAGATCTTTTGATTTGCAATGGTAAACTATCCATGCAAATATTGCAAGTGGCCAGTGGGCTTCTGATGAAATGAAAGGGCATGTGTGAATTAAAAGCACTTGGAGATTCACGTTCAGAGACCACAGGAGAATCTACCAAACCCAGTTTGATGCTAAGCTAATATAAATAAGTCACTTGCTAAAATTTTCCAGTTTGCAGAAGGGCTAAACCAGAATATACACATTTGTTTTACAATATGCAGGATTGAATCATACCAGCAGAACCAAGTAGCCAACATGTCAAATCAGCACAGCAGGTAGGAATAATTCAACTGAACAAATACATTCAGGAACAGGGTAAACATGAAAGAAACAGGTGACAGCTTACAAGAACATCTTGGCCAAACCAAGAGTATGACGCCTTCCTATTTGCAGCCCACACAATGGCAAATAGCAGACAGAATGTCAACACAGCTAAAGAGAAAACGGAAACCTCCCCTACAAGGGGCAGATTCAATGTCTTTTGTCCAAGACTTTTGCGTTTGCTGCTCAAATAACAACACAGAAGAGACATATATACAAGAACACAAGGGACTCAGTAATAATAAAAACTTTTAAGTTTACCAAACAAAATCAAATCATACCTCATCGCCAATGATACAATACAATTATGCATTCCCTGATTACAAAAAGTATTCAATAATCACGACGAAGCAGGAGTAACCATAATAGCTTATAGATATGAACAAAATTTTAATGGGAGGTGTTATACAGCATCTTCGTAAGGATGTAAAAGCTGATACAAGTCTTGAGTTCATCACATTATAATGCAAATGCACTGAATAGTCAGTCCAATAAGTATTTGTTCAAGTCACAAAATTTAGATCTAGTCACAGCAAACGTGAAGTCCCAAACATATAAAGAGGCAACATAACATCATTCTCTGACATAACACCTTGGATGCAGTTTTTTGGGTTTTTTTATCCCCAAGAAAAAAAAAGCATGGAATTATTGAATACACTAAGATCTGTACCAATCAGATATTGAATCTATGTCTCACTTAACAAGAAATTTCACAGCATGTGTGACCAGCACTCATAGGTCAATAAAGAATATAAGTCCCACATGCCTACTGCAGAAATCAAGCAGCCTTGTTTATTATTCATATAAGTTGATTCACTCATTCTGTCATTCATCTCATCACCTATGCTGCTCCATCACAATAACTTATGGTTTTCCATTATTCTTAGTATTTCTACACATAGTACCTCTTTTGTCTTGGGCAGATGACAAATTTTATTAATCACCAAAAGTTCCTTGTAAAGAAAATCGCTAAATATCCGGTGGCTAGTGCATATAAATTAGCACATTTCATAGCATCAAGAATATTGATGATTTTTTTTAAAAAAAATTAAAAACAAATATATCTACCAAAATATAACATGAACTAAATGTTTATGTTTTTATAATAAACCACGGACCAGCCCTGTAGTTTAGTAGTACCCGCTGATCCAGTATGAACACGTTCTTCAAAATATTTTTAAAAAAAATTAGGTGTTTTCCTAAAAATAACTTTTTTAAAAAAATAGATGAATGAGCCGTGGATCAGAATTTTTTTTCTATACAGGAATGCAAAGCACCAATGAATTTTACAGGCAGCCAATTCTAAAAAAAAACTTAAAAGAATTAGAGTCGTGGACTGAGGCTCCTCAAAAGAATATTTATTATAAATTCAGTGCTTTGGATTTCACGAGGTCCGCGGCTTTATATTAACGTGTTTTAGGAGCCTAGGACTCGGTCTGCAGCTCCTCCAAGTCTTCGCTTCCTCTAATTTTTTTAAAATAAAAAATTTAATTAACTATGAACTAGTCTGATTACAACTTAAAACCCGGTGTATGATAAAAACATAAATTTCTTGTTTATGTTATATTTTAATAAATATATTTAGTTTTACAATAGTTTTGTAAAAAAAAATAAAACGCCGCATACTGATGTATAATTGAGGGTCCAAAATAACGAGCTACGAGGGAGTTTATGAAACCATACATTACAAGCCAAGACTTATGTTCCAAAACAGAAAATAACATAATAGATCCATATGGAAAGTTTGCTTAATGTAATGACCCGAATCCTTATTTGAATGAAGTACTAATTAAGACATTATTGAAGATATATTAATTAAGCATTATTAAAGAATTGATTAATTTATTATCAACATGTTGGGATCCACTGAATTAAGGAATTTATTAATTGATTACCAACATGTTGGGATCCACTGAATTTAATATGGACCACCCAATCTACTTCATATTATATTATCCAAAAAATCCAACTAGATAAATGAGATTATGACAAGCGTAGGGATGGCAATGGGACGGGACGGGACGGGACGGGACGGGGTGGGGGCGGGTTTGCCATCTCCATCCCCGTCCCCGAATTTCATCCCCACCCCCATACCCGCCCCGATCCCCGCTTTTTCGGGTTCGAGGAATCCCCACGCCCGAAACTTCGGGGATCAACTTCTCATCCCCGCCCCCATCCCCATTTGAAAAATATTAATACAGTAAGATGATGATGGATTCGAAAATTTTCTCAAACCAAAACTTATTATTATTAGTGATAATATTAATATCAATATTAATAATAATAATATTATTAATATTTTATAAAATAATATTATTATTATATTAATAATACTATTATTTTATTATTGATATTATTTTCGGAGCGGGTTCGGGGATGGGGATAGTAATCTCATACCCGCCCCGAACTACGTCGGGGATTTAAAAAAATCCACGAACCCGAACCCGAAAAAATCGGGGATCCCCATCCCCGTTTCGGGTTTTTCCCGCGGGGCTCCAAACCCGTGGGGAAAGTTGTCATCCCTAGACAAGTGGCAGATAATATTGAGTTCGGATCTTCTGAACTAGCCCGGATGCAGCCTATAAATAGAAGATTTCATTTGTTTCCTACATCGTTTTCTCTCAGTTTCTCTCTCTCGAGTTCTAGCAATATGCCTTAGGTTTTTAGCTAGTTTCTAAGACAGTTTAGTGTCGGGAAGCTTCAAAACTAGTGTCGACTCGAAGGGTTCGATGAACTGAGACACACAGATCGAGACGTCATCAACGGGCTGACGACAGACGCAGATATAATTATAAAGCTTTAAATAGTGATTTAAGGATCATTATGAAGAACTTTGAAGCATGTTTATTGATTCTGGATCTGACATGATATTGATTTCACTATGTTGATATTGTCTCGGTTCACACGAGTAGAATTTCTGTCAGATTGTTTTAGCAAAGGACGTGATGTACTGACTGAGATATCCAAGTGTAGTATACACACTTATATGATGCATATTTATTTGTTGCATAATACATGTTTTACTGTTTTGACATATTATGCATGACATATCACTTTGGGCTAGATATCTTTTGAGATATATCTCGTTTGTTTGGGTCGTTCAACCATGTTCTATATCGTGGACGGTTGGGTATCGAGAACTACAATGTCCGATGGGACCCGCGGATTTTAATGACCCTGGACATTGTAGGTCGCGTCCTATGATGAGTGTAAGAGCCAAAACATGCCTATGACAGATCGGATAATACACACTCAGACGCCTTTAGACTGAGCATGAGATTCCTGACTTGATCTTTGATATCCGAGCATATTGTATTTTGCATGTATCATATTGGTTCGTATACTCGCACATTCTCGCATTGGGTAATTGTCGTTCACATCCTTGTTCTCATCTTGGACACCCCATTTCACTGACCCAGGTCTTAGGTTGGACGGTTTGGATGGTCATGACAGTGGCTAAAGCAATTGGGTTTTTGGTGGTTATCAAGTGGAAGTTCTATTTGGTTTCTCGTATTCTCGTGCAGAATTATGATTTCGATTTAATTGTATTAATGATTAAGACCGGAATTATTGTTTTGTTTTCGTTTGAGTTGTAAAAGTACTTGAGTTATTGTTTACGTTGTTTAATTGTTGTTATTAAGTTTTAATCATGCATGCTTATTAGTTTTTTCAGTAGTGAGATGCTACACTTCAAGTTATATGTTGTTTCCAATGAAGATGAACTTTTCATCAAATATCAAACTCAATCCATCACAGCACCTTCCCCAATCATGCAATCCCAATCTCTGTAAAAAACAGTGGTCCCAAGAAATATAAATAGTTTTCACAGGTCAGACGAAAACTGCACTCTTAATTTCTTGCATCCAAACCTGTGAAGAATGTAATATCAGCAAGGTTGTTCTACATGGGTGGTATAAAGATATAAGCCCATGCATGAACCACTTGCCCTATATTCAGCACTAGTAAAAAATGGTTTCCGTTTAATTATTTTATTGTTTAACTTATTTTATTAGCTAATTCACCGCAGCCAAAGGATGACGCTCCACATTGAAACATGGAGCTTTGGTCGCTAAAGCTACAGCCCTGTTATGTAGCAAATTATAAAGGCTCATTGTCATTCTGCACTAAAGAATAAGCTGCAGTTCACAAATCCAGTATTAGTGAAAATAGGCTTTTAATTTAACTTCTTTTATTTCATCGCAGCCAAAGAATGATGCAATCACATCGAAAAATGTAGCTTTCGTCACTAAAACTACAGCCCTGTCATGTAGCAATTATAAACACTCATTATAGTCATTCTGCACCAAAGAATAAGCTGCAGCCTTTATTCAGTATTATTGAAAATAAGGTTTTAATTTGACTTCTTTTATTCTCTACTTCATTACAGCCAAAGAATGATGCACCACATTGAAACATGTAGCTTTTGTCACAAAAAAAAAAGACAGCCTGTTATGTAGCAAAATTATAAATGCTCATTACATTCATTCTGCACTAAAGAATAAGTAAAATTATAAAGGCTCGTATCATTACAGTCGTTCTGCACTAAAGAATAAACATACATACATATAACAATCTGATGATGATGGTGATGTAAGAGAATAATGTTACCTGTCTCTCTAAGTTAATAGGCTACATCCTAATACAGTATTTTTGTCAATCCCATAATAGTCGGATGACAAAAACTTTTGCGTAACATTGTTATCAGTTCTCACTATTTTCTTCAATAATCTAATCAGTATATTATAATAGATTGAATATTCACTTATTCCATTCATTGTAGTTAATTTAACTGTGTTTTTCAAGTTAGTTTCATGGTATGCACAGAGGTTTACAGTTTGCCAGCCTCCATCAGGATCACCAAAATCATGATAGTTCATGTTTGTAATTTGCGCGACTATAGATCGCCGTAATATATAATCTGTATAATCTATATATCAAGAAGTAAATGGCAAACATGTAATTGAAGTTAATATCTACCTCGATACCTCCAATGCAGAAGAGAACAATTAGCAGCCACACAAACCAGGATGACATAAACAGGTAAAGCAGGACCAGGAAAGTCGACGCCGTTATAACAAAAATTACAGCACTTTTTGCAGTAAGTTGGAGGATTTCCTTGTCTTCCTCATCGATGGCTGCTGTAGCATTAGACCCCTAACATGAAAAAAGAGACTTTATGCATCCCGTGTTCACCATAGGAAAACAGATGAAGCTTCGACTTTCAGAGAAAAAATACAAATTGAAGAAAAAAAGAACTCTTGTACTTAATGCACAACATAAGTAACTAGAAGCCAACAACTTTATCATGTGATAACTCGGTAAATTTTTAATAACAGCAGAAACTCTGATAGGAAACTTTATTCTCACGTTCTATTTAAGTCTTATTCTGTTTCATCCTAGTCACCGAGTTCAGGAACCAAGGGATCAATTTAAGAAGTAATAAGAGAGAGTTACATAATACAATACAAAAATCACAATCTGATTTAAACTATATCAGATCCCAATAGCTTAAATCAACATAAGAATAAATAGTTAGCTCACAAAGGCTGTGATACGACTGGCTAATTGGTTAAGGAACGAAAGAAAGTAATATCAGCACCAAGAATCACTACTACAGATATACTTATTGTACAACATACACATACCTGAAACGTATCTCTTGTAAATGATTTATCACATATAAAGAAGTGAAACATAAAATCAGAGTCGATGGTGATAAATTAAATCGCCATTCAACAGATCTTTTTAATATTCACAAATTGACTTGATATATTGTTAGTAAGAACGCCAGTCATAATGCCCAATCGCATGCTTCATGACGCTATTCAAGAAACAACATATATTTTTTTTGTAAATAACATGTCTATCCAGAAAGAGTAAAGATCTGTATTCAAGAACATAAAGAAAATTTGATTAGTTCATGTAACCTTGGGCGACAATTCATTGTAGCGCTCATCACTTTGCTCTGTCCCAGTGAATTCTGACCAAAGTGATGCAGTAACTATTGTCCCAACAGCCATCAGCCATAAGAATATCACTGAGTAGTCTAAAATTGGACGATTTGGAGAATATAACAAAAGTTCCACTGCATTTGAAAACATAAAATTTAGCACTTCAGATTCCTCAGCAAATAAATATCTTGGAATGAGATCCACGGATACCATGATATTACAAGAGCACCATGCAAAATATTAATAAATATGACAAAATCAAGGTATCGGACTAAGGCAAACATGATTGAAAGGTAGCTTTATGTCATTTTCCCGACAATATTGAAGATATCCATCAAGGAATGGCTTCTGCTGTTGCTAATACGATTGAGTTCAGTCCATGTTCATGGCCATGCTCCGGTAATAAGACATCCTCACATGTTTGTTTTGAACTTTTTATTCCTAGATTTATTGTTTTGGCAGGTAAGGTGGATTGTCAAAAAGTTCAACCTATTCAGCAACTATTATTATTTGTTTTCAAAAAAAAAACAAGAAACGATGCATAAGAGCACCTTCGATAGAGTTGCCTACATGATATTTAAATTAAATCAAAAGTCTCAGAGAATTGATAGTATACGCACATCTAAATTGCAAGATTTCAAATAATTCCCAATACCAAATCATTTTGAATCAACAGAAAACTGAAACTAAAAAAATGAATAAATGCATCGATAACTGCATGTAATCTGGTATAATTAAGCGAAATAGATAAAGCATTTTTTGTTCGTGAAAATGGGATTACCTCTCATTCCTTCCACTAGGGAATTGTTTAATTCCGCTCCTTCTGATTTAGTAATTGCAACTACTGGAATTGTAATGTTTGAAGTGGTGTCATTTGCAGCACAACTCATCTCCAAAAGATCTATGGAAGTTCAGGAAGGATGCATCATTAAGGGCAAAAAAGAATGAACGAAGCCAAGATTGGCAGAAACTAACTACAAGCTCTATGAATTTGCATAATAAATAATAAAAGCTACCTTCACTGTCATTTATCACCACCAATCCAGCGGCCCCACCCACTTGTGCAATGTTAGCCTTAGTCGTAAAACCGCAATCACCACGTAGTGCCAATACAATAGATCCTGATAACTACAAGGAAATATCAGACGCTCTTTGTGTGATGATTGGTGACTGGTTTGACAAAGAATTCGTATTCAAAGTAGCTATAAATGCAAAGACTCCTGCATCCAAGAACAAAATGAATGCTTCTTGACACTTAACTATGCCTAATTGATTTTACAATGACCACAACATAGTAAAGATGGAAATGACAAATCCTTCAAAAATCTTGAGCACCAGTTATGGGGACATAGGAATGAAGGGAGGAAATTACCGTTAAGGAGTGAGAATTACATTAATGAACCAAAAAACAGAAAACATAACAAATTATATAAAGAATCGTGTATTGATGTGTTACTCAGATGGTTTACTGGTTTTAATTATCCTGATTTCCTGTTGACAGTTCAATATTAGTTCATTACAGGGATTAAACATACAGCGAATGCTAGGATTTTCAGATGTAGGCCTCTTGCATTAAAAAAATGTATGAGACCTTGTTTTTTTTCTTGAATTTTCAATAAGCTACCTCCTTTATGACAATATCCGGTACAGCCTCGAGGAATTTTAAAACATAAAAGTCGAAAACCACCAGCTACAGATCATTATCAGCAGTATTAGAAATCAAAGAAATGAAGAGATTTGAATTTCAGGTACATGTATAACATCGGGGACACCAACAATTCAAAAATGATGTTAGAATCTAGGTTCAATAGTGTTCACCTCATTGCCTGACTATTTCAGCATGTTTTGAATTTTCAAAATGAAATCTATCACAACCAGAACTACGTACAACATTTCCTAGCTTTACTTTAGGTATTCGGGATTTTTTTCCTATATCATCCCTCAAAGACGAGTTTGTCGAATTCCATCCAATACCCCACCTCAAAACATATTGTTTACCCCATATACTTGTAAAAGATGAATAAATGCATAAAGAAAATAAGAAAATATGCAAAAAAAGGCGACCCTTGGGGGAAAATGTACCTTTTATTATATACCTATTGTTCTGGGCAAAATTTTAATTGAATTAGCTTAAAAGACCACATGGGCATCCATAGATCTAGAACTAATCCTAATCAGAGATAGGAAAAAACAAATGTTACTAACTCAATATAAATGCAATTAGCGCACACTTATAGTACATGTGATGCAGCTTGTGGAAAAATATCATCCATCAGCTAAGATCCAAAACTCCATTCTTCGGGTGAATGAGGATGAGTGAGGATTAAGGTCTAGACTCAGCCCCATTACAAGATCAAGCTAACATTGCAAACTCAGGTATCAAAGTGACGGGTGCTTGCCCTATGCACTCGCTGAATGAGATAGATTAATTGATGCTCCAAAACTAAAGGAAACTCCAAATAAAAAGAAAAAAGACTGCATAGAAGAAATACCTTAGCAGATGAGGATGAACAGCTATTCAAGGGAATTGAAAACATAGCTGGCAGTCTATGACCTTGTTCAGTGTCAGTGGGCAATATAGAGCCAAATGCTGCAGTTATCCCACTTATTGGATCCTTTTCAACCCCATTTACCCATCTATTGACCTTAACCTGGAAACAAAATGATCGATAATTAAAAATTAAAATCAACCAAGAAAACTTCATTTTCACTTTTGGTATGCTATTTCTCATAAGCCGATATCCAACAAGAAAATTTTAAATTCCATGAAGTTTCACTATACTCTCTAGAAACAAAAACACGAGTTTGATTTTTACGTCGCGTACCTACACCTTGGAGCCAATTCATCAACATAACATCCATCAATAAACTCAGTTCATATAATCTTGTACCCAAATACCCCCGCCCTTCATTGCAAATAGCATGAGTACTAAAAATCCTAGAAAGTGGCTATCATGGAAATCAAGCCCCAAGTACATCACTTCATCACACGAATCAAACACAATCGACAACCAAACACTATAACTTGAAACAAAATCAGTAAAATATATAGACGAGGATTGAATAAAGGACAAACCTAGGAACGGAAATTGGTGCTTTTTTCATGAACATTTACTTTGATTAAAATAATTGGGTTTGTCACACATGATAAAATGGGTAACCGTATCATATCTCCTTAAATTGTGAAGTGAAAAAGTCAAAACGCCCCATAAAAAACAAACGAACACAAATTACCCGGTATTGTTTATGAAATGCATTCAAAACCTCAAAATCAAATCACTGTCAGGTGATAGGAATTGCTAATTATTATCTCATCGATCCTGAATGCTTTAGTACTACAGTGCTACTTAGTGCTCAATAAGGATGTTGACATCGTTATTCAAATAACAAATGCCATTGCTTAAACTTCAAGCAGCCACTGGATCCTAAATGCACATGTTTGCACCAATATGTCAGCAAAATGTTGCTACTTTCCGTTCACATTTGTCTTTGCATATTCACCCAATACAATAAAAATATTTTAAGTAGCTGAAACGCAATAGAAAACAACAAAGAACAAAAACAACGACATGTTACTTAGGATTAGAATATCATACCAATCGGAAGTCGTTACCACAGGATGCAGGAGCGCCTCTTGGGGCGGCGCGTGAGACGTCGTCCCCGGTGGCATTGGACAATAGAAAGAGCAATAAAATACACAATCGGGACAAAAACAATACACCCAGGGACAATTTATGAGATGAAGCACCCATACCTAACAAATTTCAGATTTTCTAAATAATGGAAATTGATCGAGCAAATTTCACATGTTCATCCTCAATTTTCACATAATTTCCATGCAGGGAATTGATAAATCCAATTTTAGGATGCCAATTACTGATTGAAGCATGGAGAATCGAGAAGAGAAGAAGAGGAATTTGGGGAAGAGGGGAGACAGAAGAGCAAAAGATGCGTCGGCACGTCAAAAAAAAGTTCATGCCATAGGGAAATTTAGGGAAAAGGAAGTGGATCACGAAGTATTAAAAAAAAATCCATGAGTCAATTTATTTAAATGTTTTTGTGTTTTAAGTATAAATATATTTTTAAATTTGATTATATAGTCTACCCACGTTTGATCTATTTAAAGTCCAAAATCGACCAAAACTTGGATCGACCAAACAATGGTCGACCATTATATGGTCGACCATTGATTTGGTCAAAGACCAAAGCTTTGGTGGTCGACCAAAACAATGGTCGACTATTGTTGATGGTCGACCAATGACTGACAAAAATCTGATAATATTAACGTTTATTACTTCTGTTTCTGCGACTCACTTGAAGAAGAAAAGTCGACCTACAAACCGTAGACCAAAATTTTGATCTACCCAACATTTTACTTGAGTCGACCAAAATTTGATCTTGGTCGATCAAAATGTTGGGTTGACCAAAGCTTGGTCACCAAGCTTTGGTCTACCCAAAATGAGTAGACCAAAAGCTCTTGGTCGATCCAAGCAAGCTTTGGACTTGGTCGACCAAATTTTGGTCTACTCATTTAATTTATGGTCTACCCAAAACGGGCAGACCAAAGCTCTTGGTCGACCAAGCTTGCTTGGGTCGACCAAGAGCTTTGGTCTGTAGACCATAATTTTATGGTCTACAGACCAGGTTATTTCTGGATCGACCTTGTTGATATTTGAGTCGATCATGTTGATCTCTGGGTCGACCCACGTGGATTTTGGGTCGATCAAGGTTGCTTTTGGGTCGATCATTTTTCTAACATATGAATCCATATATTTGAAAAATAGGACCGATGATTACTTAATTTTGACGGATAATTACATAATTTTGACCAATGTTGCGTGTTTTTAACATATGAATCACATAATTTCACAAGTATGTTCTATAATGTTACATGTTATGACATATGAGTCACAATTTCACAACTATGTACATGTGTTTTGACATATGAGCCACAATTTCACAATTATGTTATATGTTTTAACGTATGAATCACAATTTCATAACTATGTTACATATTTTAACATATGAATCACAATTTTCACGATTATGTTATATGTTTTAACATACGAATCATAATTTCACAATTATGTTATATGTTTTAATATATGAATCACAATTTCACAACTATGCTACATGTTTTAACATATGAATCACAATTTCACAACAAACTATGTTACATGTTGTTTTAACATATTAATCACAATTTCACAATTATGTTTCATGTTTGAATATATAAATCACAATTATATAATCACAAGTATGTTCTATAATATTATATGTTTTAACTTATTATGTTATAGTTTTGACATATAAATCACATAATTTCACATGTATGTTTTATAATGTTACATGTTTTAACATATGAATCACAATTTCACAAGTATGTTACATGTTTTAACATATGAATTACATGTTTTAACATATGAATCACAATTTCACAATTATGTCACATGTTTGAATATATAAATCACAATTACATAATCACAAGTATGTTCTATAATGTTATATGTTTTAACTTATTATGTTACATGTTTTGACATATAAATCACAATTTCACAACTATGTTACATGTTTTAACATATGAATCACAATTTCAATTGAATTACATGTTTTAACATAAAAATCACAATTATATTTTTTAACATATGGATCATAATTTCACAACTATATTACATGTTTTAACATATGAATCACAATTTCATTACATAATATTACATGATTTAACATATGAAATACATATTTAACTTGGGTCGACAAAGTAACATTTATGTATCAACTTGGGTCGACCCAAAGTTTCAGCCTTTTGAGTAGACCCAAAATTCCAGTCTTTTGGTCTAATTGGAGAATACGTGTGTCGACCGAAAAGAAAAAGAAGAGGACAATTAATTGATTAAGTTAAAAGTTTAATTACGGTTAATATAATAATCAGGAGTCAACTCCTTGTTTCTTAAAAAAAAAAGTCAGAGTCCTTGTTTTTTAAATACTTTCTGTCTCACTCATATTTTTTAAATTGGCCCTGCGATTATACCAAAGAGACACGTTGTTCTCGTTATAAAAATGCTCGTTATTATTATTTGTAATGCATAAAATAATGGTTGAAAATGAGATTCGGAATATTGAAAATGAGTGTGTGATAATTTATATAATGATGTAATTATTAGGGATGGCAATGAGTAGGGTATGGGTCGGATTTCATACATCCATCCCCATACCCATTTATTAAATTCATCCTCATACTCATCCCCATACCTATCGGGTATTGAATTTCATCCACATCCCCATACCCATCGGATTATCGAATACTCATACCCTACCCAAATACCCTATTATCATATATAATTGAATTTTTTCAAATTTAAATTGTTTCATTGAAGTTATGAATATTTAAAAAATTATTTAAATGAACAATAATAAAATTTATTAATGATAAAAATTTGCAAAATAAAATTTATAGAAAAAATAACAAAATATTAAAAATATTTTATATTAGTTGAACAAAATTACTTGGATTTGAGAAGATGAATCTTTAATAAATATAATTTATATATATATATATATATATATATATATATATATATATATATATATATATTAATTTAAACGAGTATTCGGGTCGGGTCTGGGTCAGATTATATCAAACCCGCCTCCATACCCAAACCCGAAAATCCTCATACCCGATTACCCAATTATTTAATCGGGTCTAAAAATCCCTCCATACCCTCTTCTATTCGGGTCGGGTATCGGATCCTCCAACGGGTTAGGAGGAAATTGCCATCCCTAGTAATTATATTTGGATTATTTTTAAAGAGATTTTATAAATTATTCTCAATACAAAATTTATTGGATAAAATTTTATAAAATGTATAGTTTAATATATTTTGTGAGTTTGAGATTTTATATTTTACCGTAAATTTTTATTTTTAACAGTAATAATAATATTTGAATAAATATTAATTAGGATTTTATTATTATTTTTTCATGGTTTTTTTTTAAAAATTATCATTGTTATGTGTTTTTTAAAAAATTCACAAAATTATTGTGAAATTGAAATATTGGAGAGCAAAGTAATGGCAAAAACTTATGTGAGACGATCTCACATGTCGTATTTTGTGAGACATGTCTCTTATTTGGGTCATCCATGAAAATATATTACTTTTTATGCTAATAATATTACTTTTTATTGTAAATATCGGTAGAGTTGACCTGTCTCACAGATAAAGATTCGTAAGACCGTCTCACAAAAGACATACTCTAAAGTAATTATTAATGCATTTAATTCAAGTAATTATAAGAGTATTACTTTTTATTGTAAATATTGGTAGAGTTGACCTGTCTCACAGATAAAGATTCGTGAGACCGTCTCACAAAAGACATACTCCAAAGTAATTATTAATGCATTTAATTTAAGTAATTATTTATACATATATTATGTTCCAATGCCCCGCCTGTTGCAGAGGCGGAGGCGAGTTTGTCATCTCCATCTTCGATCAACTATTTTTTTAAGAAAATGATATCCTTATCAAGTGTATTAAAATTTCTCGTGTTCGATCAATGTCAAGGATTATATGTTTTTTTAAAACATAAAAATAAAAAATATCAATTTTCCCAAATTATAAAACACAAACACTTGTGAAACAATATCAAGAGTTATTTTTGCGAGACACAACTCATGAAAAATATTATTTTGATACATCAAAAATATTATTTTTCTTTATATATATAGATCGGATCGATTCGTCTCAAATATGTGAAATCGCTTAACAATAGACCTACTCATTATAAAATATTCAGTCTTGTTTAATAAAAAAAATCATAAATACATTTTTATTAAGTTAGTGTCTGATATATAACTAACATAACCTAACAAAATATTTATTATTTTCATCTATATTCTTGAATTTTTTAATAACCATATCACTCACAAGTCATAAAATAAAAATTATAATTTAAAAATTGGTCTTAAATGTTTGAAATTGGTCATTAACTTCAACTGAAGATTACTAGGTCCAAGGTCGAGACAAATACGGACTAAAAACCTAGGATTTTATAGATCGGGTCGGGCTAATGGGCTGGGCCCATTAAATCTCAAATTAATGTTACGTTCTACTTGGATTTAACTTTCAAATAGGAGGTTAACCCCGTTCATTGCTGTATAAATATTATTTCTAAAAAACAGCAAATCATTGTTATATTTTTCATAGTTGAGCATTGGATAAATCCTCAAACCAACGTAATAATATACAAATTATCTGTTGTTTTAATCGTCACTTACGCATCGAATCTGTTCAGTCTAAATTTTGTCAGATGAAAGAGTCTGTTTTAATTTCATATTTTTCGTTTATGTTAATTTGTCAAACAAGTTTATAACTTTATTTTAATATTAATTGCATCACTTTTTGCTGAAAACATCACTCGCTAAGTATAGTATTCGATAATTTTCTTTCAATAAGAATTATCAGATCATTAACTAGTGAAAATTTACAAACTGTTCCGCAGTTGGTTGCAAAGTATAATTCACATGAGACAACTAACTGCTTGACTCGTTAAATCCTATACCCTCTTATTAAAGCTCAGCACCTTATAAAAACTGTCAACAAGGATACCAACTTATTTATTCCCTTTTTTACCCCTAATTATCTCTGTTTAATTCAAAGATACCTTTCAGCCCATAACTCCCAAACCGGCCACGGGAGAACCACTACTCTTACTTGAGGCGAGCGAGCGCCCAATTCCATCTCCACTTCTCCGTCCGTCCAAAGCCTCAGATCAAATATTTCCCCGTCTCTTCTACAATCCCAATTTATTGTTTTCCACAAAAAGTTTATTGGGAAAAAAACAAAAGAAGAAGAAGTGATCTAACAGGATTGGGAAACGAACATGGGAATGACAAAGGCACATGTGTTGAAGAAATCAAGAATGAAACAATTGATCTGGTACTATTGTTTTCCAATTTTGATTCTTGATTGTTGAACGAAATCTTCAAGTGTGATTTATGATTTTTTTGTTTTGACTTGAATCTGTGACGCAAATCCAGACGAATTCTCGCTGTCGATTCATTATTGCGTTTTTCCGGAGATTCGTTTTGATTGCAATTTGGGGATTGAATTTTAGTGGTATCCGGAAAGGTTATTCCGAACAGATTATAGTAGCAACCAAAACCTACCGACTTTGCTCCCAACTGCTTTATCGAGAGAACAAAAGGCTCAATCGGCTTCACCATCAACCGAGTTACTCTCCAGGTAATAATCGGCTATACATGTTTGATTTTGTTTGTGATTGGTTCTATGTGCGTGATATTCGGTTTCTTTGTTGCCCTCGGAACATTTAACGAAATTCACTGGTTGGTTTTCTCTATTTCAATATAATTGTTATTTTCCAATGGGTTTAATGTTGGGTTTTCTCCATTTCCACATGTATTGCTCTTTCCCTCTTTCAGAAACCATCTTCACAGCCTATTTTCAAATGAAACCTTTTCAAATTTAAATTGTATTCGTTACCTAATATTCCATGGGTTATTGAGTCTGAATATAATTGTCGTGTATCCTTTGCACTTTGCTTCTATGTGAGTCAAACACTTTATAGTTCTACGGTATTTGTATTCTTTTGGTAATCAAGTGTCTAATTTATGCTATGATCCACGTATATAGTCCTTTACTTAACTACAGGATAATCATTAGTCTCCTGCCTGTGTGTAAGCTATGCACAACCCTTAACTGTTCCTCAGTCATATACTGCAATTGGACAACTACAAATCGGCTCTCAGGTGTATAGATGGATAAAAGGGAGGAGGTGGGGACTCTTTTAACGCATCCAGGGGGTACAAATTGTTCTGACAATTGGTCCTTTCGAATAAGAATATTTATACTTCATATTTAAAGAACAAAAAATTTTGAAAACCAACAATACAATATATGAATGACCTTCTAAAAGATGAAATTAATTTTTTTTCCTCAACTTTTCATAAGACAAGGTTATCTACGCTACAATTTGTTAACAAACATTAATAAAACTAGCCACCGAAGCACACGCGTTGTGTGTGTCATGAATAACTGAGCATAATATATTAAACATTCATGACATTACAACACCGAGACACCGAAAAATTTTGTATCATGAATATATTCATGAAAGACAATGAATTTCAAAGCTTAAATAAACATTATGAGAATAACATTCGTGTGATAATGTACACTACCTGTTACAGTTACCATGAATGCCATCATAACCATCTCCATTCCTTTGAAACTTCTATCCAAGTTTTTTGGCTTCTAGATAGAAAATGGTGTTGAATGTTAATAAAATCGAAGCTCTTTTGGGTTAGGTATACAAGCGTATGTAAAATTTTTGTGCCCAGAGGTTCCTATCTGATGAAAAATTAAAATATCTGTGATTGTTACAAGGCATGTGAAATCACTTTGAACCAAATTATTTATAAGAAACATCTTGCAATTGGTTGCTGCTCGAAATGAAGTAAAATTAACACGCAGTTGGGTTAAAACTTTAATGTACGGTAAATTTCATTATTAAAATTTTTGAATGACTTATTGATGTCTATGTTCTTCAAATGGAGTTGCTTGATGCAATTAAAAATTTTCGACTCAAGTGTTTTTCCTTTAACAAGTAATTGGATGGACTGAATGTTTGTACTCTTAATTACAAAATAACAAATTATATTGAGTGATGTGCCAAAACAGGGTTTTTTTTAATTAATCTGGATAAGACAAGGTTAAGGCTTTGTAGAGTTTACCACTTCCGGTGTGGTTTACTGAAAATATCCACTCATTCGCTTCACTCTTCCAAATCTTATATCTCGAAAATGTTTCACATAAGATTTTCTTTCCTTTAAATTTGTTGGTTAATGTCTTTCACAAAATACTTTCTTTCCTCTGATTTTTTCTTTGGCTTCACGAAGTTCGATTCACTTTTTCAAATAATGTAAGATTCCTTCCTCTTAATCTCATTGGTTTTTTTTTCCTTCATTTAATGAGTAACGATGGTTTCTACATGTTATTTTATTTATGAAGTCATCGAAACTTAAACATGTCTACACCAATATCTAAGAATTGCCTTCTAAATATTGTCAAATGTTTAAATACTATTTAGTTTCAATGTCTTCTCCTTCTACACGGGCAACTACTCATACCAATTGCAATGACGATGAAAGACGTCAATTAAACACAGTGCGACGACGAGCACAAAGACAATTACTGACACAAGATCAAAAAAGAGGGCTTCCTCATGTTCATATGTTAGTCATATTTGAAAATAATGACAAGTTGTGTACTCCCGAACACTTTGACTCAATTGTGCATGCTGGAATACCTTCACAAACAGAAGAACCTAATCTTCACAAAGCAGTTGTTCACCATATGATACATGGGCGATGTGGATCAATCAATCCTAATTGTCCATGTATGGTAAATGGTAAATGTAAGAAGAACTTTCCAAAGCCATTTGTGGAATACACATCTCGAGGAAATGATTCATACCCTTTATATCGAAGACGTGAAGGTAGCCAAGTATCAATTCCCAACAATGACGATGTTTTCATTGATAATGGTTGGGTTGTCCCGTACAATCCGTGGCTTTTGTTGAAATATGATTGTCATATTAATGTTGAAGTATGTGGAGGGATTAAATGTGTCAAGTACATATACAAGTACATCCATAAAGGTCCCGATCGAGTTGCACTAGAGTTACGAAATAGGCAAAATTGTGATGAAATACAACAATATGTGGATGGAAGGTGGGTTTGTGCGCCTGAAGCATTATGGCGAATTTTCTCATTCGAGTTCAGTAGGATGTATCCTTCAGTCATTAGGTTACAAATACATATACCAAACCATTTGATCTATTTTGACCCCCAACAACACGTAAGTGATATACTAACAGATGATGACAACTCGAAAACTATGCTTACAGAATTTTTCAAAATAAATTGTGATCCTGACTTGACTGGAAAGTATTTATACCGAGAATTTCCACAATATTACACATAGATAAAATCTGGAAAAAAATGGATTCGTCGAAGAAGCAACAATAAAGTGGTTGGAAGAGTATATGTTGTGTCGCCATCTGAAGGTGAGAGGTTTTATCTTCGTATCCTTTTAAATCATGTTAGAGGCCCAACATCTTTTGAACATCTGCTGACTGTGAATGGGGTAAATATTCAACATTTAAGGATTCTGCTCAAATGAGGGGGCTACTCAAACAGGATGATTATATAAAACAATGTCTGCAAGAAGCATGCTCTGTTAGAATATCATCTTCATTGAGAAGGTTATTTGTATCTATATTGGTGTTCTGTCAAACAACTATAGTTCGAGAACTCTGGGATGAGTTCCATCCTTACATGTGTGAAGATTATGCTAAAGAAATCTCATCAAGCAACTTAATCATCAATAAGTTATTGCTTGAGATACGAAGGTTACATCATTACAAAAAGAAACTTGATGATTTTGATTTGCCATCAATAAGTGATGAGTTTTTAGAAGAAACACCCCTACCAAAAATTATTGAGGATGAGCTTTCTTATCAGATTGATGATTTGAGATCTATTGAACGTTTGAATGCTCAACAGAGGCTTGCGTTTGACACAATCATAGAAAGTATTATGCATAACCAATCAAAACTTTTCTTCATTGATGGTCCTCGAGGTACTAGTAAGACTTTTTTTATACCGATCAATGTTGGCACATCTAAGAAAAATGGGTAAAATTATAATTGCGGTTGCAACATCTGGGATAGCTGCGACATTGTTGCAAGGTGGAAGAACCGCACATTCACGTTTTCAGATTCCACTTAGACCAACTTCATCAACACTTTGCAACATAAAAAATAGACAGAACTTGCAGAACTAATAAGACGTGCATCAGCTATAGTATGGGACGAGGCTAATTGCCTTCTAAATATTGTCAAATGTTTAAATACTATTTAGCTTCAATGTCTTCTCCTTCTACACGGGCAACTACTCATACCAATTGCAATGACGATGAAAGACGTCAATTAAACACAGCGCGACGACGAGCACAAAGACAATTACTGACACAAGATCAACGGCAAACAAATCTAGCCCGACGTCGGTCAAGCTACCAAAGACGTATTAATAGAAGTTCACATTCTACATATTCTGATGAATCCAACTTTCAAAATTTAGATGTTACTACACATTTGAATGGTGCATTATATACTATATGAATTTTTTTCCTTTTTATCGATCATTATATTCTTTCTTCGTACATTTATATTATTATTATTATTTGCGAATTTTTTTTAATTATTCTACTACACATATATAATGCTCTTACCCATTTTTCAGTTACCATCAACAACAATTTGGCTACGACTACCACAACACATACAATAATGGAAACTTCTTCAAATCAAGATGGTATGTTTTATTTTAATTGTTTGAAGTTTAATGATTTTTAACATTTCTTTTATATGATATGCAAGCCAATGTTTGATACTAAATCCACATATAATAGATTAAATATTTGATATTTAACTTCAATTCCAGGTATCACCACAACTGCTGTTGGACAAACGTGTCGTATACAGACATTACCTTATCAAACAATGACATCAAATTTTGAGCAAGGGAGTACTAGCACATGTCAACGTCAACCTTATTTAAATCAACAAGGTATTTACAAAATTCAAATAGACCACTGATATAACATGTATAATTTTTTTCTTGCCTTCACATTATCTCATCTATAAATAATAAAAAACACCAAAAATCAACATATAACTATATGAACTATCAATTTAAAACACAACCTAATTGCTAACTCTACCATATATTTTTTTAACTATATCGTTAACATATGCTACATTTTTTAAATGTTCAATTTTAAGAGTTTTGTACAAAAAATTAATATTTAAATTAATTATTGTCATTTTTCAAAAATTCACATAAATATGAAAAATAAATTATAATAATATAATAATTATTATTACTGAATTATATGAAATATATTCATTCCTCATTATCGCTTATATGCATTTCATAATTTCAACTACCCACAAAGGCACACGCGTTTCGTGTGTCATGAATATACGAGGCTAACATAATAGAATAAATTAGTTATATTAAAACATCATGAAACAAAATCATTTTGTCATAAATATATTTTCAACTTTTTTCAATAATCAGTATATCGCGAAATATTTAGAAAGTATAAAAAAACAAGGTTTACATATATGTTAGAATAATCAATTTCGAAGATATACTCTATTGGTTCATTCTTCCATCAACAAATTTTAATTAATATATTTCTTAGTTTGAATATTAAATTGAAATTAATTGCAGGAAATAATTTCAATGAAAACAATGTCATTAGTAACCTACGACGATATCCACGTCCACGTCGATATCATAACATAGCAAGAAATTTCGGTGAAAGTGAGATAAATTATCGGTGGCAATTGTCTGACCCAAGAATTTGTCTACATTGCCACGCTCTATTGTTTCATGGTGAAACATCACAATTCTACTGCAGAAATGGAAGTACAAATTTGGATCATATCCCTTCTCCTACTGAATTGCAAGAGTTGTATGCAACGGATAATGAGGAAGGTAGACATTTTCGGCAGTTCATAAGGGCATACAATCATGTTTTCTCTTTCACATTGATGGGTGTCAGCTTAGATGAGTCTTTAGCGACCGGTACGCATGGAATTTACACATTTCGAGCCCATGGATCAATATACCACTCGATTGGAAGTCTCCTACCAAATGAGAATTGTAGGCCAAAGTACATGCAGATGTGGATTGTAGACACTGAACATGATATAGACAATAGACTTCATGAAAATCCAGAACTAAGGCGAGAATTGCTGCTCAAGATACAAAACATTCTTGATCAACACAATCCATTTGTCCACGTATTTCGACAGATTGGCAAATGTCAAGACATACCTAACTATAGGCTCATCATCAGGCAACAAAAACCTAATAAACATCAATATAGTTTACCAACAACATCTCAAGTTGCAGCCGTCATTGTTGACAACGAATGTCAAGAAACTTTTAGCAGTTGAGATATTACTATACAAGGAATCGGTGGAAATCTTATCAGCATTCAAGATGTAGTTGGGTATTATGATCCTTTGCAATATCCACTACTTCTGCCATATGGAACATATGGTTGGGGACATAAATAGCCGAAATATCAATGGTACCCGGTTAACATGCTTAAATTACTATGCGTATATGCTACAGGTTAGTGAAAAAAATTTATACTTTATGCTTTATATTTTAAATTACAAACATTTTAAAAATTAAATTTACAACTATACTCATATAGTGTAAATTATCCTCTTAATCAGATACGCGAAAATTCATCTTTGCTACTTAGAGGAGGTCGTCTACTTCAACAATACGTAGTTGACAATTACGTAAAGATTGAAACACAAAGACTACGATGGATACGTTCCAATCAACGTGATATACGCTCTGAACTTTACCAAGGACTGCAAGATTGTTTACATGGAGGTGAAAATAATGCAGGTATGATAACTTATACATATGTACCAAATACATTATATACACCAGCTCCTTAAAGTAACTACCTTGGTAATTTTAATAGACTATATAATAATGCACCAGCCCTTAAAGTAAATACTTTGGTCATTTAAGTATATAGACAAAAATGTCTCTTCTTTCATATTAAATTAAATATATTACTTACCACTTATACGTTATAACTATAATATTTCATATATTTTTTCCAGTTTAATAAATAATTACTATATTAATTTATCTTTAGATACACATATATCAAACCAAAACATACATATACCGAGTTGAACGACAACATAAAGTTTAAACAATCAAATGTCAACTTGAACTTCCAACTTCGAATCATCGGCCTATTTATTTTAAATAATTCACAAATCCAATTTAAAGATATAACCCAACATCAATAACTCAAATAATTCAACTATTATTTCTTGAATTTAAATTTTTTTTATTTCCCAAAAATTAAAACTAAATGATATATATATTCGAATGGTGTTCCAAAATTCCAAAATAATCAACATATTCAACAATATAGTACCGATTAGCCACCGAGCCACGTTCGTTGCGTATGTCATGAATGTATGACCCTAATATAATAAACCTTAATGATATTACAACATCATTACACTAAAATATTTTGTACAATCAATATATTCATGAAAGAGAAAATGGATTCCGAAGTTTAAATACATTTGACAACCTCAATTTCTTACCTAACAAATTATTTGTATGAGACGTTATTTTGTATGAAACTAACCTCTCATCTCAAATCTTATTCATCTTTTCACAATAGTTTATCCAATTAAAACATGTTATCATCTTATGCCAACAACTTTCTTCAATGTATATCGATGTAATGCTGGAATATTCGTGTTTTTGGTGAAACTTATAATTTTCTTCAATTATTGAAACTTATACATGTCGATAGCAATATTTAAGAGTTGTTTTCTAAATATTGTCACAGATTTAAATACTATTTAGCTTCAATGTCTTCTCCTCCTAGACGAACTACTACTCATACCAATCGCAAAGACAAAGATAGAAATCAGTATGAACACCTCCTTTACAGAAGTTTAGATACATTTGACAACCTCAATTTGTTACATAACATGATATAATTTCATATCATAAAAAATATTATTATTTAGATGCCGTAATAGCATATCCTCTGAAAAAATGATAAACTTCAATGTACATGATATTTTTTTTTATCAAAACAATATATTATTATTAATAGATCCACACATAATAACCCAAAATCGAAAATGGATTCCGAAGTTTAAATACATTTGACAGCCTCAATTTGTTACCTAACATGATATAATTTCATATCATAAAAAATATTATTATTTAGATGCCGTAGTAGCATATCCTGTGAAAAAATGATAAACTTCAATGTACATGATATATTTTTTTTGATCAAAATAATATATTATTATTAATAGATTCACACATAATAACCCAAAATTAAAAAATTAAAAATTAAAGATTTTGACAATAAAAAATACCATTTACATTGAACAAAAAAACACAATCTGAATAACTATTTGTTATTCCATAATCTCACATTCTTCCCCAACGCACACTTTTGGGACCTTATTACAACTCACATCTTACACATCTCTACCAAATAACTCATACAGGAAATGTTGGGACCAGAATTGTTCTGCCTTCATCTTTCGTTGGAAGCCCACGTGATATGTACCAAAGGTATCAAGATGCCATGACTTTGGTACAAACATATAGAAAACCAGATATAATGCTTACAATGACATGCAATCCGAATTGGAGTGAGATAAAATATCAACTACTTCCAGGACAATCACCTCAAGACCGTCCAGATTTGATTACAAGGATATTTCGCTCAAAATTTGAGGAGTTTAAAAAAGACATTGTGGATAGAGGCATTTTAGGTAAGGTCTGCTCTTATTCGTACGTCATTGAGTATCAAAAAAGAGGGCTTCCTCATGTTCATATGTTAGTCATATTTGAAAATAATGACAAGTTGTGTACTCCCGAACACTTTGACTCAATTGTGCATGCTGGAATACCTTCACAAACAGAAGAACCTAATCTTCACAAAGCAGTTGTCCACCATATGATACATGGGCCATGTGGATCAATCAATCCTAATTGTCCATGTATGGTAAATGGTAAATGTAAGAAGAACTTTCCAAAGCCATTTGTGGAATACACATCTCGAGGAAATGATTCATACCCTTTATATCGAAGACGTGAAGGTAGCCAAGTATCAATTCCCAACAATGACGATGTTTTCATTGATAATGGTTGGGTTGTCCCGTACAATCCGTTGCTTTTGTTGAAATATGATTGTCATATTAATGTTGAAGTATGTGGAGGGATTAAATGTGTCAAGTACATATACAAGTACATCCATAAAGGTCCCGATCGAGTTGCACTAGAGTTACGAAATAGGCAAAATTGTGATGAAATACAACAATATGTGGATGGAAGGTGGGTTTGTGCGCCTGAAGCATTATGGCGAATTTTCTCATTCGAGTTCAGTAGGATGTATCCTTCAGTCATTAGGTTACAAATACATATACCAAACCAACATTTGATCTATTTTGACCCCCAACAACACGTAAGTGATATACTAACAGATGATGACAACTCGAAAACTATGCTTACAGAATTTTTCAAAATAAATTGTGATCCTGACTTGACTGGAAAGTATTTATACCGAGAATTTCCACAATATTACACATAGATAAAATCTGGAAAAAAATGGATTCGTCGAAGAAGCAACAATAAAGTGGTTGGAAGAGTATATGTTGTGTCGCCATCTGAAGGTGAGAGGTTTTATCTTCGTATCCTTTTAAATCATGTTAGAGGCCCAACATCTTTTGAACATCTGCTGACTGTGAATGGGGTAAATATTCAACATTTAAGGATTCTGCTCAAATGAGGGGGCTACTCAAACAGGATGATTATATAAAACAATGTCTGCAAGAAGCATGCTCTGTTAGAATATCATCTTCATTGAGAAGGTTATTTGTATCTATATTGGTGTTCTGTCAAACAACTATAGTTCGAGAACTCTGGGATGAGTTCTATCCTTACATGTGTGAAGATTATGCTAAAGAAATCTCATCAAGCAACTTAATCATCAATAAGTTATTGCTTGAGATACGAAGGTTACATCATTACAAAAAGAAACTTGATGATTTTGATTTGCCATCAATAAGTGATGAGTTTTTAGAAGAAACACCCCTACCAAAAATTATTGAGGATGAGCTTTCTTATCAGATTTCTGATGATGATTTGAGATCTATTGAACGTTTGAATGCTCAACAGAGGCTTGCGTTTGACACAATCATAGAAAGTATTATGCATAACCAATCAAAACTTTTCTTCATTGATGGTCCTCGAGGTACTAGTAAGACTTTTTTATACCGATCAATGTTGGCACATCTAAGAAAAATGGGTAAAATTATAATTGCGGTTGCAACATCTGGGATAGCTGCGACATTGTTGCAAGGTGGAAGAACCGCACATTCACGTTTTCAGATTCCACTTAGACCAACTGCATCAACACTTTGCAATATAAAAAAATAGACAGAACTTGCAGAACTAATAAGACGTGCATCAGCTATAGTATGGGACGAGGCTCCAATGGCAAATCGCTATGCTTTTGAATCTGTCAGTAAGAGTTTCCAAGATATTATGGAAAATCAAATAGCATTTGGAGGGAAGACAATGGTTTTTGGTGGCGATTTTCGACAAGTGTTACCGGTTGTTAAACGAGGGTCAAAGGCAGAACAAATTGCAGCAAGTATTTCAAGGTCAACATTCTAGCATCGCATAAAGATTATACACCTTCAACAAAATATGAGATCTGCTCAAGATATTTAGTTATCGCAATTTCTCTTGCGCATAGGTGATGGATTGCAACATACAGTGAATCATGATTTCATAAAATTACCAGATTCAATTATCATACCATGGGAAGGTGAACATTCAATTCAGATGTTGATTGATTCTGTTTTTCCTAATATGATAAATCATGTTAATGATGAAAACTATATGGTCCATAGAGCCATTATCACACCAAAAAATATTGATGTCGACAATATTAATCAGATGCTCATTCTCAAGTTTCCTGGAGAGGAAAAAGAGTATACATCTTGGGATAGTGTAGAAGACGACAATCACAATCTTTTTCAAGAAGAATTTTTGAATTCTCTTAGTCCAAGTGGTTTGCCACCATATAAAATCATATTGAAAGTAGGAAGTCCTATCATGCTCTTGAGAAATGTTGCGCCCGAACTTGGTCTATGCAATGGAACAAGATTAATATGCCGCGGTCTTGGTAGAAATTTTGTAATGCCCGAGATTTAATTGCTGTAATCAGACGTTGATTAATTGACAGAATTGAGGTTATAGGAACTCAAATGAAGAAGCAAGGCATCGTTACATTATAAGCCAAGAGTTTGGATCGAACATCTCAAGATGTTGGACCGAACATCTCGGGCCCGAGCGGTAGAAAAGAACCGCCCGAGCGCCAATTTTACTTCTTGGACATAATGTTTGGCGCCCGAGCGGTAGAATATTACCGCCCGAGCGCCAGGAGATGATCGGCTGAGTATCTCGACAGAAACTTCCGCGCCCGAGCGGTAAAGATTAACCGCCCGAGCGCCGCTTGCAAAATGTGGAAAATGATGACACGTATCATTACATGCAATTGGATATATATATACATATACAAATCCCTCATAATTACCAGACGGAAAACAAAGAAAAGGAACGAGAAAGGCTTCTGAAAATTCTTACGCCTTTATATTTCGATCCGTCCGTCTGATTTTGAATCCGACTTCGGTACTGTGTTCCTATCGACGTAGGCTACAACTGGACGTAAGTTTTGCTACGTTTTGATATGATTTGGAATTATGTTATTGTCAGAATTTGATAGGATTCATATATGATATTCTTGACATGTTAGACATCGTATAATCGAAACCGGACTGAAAAATAGATACCATATGGAATTGTTATGATTTTCAGAGTTGAGTTGATTGAGATTTGATATCAGAATTGAATTGTTATCAAATATGAGATGTTAGAATTGATATCTGACTGATATGGTAGTGCTAGATATATTGAAATTATGACATCATATTGTTGAAACAGAATTTGATTGAATTCTGATTATATCCAGTATTGATTGAGTTGTGTATTGATGCCGTACCCTCAATATTGTTATTGTCAGATTGAGTATTGACAGGCTTTGAGTTCGAGACTTCGACAGAGTCAGAGTATCAGAAAGAAAGGTATAAATTAATGTTGAGTTGGGATTGCACAACTCGAGTGAGGTTTGATTCGAGTTTCCATAAATCACATACCTAGTTTATTGCATTGATATTTGTAATTGATGAGATTGATGTTTGTAGCCTATTGATTTATAGCCACTGCATGTATTGACTACCGACTCATTTAGTCATTGACTGATTCGTCTAGTTATCGACTGATTCGTCTAAACTTTGGCCGATTCGCTTAATTACTGGCTGATTCGCTTAATTACTGGCTGATTCGTCTAGTTATTGGCTGATTTGCTTAATTCTTGACTGATTCGTCAATTCTGCGGCTGTTTCGCCCAGACACTGGATATATGAATTATATCGATGCCGTTTAGGGTTGATTCATTCCTATCGACTGAGATTCGATATAATTATCAATATCCAGACATTGGGATCCCTAGGTTAGAGTGGAGTCGAGTCTGAGACGACGCGTTGTTTGAGTCGAGTCTGTGATGACTAGTTGATTTATAGTTTTATATCATTCATGTTTGTGGATTTGCTACATGTTAATGATAACTGTTATATGCTTTTGTATGTGTTTCTATATGATTGCATGTTTACATTGTTTATACTGGGATTTATTCTTACCGGAGTTATCCGGCTGTTGTCTTGTTTTGTATGTGTGCATGACAACAGGTGGGGCTGGATCAGGGTCAAGAAGAGGATGAGAGAAGACAGTTAGCGTGGAGATCTGGACTTAGGAGTATATCTGTTATATCACCTGAGATGTAGTGAAGAAACAGTAGTTATTATGATTTACGATTGTACAGGACTTGTACTTAGATCTGAATAGTGATCTCGTAAATGAGATATGACTTATTTCATATGCTGCGTACTCTCGTATTTTAAGAAAAAATTAGACCCTGTTTATTTTAATTGATTAATTATTCTCAGAAAGTGATTAAGAATTGAATTAAGTTCGGGTCCCCACAACAGGTGGTATCAGAGCGATAGATCCTTTAGACTGAGATAGAAGCTAGTGAGCGGGGTAAATTGAGTTTTCCTTCCTTGCTTGTGATTGCTAGCATGATTTACTGCTTTATATAATACATGTTACTTGACTTATCTGATTTGATTGTGTAATATGTATTATTGGGAACGAATTTGAACCGATTCTCGATCAGTAGTAAGATGATCAGAGGAGGGAACTGAAGTGAAACATGTTTATTGGATTGAGGTACTAATCCATTTGATTATCAGATATGCCTCCTCGAAGAATACCAGAACAGGGTAGCACATCGAATCCTCCAATGGATGTGACAGCAACTCCGATGGAAACAGTTATTGAAAAGGTTTCAGTCATTCAAACCACCGACTTTGAAGGGTACTGAGACATCAGTTGAGTGTGAGAGTTGGTTAGATAACATTGAAATGCTGTTTGATTCACTGGATTACAGTGATGAGCGCCGAATTAAATTGATTGGGCACCAGTTGCTTGATGTTGCAAAGAACTGGTGGATTACGATGAAGAGGGCCTTGGAGCATCGAGGTACGACTATTACTTGGGATGTATTTAAAACTGAGTTTTATCAAAGATTTTTCCCAGTGTCGTACAGGAAAGACAAGGGGGCGGAGTTTGCCAATTTGAGACAGGGTCAGCTGAACATTGAAGAATATGTGACCAAATTCTCTACCTTGTTGAAGTTTGCTCCACATGTGGCTGGAAATGACGAAGCTGTTGCTGATCAGTTCATCAATGGCTTGAATCCCGATATATTTACATTGGTGAACACAGGGCGACCGAATAACTTTGCTGATGCCATGAATAGAGCAAAGGGCGCTGAAGCGGGCCTGATAAGGCAGAGAGGAGCTGCAGATGTTCCTCCCGCACCGAGACCACAGCAACCACCTCCCCGATTTGAGAGTGATAGTAGCAGTGGTGGAAAGAAAGATTTTCTGAAGGCTAGAGGAAAGCAGTTTAAGAAGTCTGGCGGCAGTTCTTCTAGCTCCAGTGGTTCCAAACAGAGTTACCGGAGCTTACTGCGGAAATTGTGGAGGGAGACATTCCACTGAGCAATGCCAAGGAGTACTTGGTAGTTGCCACTTCTGCAAACAACATGGACATTTTGCCAGAGTGTGTCCACAGAAGGGTTCTCAAAGATCCCAGGGAGCCGAATCATCTGGATCAGCGGCACAGTGGAGTAGACGATCAGCTGCTGTTCATTCATTTCAGCCAGCACCATCTCAGTCACAGCAGAGGCCAGGAGGAAGCCAGACAGTTGGCCAGCCTCCTAGACAGCAGGCCAGAGTATTTGCTTTGACTGAGGAGCAGGCTCAGGAAGCACCAGATGATGATGTTGCAGGTAACTGTTCTTGATGTAGTTATCCTGCTTTTGTATTGATGAATACGGATGCTTCCCATATGTTTATTTCTGAACGATTTGTATTGAGTCATGCATTGCCTGTTGAGTCTTTATTCTACTGTAGTGTATCTCTTGACTAATTGGGGAGAGTTTTTTTTATAGCAGTGAATTCTGTAAAATATCGTATACTACAGTAGGATGAGAATGAAATCGAGTTAGATCGTGTGGTAGTTTGTATTGTACTAGTGTTGTCTGATTTTGGGGACTGCATTACTGATATTGATATGCTGACCTAGTACAGAGCTACCCTAGATTACTTCCAGGAGATGGTAAGATTCGGACCTGAAATGACCAAAGAATGAATGATATACGGTAAGGATTCTTGATTTTGAATTCCTTGATATCTGTATTATGTATGATTCGATGATTATCGAAAAGAATGGAGTAATTTCTTATGTATTCAGTTGATTACTGGAGTTGAACCTATCAGGGAATGATTTGCCAGTAGCAGGAGAGTTGCTATAGTCGTTCCAGATGAAATTCCGGATTTGTCCTATATAGGGAAAGCGATTTCAGCCTTGATTCGATATCAGGGTATGATTGATTGAATCGAACAGTTGAAATTTTATTGAATATTCTGGGAACTGAGATTGTTGTATACAGAATTGTTCAGATATGAATCTTTATTGTAACAGAGGGTATTCAGAGTCTATGATATTTGAAGATAGTATATTGACTGACTATAGCACAGTTGAGACCGTGATCTGTGGATGAGAACGACATTGAAAATGGCAGAACTTCATAAATGTCAGAAATGTCAGAAATTGCGTTTTATGTGTTTACTAGATTAGTATAAATGATTGGTATTTTGAATCCGATCCGATATTGCTGTTATTCTGAATCCGTATTTGATGCCGATTGTTATGAGCCGTTGAGATTATATACAGTTCAAGCCGACTAAGAGTTGATTTTGAGAATTACAGCAATTCAGAAGTTTGATCAGACTGTTCAGAACTTGATTTCGATAGTCAGAACAGTGTGTCGATTAGAATACCAGATGGAGACAGGAAGATAGAAACCAGAAGATTGGTTATACAGATTATCGATTCCTGAATAGAAATAGGAGTATAATTCTATGGATCTGGTGATAGACTTACCGAAATCGTGCCAAGAATGTACCAGGATGTGGTTATGATTGAACGATTGTTCAAATCTGCATATGTATATTGTACAGGATGACGTACAGATATGACAAATATGTCGGAAAAGGGGTCAGATTGTATTGAATGCTAGAGTTGATTATATCATACCGTGATTTTCGGTTGATTTCGTACCTTTAACAGAATGTATAACATGATTTTTCATCTATGGTTTATAGATAGACAGATAGTCGGAGCGAACTATCTACATACTGGAGGATATCCAGGAACTGTAGTGCTGGATTTTAGCACTAGTGACCTGATGTCTTGTCACTTTATGAAATATTGCACAATAATAGCTAGTAGATGAGTATCGAGATAGCTCTAGTCAAGGTATTGTACAGTGAGAACGGTAGATTTCCTTCGTATGAAAATAATATCTCCGAGATACCTGAAATTGGATCGGATAGGATCAGAGATATGATAAAGAAATTGAAACTGATTTAGAAGAAAATAAAGACAGCTCAGAATAAATAGATTGAATATATCAACGTCGGATGATGACTGTTGATATTTGAAGCTGGAAGATTGAATACAACCTTGATGGGAATTATCAGAGTTGATAGGAGATGTTAATGTTGATTTGTTATGAGCTGTTGATGGGTATATACGGATGTTGTATAGCCAATATTGTAAGATTAATTCTGTTAGAGCTATTTCGAGTGGTATTATGAGATTATACTTCTTGAATGATTATTCCCGAGTAAAATCAGAGATTCGTGAAAGAAAGATATTTCCGGATGAAGAATATTCCGCTGTTGGAAGTGCATTACAATCATCAGGGCAACGAAGAGGCTACCTGGAAGACTGAGCCTGATATGAGGTAGCGATGTTCAGAGTTATTACATTGAAAGGAGTTATGACTGATTCTATTATACATTTCTTTCTTTATCTGATTTGATTGCCTGTGATTTCGGGGACGCAATCATATCTAAGGGGGGGGGGAAGAAATGTAATGCCCGAGATTTAATTGCTGTAATCAGACGTTGATTAATTGACAGAATTGAGGTTATAGGAACTCAAATGAAGAAGCAAGGCATCGTTACATTATAAGCCAAGAGTTTGGACCAAACATCTCAAGATGTTGGACCGAACATCTCGCGCCCGAGCGGTAGAAAAGAACCGCCCGAGCGCCAATTTTACTTCTTGGACAGAATGTTTGGCGCCCGAGCGGTAGAATATTACCGCCCGAGCGCCAGGAGATGATCGGCTGAGTATCTCGACAGAAACTTCCGCGCCCGAGCGGTAAAGATTAACCGCCCGAGCGCCGCTTGCAAAATGTGGAAAATGATGACACGTATCATTACATGCAATTGGATATATATACATATACAAATCCCTCATAATTACCAGACGGAAAACAAAGAAAAGGAACGAGGAAGGCTTCTGAAAATTCTTACGCCTTTATATTTCGATCCGTCCGTCTGATTTTGAATCCGACTTCGGTACTGTGTTCCTATCGACGTAGGCCTACAACTGGACGTAAGTTTTGCTACGTTTTGATATGATTTGGAATTATGGTATTGTCAGAATTTGATAGGATTCATATATGATGTTCTTGACATGTTAGACATCGTATAATCGAAATCGGACTGAAAAATAGATACCATATGGAATTGTTATGATTTTCAGAGTTAAGTTGATTGAGATTTGATATCAGAATTGAATTGTTATCAAATATGAGATGTTAGAATTGATATCTGACTGATATGGTAGTGCTAGATATATTGAAATTATGACATCATATTGTTGAAACAGAATTTGATTGAATTCTGATTATATCCAGTATTGATTGAGTGATGTATTGATGCCGTACCCTCAATATTGTTATTGTCAGATTGAGTATTGACAGGCTTTGAGTTCGAGACTTCGACAGAGTCAGAGTATCAGAAAGAAATGTATAAATTAATGTTGAGTTGGGATTGCACAACTCGAGTGAGGTTTGATTCGAGTTTCCCTAAATCACATACCTAGTTTATTGTATTGATATTTGTAATTGATGAGATTGATGTTTGTAGCCTATTGATTTATAGCCACTGCATGTATTGACTACTGACTCATTTAGTCATCGACTGATTCGTCTAGTTATCGACTGATTCGTCTAAACTTTGGCTGATTCGCTTAATTACTGGCTGATTCGCTTAATTACTGGCTGATTCGTCTAGTTATTGGCTGATTCGCTTAATTCTTGACTGATTCATCAATTCTGCGGCTGTTTCGCCCAGACACTGGATATATGAATTATATCGATGCCGCTTAGGGTTGATTCATTCCTATCGACTGAGATTCGATATAATTATCAATATCCAGACATTGGGATCCCTAAGTTAGAGTGGAGTCGAGTCTGAGACGAAGCGTTGTTTGAGTCGAGTATGTGATGACTAGTTGATTTACAGTTTTATATCATTCATGTTTGTGGATTTGCTACATGTTAATGATAACTGTTATATACTTTTGTATGTGTTTCTATATGATTGCATGTTTACATTGTTTATACTGGGATTTATTCTTACCGGAGTTATCCGACTGTTGTCTTGTTTTGTATGTGTGCATGACAATAGGTGGTGCTGGATCAGGGTCAAGAAGAGGATGAGAGAAGACAGTTAGCATGGAGATCCGGACTTAGGAGTATATCTGTTATATCACCTGAGATGTAGTGAAGAAACAGTAGTTATTATGATTTACGATTGTACAGGACTTGTACTTAGATCTGAATAGTGATCTCGTAAATGAGATATGACTTATTTCATATGCTGCGTACTCTCGTATTTTAAAAAAAAATTTAGACCCTGTTTATTTTAATTGATTAATCATTCTCAGAAAGTGATTAAGAATTGAATTAAGTTCGGGTCTCCCACAAATTTCATAGATGCCGAGATCATAACAGGTCCTTATAAGGGAACCAGATTCTTTCTACATAGAATGCTCTTGAAAAGTGAAGATAACTCTGGATTACCATTTCAGTTGACACGTCGACAGTTTCCCATAAGGCTTAGTTTTGCTTTGACAATAAACAAAACACAAGGTCAAACAATCCCAAATATTGGCATATTTTTGCGTAACCATGTGTTCAACCACGGTCAGCTATATGTGGCACTTTCAAGAGGAGTCTCCCAAAATTCTACAAAAATTTTGGTAAAAGACGGGATTTTACAGCGTCGATCTGGTGTATTCACAAAAAACGTGGTTTTCAAAGACGTATTGCTACCTACTGCATAATGATAAATTGTAAGTAAATCAATTCTCTTTCTTTTACATTTCAAAAATGCATTATGCACAATTACTTACATTAATTGTTAAATACATTCTACATGTTTTGGCGTTATAATTTGGGGGATGCTAATATATATCTCTACTATTTTATTAAATAGTAGATACTCATAAAAACTGCTCCCGCGGACACCAAATTTTTGGTGCATCGACTATTATATTTATTGACTCAAATGAAACTTAAACATGTGTACACAATTATCTAAGAGTTGCCTTCTAAATATTGTCACATATTAAAATACTCTTTAACTTCAATGTCTTCTCCTTCTTGCATCCCTTGAGAATTACCTTTTTCCTCCATGACATTCATAGACGCTAGCTTAACCTTGGCGGCCGGTACAAGCACCGGCCAGGTTGTATTCTATGATGTCCGTGGAAAGCCACAACCAATAACTGTTATTCGTGCATATGGGAGTTCTGAGGTATTTCTCATTTTATAAAACATGTTTGAAATTTCTCTTATTCAAATATCTGTTTAGTATCTTTATGTAGGCATTCACTAAATTAGCCATCATCATGTTGTGTTAGGAGCAGTCGCTAAAATGAATATAGCCTATATTGAAAGCTGGAGGTTGGAAAAGGATTGATCTAATGTTGACTTTATATTTGGGCAGGCCTGAGGAGATCTATCATGTTACTGTTATTCCATGTTATGATAAAAAATTTGAGGCTTCTTGTGATAGTTTTGTGTTATAATTGGACTCCGATGATGAAAGAATTGCAGAATTTGATTCCGTATTGGCTACCAGAGAAGTTTTAGATTTAATTATGGTTTGCTTTTGGTTGTTGCATTATGATTTCTTCCTTCTATCTACTCCATATGTTCACTAAAAATTTATTGTGTCATTGTTGACAGTTGGGATCTATTAATTTGACCTATTTATTTATGCTTTGAAATTCATTGTCTTTCATGAATATATTCATGATACAAAATATTTCGGTGTCAAAGTGTTGTAATGTCATGAATGTTTAATATATTATTTTCACTTATTCATGACACACGCAACGCGTGTGCCTCGGTGGTTAGTAATTAATAAATGATGAGATAGTAAATCGAAAAATATAGATAACTAAATTATTTTTAAATTAAGTTATGATAGAACTCGAGCCAAACTCTGACTGAAATATATATTCGGTTAAAATAATGATAATATTGAGATTTTGATAATAATTATCCTTTTTAATGGATATAAATACATAAAGCAAAATTGTTAAAACCTATATTAATCAAATTAATCAAATGAACAAAAATATATTAATTAAATTATATATATTTTTGCTAAAAATATTAAATGATCTATTTTATTGCATTAAAATTGAGTAAATGATAAAAATCGTCAAAAATATCAAAATATGTATATCTATTTTTAGCCTCTCTATTATGAACAAATTCATCAAAATTTTATTCTATCAAAATTACAGCGTAATTTCTCTATATTTTTTATAATTTTATTTTAATTTTTATTTAAATATAAATCAAATAAATTATAAAAAATATTATACGATGCACGCGTTTCGATATATTAATATATACCATCCATGTGGCGTGGTGTAGGTAATTTTTAAAGTTCCGACAAAGTAAACCTAATCCCTGCCCAGCAGTGAAATCCTCCGACTCAATGGGCTTCCACCGATCGGACCGCCTCCGCCGCCATCAAGAAGCGTAAGAGGCAGAAATTTCCGCCGAAGAAATCGACCAGCAGTGGAGACTAAGAACGAGCTAAAATCTGGTTCCAAGAAAATCAAAATTAACGGAAAAAAGAAGAATGAGATTGAAGCTAAGGCGGACAAACAGCGGAGAAACGACGCCGTCCAACTGGCAACCGCCTCACAGCAGCTGGACTTTTTTGTCCACCATTATCAGTCCGGCAATGGCGCGAAGCTTTCGTCCCTCGAGCTTGATTCTCTCAAAGGTGATCTCTGCCGCATTCCTTCGTAGAAGAAGAATATGTTTTTTACCTCGTATATGTGTTAATTTCACTACTATTTTCAGTTTAGTGTTTTTTTACATTCTAGTGTAATAATGCCACTTTGTTATCATTTGCCTCTGTTCGAAATGCCTCCAAACAAAAGCGATTCTCTTTGATTTTTTGTAAGGCTATGCACAGAATTTCAGCTCAGTTATGAGGGCCTATTATGTGGTATAAATCTGATTGATCTACCACTCACAATTTATTTTCCATTTCACATGTTTAATGACACATGATACGCATATAAGCCGGTATGATTTAGTGAATTTGGATGGAGGACAGATCAATTGGCCAAAAATTGTGTGTTGTGCTTTATTATTCAATTTATTTTTCCATCAACCTATCAAGAATCAAGGCGGAGTAAAATTTCTGTAGTGTGATCTCGCAGTTGATAAGATTATTTGCAGACAATATGCAATTTGGTTCTACACCTCATGCATATCAAAACTATTAATGGAAGGAGACAATGGAAACAAAATCAACCGAAATGTGCCTGACCCTTTCTCGCCTGGTCCTATATGAGCCAACACTTCACAATCTATTGGTCAACCCTAGAGTTCAAAATAAATTTAAATATTCTACGTAACTTACCTCAACTATTTTATTTGCCCTATCAATTTGACGGAAGTGAGGAGGAGGATGAACCATGAATGTGAGGCAATGAGCCTGTATATTTCTCAAATGATTGCTACAAATGAAGGGTTGTGTTGAGTAGGGTTTTTGATTTTGGGATGACTTTTTTAACTTGACCTACGGTCCTACAGTGAGAATTGTTAATTGTAGTTAAAAAGATAATTAATTATAGACATTTTTTTTGACATTAGTCGATTGTTATTTTTGGTTTATTTAATTTAATGATGCTTGGTCAATTTCGTGAAGGGCCTTTCAAGGGGGGGTTATGGTTGTAAATATGATAAAAAAGGGTCCGTTCTCCTGTCAGGCTGGGACAATCGATTTAAGTTTTAAAAGACGCCACTGCATTCAAGCTCTAAATGATAGTTGTGATAAGTTGCCTAATCGCCTTGGTTCGACACAACCTACTGAAAATGTTTTTCATAAAATGTTGCATGTGGTATTTCTTTCAGAATTTATTTCTTTTCAACGTGTTTTAACATGAGTTTTGAAGACATTTAATTTACTTTGGCGATGGCAATTTTCTTGGTGCAGAAGCACGCTTTATTGAGCTGTGTCAGGGTCCCGTCCGAAACGCCACCAGCAACTTGGGTGAGCACATGAAGGTTGCTTTTGGATCTTCATGGAAAGAAGTGCTTTGTGAAAAGCATATTCAAGAAGGAGAACTTGATCCTGGAAATCCTGCTCTTCTTATGATAAGTCTATCAGCACTAAGGTCACTGGAACTTCTCAGGTTTAATGCTTTTCATCCATTTACTTAAATGCATGTTTTTTGTGGTTTTTGTAAATATGTTTTACTTAGCTTTCTGATAATCCAAAATCATTCTTTTTGCAGTGTGATCTGTGTATATAGATATTTTTTCATACATACTCACTCAACCCCAAAGTCCCTCCCGTGCAAAATAAATCATACACACAGTAATAATTGTTTGTTCGCATATATTTTAGATTTTTTCAGTGTGATTGACCTGTAAATTTTGCTTTTGCAGGGAACTGCGACCTCTGACAAAAGACTGTCATGCTGCTAAGCTATTCTCTAAGCATATGAAGGTTGAGGAACAGGTGCTGAATCTTACTGTCTGTGAAACATTTATTTGATTAATGACATGCTTCGCATAGTATGTTCTTTAATTTTGGAATCAAAGCATTTGATCAAAAGGAACACCTTCAGATTTTTGTAAACTATTAGTGTCTCCAAAAGCTTTTTCATAATTGTTCTCATGGTAAACATGTTTTAAGTATCAATTCCCATTGTAAATGACACTGATACATGTTGGTTAGCTGCTATGATCTCTCTCTCTCTCCCTCTCTCTCTCTCTCTCTCTCTCTCTCTCTCTCTCTCTCTCTCTCTCTCTACTCTCTCTCTCTCTCTCTCTCTCTCTCAGTATTTCAATTTACGCCGTTCTCCTAAATTTTCTTATACGAGTATTCTCTTGGTTGGTGATGTTAACAGGTGTCTATGTTAAAGAATCGTGTTAATATTGCTAGTGGGACACCAAGCAGGTGCATGATGCTTGAATTTTATTCACATACTTATCGTGATCTCTTGTCTCTGCTTTTTCAATTGACTTTACCCTCTCTACATTTTTCTTTCATTGAAGTTCCTATTGATTTATTGTACTTTTCTTAAGCTTACAGAACTTTCTCTACTTTTGAGTTTTTTAGAACTACTTAGTAGTTTCTGGACTTGGTAAAGTTAGCATTCCATCTGGAATTGTTCTTGTAATCTGCTTTCTATATTTCGAGAATAATATGCCTGGATATATTCAGAATACTGTGCGTGCACTTATTAATAGAGATAATTTAAGAAAGATCACCGACCAGTATCTAGAAATTTCGTATAGTTTGGCTGTTTCAGTGTTTGTTAATATGCTCGGTCAGTTTTGTTGCAGAATCAAGAAATTAATAGATATGGAAGCATTGGGTTTATCTCGATTAGCAGTGATTGTACTTGACATGCACACGGATGTCAAAGGCTATTCCTTGTTCACCCTCCCTCAAGTCAGGTTTGACTTCTGTTTTAGTTTTCCGGTTATAAGCTGAATAAGATCCCGTAAAATGTTGCCAGGCCATGTGTTAGGCGCAATACATTCGTGTATATTCCTAAATTCCTTGGAAATATGTGATGTTTGTTCGGTTTTATTTTAGGAGAACGATAATGGTTTTTGCAAAATGTATCCAAGCAACAGCTTGCTAGATTATATGAACATATTTTCCATTCAGAGATCTCATTTATTACCCCCTTACTATTTTAACAGAAATGAGTTTTGGGACTTGTACAAGACCTTTCTACATCAACCATTGCTGACAGGCGACCTACGCATATGTCTGTATGGTCCAGTACCCAGCGTTTCAGAGGGAAAGAAGTAGGTGACGAGCTATGTGCATATGAATGTTGACTGATGTGATACCAAATGCATACGGGACTGGAGAAGTCTGACTGTGGGAGTTATAAAAGGTTTTGTGCAATGTGAGGATAAATCGAAATTGCCCCTTTCTCGAGTACTTAAAATTTTGATGCCCAGAAGTTCAGAACTATGCACGAAACTGTTTTGTATTATTATAATACTGCATTGGAGAATCTTTGTGAGATCATGCTATTCGGTATTAAGTATTCAGTATTGTTGTGCTGTGAAAATGTATATCAATTGATTAAAACTCTCGTTGTCTTGCATGAGTTACGGCATGTTAGTCATATGATAGTGTATTTATCTCACTCAGTACATAATATGTGCGCTCATATGACAGCCACTAACTATCATCTGTTAACTTCTGCCAACCTCAACATTAATTGTCGACACTATTAGCTTCTGCCAACCTCAATTAATCATCGTTGAATAGCTATTTTGCTTCAATTTATTTCTTTAGAAATTGTAAAGAAAATCGAACCAAGGTTTAGTTACGATTAGAAATTGACTTTCTATCTTCAGTCCATGGATCCTTTACTCATACTTATTCAATTGGAAGTTTTGATCCAATTCAAATTCTGTTTCACAATTTCATAATCCAACTTTGAAATAGGTAAGTGACTCGGGGATAGAAATCACGAGAATGTGTAGTTTTTTTTTCTCGAATTGCTCATTTACGAGGTAAAGGATTAAATTTTTTGAATTTGAAGAAATAAAGTTTTTAATCGGAATATGAATAAAACCGAAAGAAATATTGAATGGTGATGTGGGCGGGGGTTTTCGAGGAATACAAATAACCTCTGGTTTTTTTCAAATTTGGCGAGCATCTGGAATAACTAGTGAATTACAACTCTATTGTACCGCAATCGGTGCATTGATCTTTGCAGCATCTGTTAACTTCTGCCAACCTTAACATTAATTGTCGACACTATTAGCTTATGCCAACCTCAACATTAATTGCTGATATTTTTCCCACTTGGAGATTTGATTGAGAATCAAACACATCTCTACACATCTTTTCAATCTTGTCATTCCTTGATGCTTACTTTTCCGCTAGGCCACTTGAGGATCTACACCACTCAAAATTTTCATGTTCACTAGTTTGGTCAGAACATCAGCTATGTTGTCTTTTGTATAGATATTTTCCATATCCACAATTCCTTCTTCTACCACTTCTCGAACAAAGTGAAATTGAACTCCGATGTGTTTAGTCCTGGAATGAAAGACTGATTACTTGCGATGTGCAAGGAACTCTGACTATCACAAAACAAAAAACATTATCTTGTTTGTGTCCGATCTCCTCCAATAACCTTTTAATTCTTATTGCCTCCTTGCAAGCTTGAGTAGCTGCCATGTATTTTGCCTTCGTTGTATATAATTCCACAACTTTTTACAATTTTGAAATCTAGCTTACTGCTCCTCGTACAAGGGTAAAAGCATAATCAATAGTAGATTTCCTCTTATCAGGATCACCTGCGTAATCTGAATCGACATAGTCCCTGAGTGTCAAATCCAATCCTCCATAACATAATGCAGCATTTGAGATACCTTTAATGTATCTAAGGATCCTCTTAACAGTGCTCCAATGCTCTCGTCTAGGATTCGTCAGATACTGACTAACTGCTCCCACTGCTTGAGCTATGTATAGTCTTGTACAGATCATGACGAACGTCAGACTTCCCACTGCTGATGCACGTGGTACTCGAGACATCTCCCGTTGATGTATCGAATTCTCGCACCCAAGACGCAGCAGAAGTTTTAAAATTTTCGTTTCGACAATCAAAACGTTGCTTGGGCATCGTGTGTTTAAAATTTCATTTATAAGGCGTTTAGAATTATAGCTCTGCGTATAGAATGCTGGACTCCAAACTATTCCTGATTTTTAAGCGGAGATAGTCATTCTTGTAATTCCCTACGAACGGTACAACATATTTGATCATCTAATTAGGTCCACGATCGAATAATGTCCTCCTCGCTTGGATTGCACTAGAAATCATAAGCGATTTGTGCGTTGAAACCGTAATCTCTGAATTTCAAAAATTCAGAGACGATGCGGTGCGGTGGCGCGGCGTGGAAGCAACAAGGGTTGGCTCAAAAAAGTTCCCTTGAAAAAATCAAGGTGGCCGAAACTTGAAGAGCGAAAAGGAGAGAACATTGTTTTGTTTTTGTGTGCAAAACTTGTGGTCAAAATTGTGACCCTTCATGGTGTATATATAGAGGTTGACTCCTGATCCAATTAAGAGTCCCTATCCTTACAAGGACTCCAAGTCTTTGTGGTACTAGGACTCTAATTTCAATATATTAAATTCTTATATTATTATTTATTATATTATGTGTATGCCAAATTTTGATAACACGTGATATAATAATAATAATAATAATAATAATAATAATATATGTACATATTAGTAGTAATCACTAATAGTACCAATATTTAATTAATAAATTTTAAATTGACTAAATAAATGATTTCGAACTCATTATAACACTGATCGACAATCCGAGAGTGTCGATTTATCAAAGATACAAATATTGTTCATATAATGAAAATTGAAAATTTCGAAAATCAAAATTTTCACTTACCATATAGGTCGACTACTAATTTAGTGAACTCATTCACAAAACAAGCATTTACAATCTCATTCTTTAATTAGAAATTAAGCTAACTTCTATTTATTCCATCTTATGGAATCAACGTATAAACTCCTTTATAAGCTTCATGTTTGATCTACATCAAACTATAGTCGTCAAATTTCAACTCCTTGAACTTTGACTTTCTCAAAGGGAACACAGAATCCGAAACTTGTGTGACCTTCAATGGTTCAGAGATATAGCTAGCTGTGAGTTCACATCTCCATGTGATTCAGAATGACATTCATTTTTATTCGAGTTTACCCTAGTTAACCCTATTATTTATATCAACTCCTTGATCAAGAATGTCAAAACTCATTTCTGATTGCACCCATCAGATTATGGTAAGAGCGTCTAGTAGCGTCGTCCCATGATCCTCTAGGTATCACCGATAATGCCTACAAGAACCTTAAGTCATGGTAAGCGTACAGCACGGTCCCTTCAATACATATATCCCGATCGAATCTGCAATCATTGGTATATCGAGAGTTGCATATGAATTCGATAAAGATGCGATTTATCTTTGAGTACTAATAGTGGCATGATATGTGCAGTTAGGAAAACATCTTTCCCTAAAGCACATATCTTGCTCTAGCCAGAGACTCATTGCACTATTAACTCATCAGATCACATAATGGAAAACGGTGAATCCCTGACTACAATGCATTTGCTCCTACGTATTTCGAAAATACACCCAACCTCGCCACCTGATGACCCTCAATGGAGATAAACGAATCAAAGTGCATGCTAGTACGTAAAGCCCATGCATTGTCCCGGGTCAAAGGACTAATTGAAACGTTCTTTACTTTTTAACTTTAAAATCCTACTAAAATATATTTTTTCCTTTTGTAAACATAAAATTCAAAACACTCATTTAAAACAACTTGACCTTTAACAATATCAAGTGCATAAAAATTCATAAATCGTCAACCACCAAAATCATACGTTCACTTTTTAAATAATCCAAAACTAGACTTCAAAATAAAGCATAAAATCTCTAAATAAATAATCCTCAAAATCTTTACATAAAACTTTAAATACTAAGTAAGTGCAGAAAATAAATGTCCCTCGGGAGTATATTGTCGGGCTCGATCCACTCAAACGTCAGTGCCTCCCTTAAAATCATCCTCACCTGTAACCATCCAAACCTAGTGATTCTAATGACTCAGCACTGTTCTAACCGTACGTATCAAATAATACATATACATGCACATGCATTAAAATCATACTTTTATTTAAAATAAACTAGCATAAATTTGTACGCATAAATAAATCATAAATCGTAAAGTTTTCCATCATCGTATATCATTTTTGGGTGAAGTTTGATCCTTGATAGTGATTAGCTGTAATCATATCATCCCGTGGTCACTGATCAGTCTTAGCTCACCAAGTAATTGGGGGCAGAGCGTCAGCAACTGTCGTTACTGGGCCGTCGCCAAAAAAATTATACGATCGTCGGGCTCCCTCTAGAGCCTTCTCCCGTAAACAAGCTCCCTCTGGGCCTTTTCCCTCACGATATCTCTTATTATATCATATCATATTTGTCAAATTCAATTCACATCATTCAAAATATTTTCCTTTCCTTTTATAAAATATTGTATTCTTCAAACTCGTAAAATAACATTTTTCAGGAAAAATCGTACAGGCTTTGCATATAGCAGAAAAATATCATATTTTCATCGTAAACATTTTAAAATATCATTTAGCATGCATTATGATTCTTCGAGACACTGCGAGACCTTTCGAACCACCCGGGACGTAAAAATGACCATTTTACCCTGGACTCCAAAATTCTCGATTTTGATTTTTTCTTACTTTTCTTGAATCGAGCCTATCCCATTGCATCATATAAGCTTAAATTTGACCTCTAATATTTTTTTTAGACGTAAACTCGAGCCTTTCGATTTATTGACTTAATAACTAAACCGTGAAGCGTTTTAATATCGAATTAATTCAAAATTTAATATTAAAATCCCAAATTGAAAACATACACTTTTCATACATAAACTACCCCCGTGACACATGAACCAACCCATATGAACCACTTTTCGAGCCCATACTTTTCCTCTAGCCAAAATCGAGCCCTAAAGCTTCATAGAACCCCCTTGGCCACCCCCATGTCCCGAACCATCGCCGGACCAGACCCTAACCACGGCGCACCAGACCCTAGCCTAACCCTCCTAGACCATCATAGCCCCTGAACCATTCTTAGCCGCGTTCCACAACCCTCTCCTTCCTCAGCCGCGCACCCTTCGCTTTTATCATCAAGCCACGCGCACCACGTGGTTCCTAGGGCTTGCAGTTGTTGCCCTCCTTCACCTAGCCTACGTCCAGTCAGCTTGAGTCCTCCTAACCCTCCAGTCCCAGCCAACAGGGCCTGGTCCAAGCCCTGGCGCTGCCTTCCCTTGGCCGAGGCTACTACAACCCAAGCAATCAAGGAAACCCTAGTGACAGCATGTCCTTTATAAATCATAACACATCTCGAGAGAGCGTAAAAAGGTCAAAAATTTCGAAAAATATTCATCTAATCTTCAAATAATTTGATCAATATAATTTTCATGCTTCAAAACATAAAACACACATATTTTGATTTGAATGGTGCAAAAAGAAGGTTTAGAAATTTTTCTTTGCGTTTAAAACGCTCGAAATACGAATACCAAAGCGGTGGAACGTCGGTGACGAACAGAGGACGATTTTTATTTTTTTTCTACCCTTTTTTCTTGTCAAAACCCACCTTGAGATGCAAGCGAGTCGGGTGATTGTTGTTGGAAGGAATAACGAGGAAGAAAATCAAAGAACGAATGAGGAAAAAATCGAAATATTCCCTTGCCAAGAGTCCTAATTTGTAGTAGCCCGAATTCTACTAAGTTAACTAAACATTATTAAGTGTTTTTACTTAAGTAAATAATGTGTTAATTGACATTGGAACCGCCATAGCTGATTTCAGAATCCATACCTGATTTCAGAAGTTATGGCAGCCTAGGTAATGGCTAAACAAACGTGGCTGAGCAGAAGTGGCTGAGCCAAACCGGTGCTAGGGAATAAGTTTGAACTGGTGCTAGGGAATATGTCCGAACTGGTAGGTTAGTTATGGAGCGAAGATGGAGGTCGGGATAGTGCGCTGAGGTGTCCAGTAACATGTCACAAGTCGAGACATGTGTCTTTGTGCATGTGGCCGGGTGACAGGTGTCCGGACAGGTGTCAAAATGCATGCATTGTGTTGACACGTCCATGCATGAAAGGTATCGATGTGCATGATACTTTCATTTCACATGGCTCCTAAGTGATAAAAGAAGCAAACAAGAAGGAGCTAGTCATCCGAGGGAGAAGGCAGTGCCTTTAAAATCAAGGTTCTTAGCACCTCAAGTAAGTAGGCTTTATTCATTTCTCTTTTAATATAGGTGCAAGTGCAAAAATAACTTCTTTATTCACTAGGTAACCAAACTGAATGAACTTTTTTACTTCTCATATATCTTTGAAATGAGGTCTATAAATAGGCCATATGATTTCTCACTGTGAAGGGGGTATTGTGTGTTTATAGTGCAAGTCCTAGCCATCCTAGTGAGTCCGGACAGAGCAGAGCAGTTCGAGCAAAGCAGAGCAGTCCGAGCAGAGCGGAGCAGTCCGAGAAAGTCAGAGCAGAGCAGTCCGGGCAGAGCAGAGCAGTCCGAGCAGAGCAGTTCGGGCAGAGCAGAGCAGTCCTGACAGAATAGAGCAGTCCGGACCGAACAGCTAGGGAACGAAGCAGTCTGGGAACGAACTGTTCGAACTTGGACCGGTTGGACTCAGAGCATCGTCATCAGCGGGTTGTCGACGGACGAAGGTATAGAATTGTATCATTAGTATTTCAGGAGTATTTGATACTCTAGTTGTAGAGCTCGAATTCAGTACACGTATAACCCATGCATTTATTTAAATAGTTATTTAATTTTAAAATGATTTATAGCGATGCATGACCTATTTAAATTGCATTATTTTAAATTATTTATGTTTATGTGATGCACATTAAAAATTTTTCTCGAGTTTCATGTTGCAGGCGATTATTCGATGCGGGATCGAGGCAAAGAGACCGGTGACGATTTTGGCAATTTTAAACGTGATATTTTATTTTAAGTTAAGGTTGAGGCATTTTAAATAATTTATTAAGTTTTAGCATTTTAAAAGCTAAATTATTTATTTAAGGGATTTTAGAATTTTAAAACTTTTAAAGTTATGACACTTGTGCAAGTTATTTTAACTTTAGGGATTTTATTATAATTAGGGGAGGGTTAGTGTTTTTAATTAGATGTTAATTATTGATTAAGCAATAATTTGGACCTAATTATAGTAAACACACGCACACACCCACACTTTCACACACACTTACATGACAAAACACACACACAAGTTTCAAATCACAATTTCAGAATTTTATTATTTTTGAGAAGAGAAAACCTAGCGTTCCTCTACCATAGAGCAGCCGCCCCCTCCCTCGGATTTCCATCAAGATTTTGTTGAGTTTTCTTCAAAGAAAATCGCGCCACGTTCTTCCCGGATGGTCTCTCGCATCTTTCCCGCTTCGGTGTCGTCGTTCGGTAACGTTAAAGATTTAAAGGCATGTATATTCTATTTTCCTGCGTCGATCTCGTCATATTATGCGTTGTGTTTTTTATTATGCGTAAAAATCCATGTGTGATGTAAAGGGTTTGAGCAAAAAAATTGTTTGATCAATCTATACAACGCTTTTAGATATCAGAATTTCGTTTTCACTGTATTTTTAATTACTGCGATTTTTCGGTTGAGAACTTGGGAAAACTTTCAACATATGAAACGAAGAAATTTTTGATATCTTCGATTTGATATCAAATTCAAAATATTTGGATGAAAATTGAGTGAGTTATGATTGTTTTCGTGGGACTGCTCAAACTGCATTTTTCTGAAATGAGGTTATTGATGTGTTCTTGAAGTTTTATGGTTGCAGGCTTCGTTGGGGATCGACG